>NC_092397.1:43085159-43400224 GCF_030028105.1 Mobula birostris
ATCTCCGGTATAAGTTGAGACCTTGTAAAATGTGCTCCAGTCAGGCCAGCTTTTGTTCAGTTTGACTGTGCCATGTTGACGTGAAAACAAACTTGTGAAACTTTTAAAAAGTGAGCACAAAAAGAATTAGTTTATTCAGATTTTCTTTTTATGTGTAGTGTATTCATAATTGTAAAGTAGAATTTAAAATACTCCCCAGAAGTGTTTACAGTATTCATGTAAAATATTAAACTTTATTTCTATTTTGATGCAGAGTTTATAGACATGTATTTTAATAATTCTAATAAACATATTACATATGTATATAATTATTTCTATTTTGTATTATTTTATTTAGCGATACTGTATAGTACGGAATGGGCCCTTCCGGCCCAACAAGTTACACCACCCAGCAACTCACCTATTCAACAGCAGCCTAATCACAGGACACTTTACAATGACCAATTAACCGATGGACCGGTACGTCTTTGGGATGTGGGAGGAAACCGGAGCACCTGGAGGAAACCCACGTGGTCCCGGAGAGAATGTACAAACTCCTTGCAGAAGGTGCTGGAATTGAACTCCCAACTCTGGAACACCCTGAACTGTGATAGCATTGTGCTAACTGCTACACCACCATGGTGCCTGCCCTTCAACCCCTCTAACTTCAAATTTTAAATAAATAAAATATTACCCATTGCCGGTTTCTATATGGTGAGATTTAATCTACAAAGTTCGCAAATAAGATTGAAAGAGTACAGAAAAAAATTTACAAGGATGTTGCCAGAACTGAAAGACCTGAGTTATAAGGAAAGATTGAACAGGTGAGGACTTTATTCCTTAGAACGTAGAAGACTGAGAGGAGATTTGATAGAGGTATACAAAATTCTGAAGGGTATAGATAGGGTAAAGGTAAGCAGGCTTTTTCCACTGAGGTTGGATGGGACTACAACTAGAGGTGATGGTTTAAGGGTGAAGGTGAAAAGTTTAAGGGGAGCATAAGGGGAAACGTCTTGACTCAGAGGGTTGTGAGTGTGTGGAATGAGCTGCCAGTGCAGGTGGTGCATGTGAGCTCGATTTCAACATTTAAGAGAAGTTTAGATAGGTACATGGGTGGTAGGGCTATGGTCCCAGTGCAGGTTGATGGGAGTTGGGTTCAAATGGTTCAGCATGGATTAGATGGGCCAAAGGGCCTTTTCTGTGATGCTAAGACCCCCTTCAATTTAAAGATTTTATTGAAATAGGCATGGATGAAACGCTTGCCTCTCATGGGTCTGCAAAATTCCCATTTACAGCATCTGGCTTACTCATTTGTCTGGAGTTTGAGATATCGTCTCAAATACAGCAGGGTGTACAGACGGAATCGGGGAGTAGGCTAAGTATTCGGCGGAGCTGTGGTCCAGGTCAAGAACGCCAATGGTCAGGAACATGGGTAGATTACAGCTGGAGCTAAGGTCCAAAGTGTTTGTATATTTCGGCTTGCTTTATTTTTATTGGTGTGTATCATGTAAAAATGAAATAAAAATATTGGGGGATTAATAACATTTTATTTTACGTAACACTGAGTACATTTTTAGCAACATTCCAATGGTTTAATAGAAGACACACTCATTAGCCACTTTATTAGGTACAGGCGTGGAACCTGGAGTGGTCTTCTGCTGCTGTAGCCCACCCACTCCCAGATTCAACAAGATCTGTATTCAGAGATGCTCTTTGGCTCACCACGTGGTTATCTGAGTTACTGACACGCCCCTGAGAGCTTGGACCAGTCTGGCCATTCTCCTCTGACCTCTTTCATTAGCAAGGCAAATACATTAGAGGCTTTTAGGAGACGTTTGGATAGGCACATGGATGTAAGGAAGATGGAGGGGTATGGACACGGTGTAGGTAGGAGGGATTCGTGTTTGGGTGCTTTTGATTTACTTTTAATCTGGTTCAGCACAATATTGTGGGCCGAAGGGCCTGTTCCTGGGCTGTACTGATCCGTTCTGTTCCTGAAGACGGTAAACAGATCACATCGGGTTTTATAGAAATCTGACTGTTTTGTGGTCATCATAACTAGTTCCTTTAGGACTGGTCACGACACCAACCTTTCCCTCAATGTCAACAAAAGAGCTGAAAATTGACTTCAGAAGGGGTGGGGATGTGATGCACAGGCTGCTGCCTACATCAGTGGGGTTGAGGTTGAGAGTTACAAGTGACCATCACCAATAGCCTGAGTCAGTCCACACCAATGTCACGGGCAACGAAGCTTACCAACGCCTCCACTTCCTCAGGAGGCTGAGGAAGTTCAGCACAGTCCCATTGACATACCAATTTTTACCATACAAAGCATCCCGTCTGGGTGCATAATGCAGGAACTCTGCATGTGACCACAAGAAACCGCAGAGCTGTTGTGACCATAGCTCAGCACATCACAGGAACCAGCCCCGTGCCATGGACTCTCTTCTGTACTTACCCCCTCCTCGGTAAGGCAGCCAGCAGCACTAAAGCAAATGCAATAAGCGTATACGTCTCTGTGCGACAGGAGAACACACACAGCATAATAGTCTCTGTTTTGTTATTTCGTACATTATTATTGCACAGTATCCCACATTAGTAAACTATTACTGTATATATTATTATTCTGCACTTAGACCATAAGACAAAGGAGCAGAAGTCGGCCATATGGCCCATCGAGTCTGCACCGCCACTTTATCATGAGCTGATCCATTCTCCCATTTAGTCCCACTCCCCCGCCTTCTCACCATAACCTTTGATGCCCTGGCTACACAGATACCTATCAATCTCTGCCTTAAATACACCCAATGACTTGGCCTCCACTGCCGCCCATGGCAACAAGTCCCATAGATTCACCACCCTCTGACTAAAAAAATTTCTTTGCATCTTTGTTCTGAATGGGCGCCCTTCAATCCTTAAGTCATGCCCTCTCGTACTAGACTCCCCCATCATGGGAAACAACTTTGCCACATCCACTCTGTCCATGCCTTTCAACATTCAAAATGTCTCTATGAGGTCTCCCCTCATTCTTCTAAACTCCAAGGAATACAGCCCAAGAGCGGACAAACGTTCCTCATATGTTAACCCTCTCGTTCCCGGAACATTCTAGTGAATCTTCTCTGCACCCTCTCCAACGTCAGCACATCCTTTCTTAAATAAGGAGACCAAAACTGCCCACAGTACTCCAAGTGCGGTCTCACCAGTGCCTTATAGATCCTCAACATCACATCCCTGCTCCTATACTCTGTTCCTCTAGAAATGAATGCCAACATTGCATTCACCTTCTTCACCACCGACTCAACCTGGAGGTTAACCTTAAGGGTATCCTGTACGAGGACTCCCAAGTCCCGTTGCAACTCTGAACTTTGAATTCTGAATGACTTAATGACTGAACACCAACAAAACCATTATTATATTTACTATTATTATTGCTAAGTGTTGTTGCTGTAATGAAATAATTGGCCACTCAGGATCAATAAAGTATTTATTATTATTATTAAAAATCCTACGCACCCTGCACATTCTCTTTTCACTCCTCTCCCATTGGGCCAAAGATACGAACAGCTGAAAGAACTGAGCTGGAACCAGGCTCACGGACAGCTTCTGCCCCACTGCTGTCAGACACTTAAATGGACCTCTTGTGCAGTAAGATGTACTCCTGGCCTCACAATCTACTTCATTATGAGTTTGCACTTTACCTGCACTGCACTCTTTTGGTAGGTTTGACACGTTATTCTTTTACGTAATTCCAGGTCAATGCACACTGCAATGATTTGATCTGCATAAGCAGTGTGCAAACAACAAACTTTTCACTGTATCTTGGTGCATATGACAATAATAAACCAATACCAATTATATTGCCACCCCCCAAGGTGTTGTAACATCAATTAGACGGTGAGCCAAACTCCATTCAAAATGACATGAGAGTCAGGGTATGGTCTCCTAGCTCCTTGGGTTTTATTTCAGACTCAATGGCACAATAGAGTGAATAAGGAGTGAAACTGAAAAAACAACAAAATACAACACAAATCTAGCCAGTCCCACAAGTAAATATGCACAGGTAAGTGAGAACTTAGCTAAATTTCCTACAGGTAAGTATTATAGGATTCTGACTGCAGTTAAGTAGTATGTGTAAACCATTAGCATCTAAGTTAGTGTCTAATAAACTCAAAATTAATGTTCTATTTTAGCAAAATCTTACTGATATCTTTAGATTAACGTCTAAACAGTATAACATCAAGTTACAGTCAATGCTTCTGCTGGGGAAACAACAGGGGGGTTTTAGACAGAAACTTTTTTAGCTCCTGACATAAACCTCTGGACTTCTGCCAGCCAAAGTGCTTTCCTACTTCCTAGTTCCTGACTGCAGGAAGTGACCTCATACAGATCTGAAACTGCTCTTTTCGAAATAAAAGCCATATGTGCTTAATCACATAGAAAAAGAACATAAGTCAATTGCTTGAAAATAGTACTGCTGTGAAACAACACAGTGGACTCAGACCTAGTCTCCAGTGCTCTTTTGTGTAGTTTGCATGTTCATCTTGTGACCGTGTAGGCTTCACTGTAGTGCTCTAGTTTCTTTCCATGATCCAGCAGACTTTATCCTTACTGTCTGAAGTTATTGTGTGTTATATATGTGTGCAAATCAAATCAAGTTTAATTATCATTCAGCCATAATAGATACGGCAAATGAGGCAGCATCCCTCGGGGGCCATGGTGCAGAGCGAACAAAATAGTTCATTCAAAAAAGCGAGTAGAGAAGCCTCTTCATGCGGGATAAGAACATTTATGTAGTCCGACACCCTCAGTGACATGTCCTGCAATCGATGGTACAATCTCCTGGCAGTGTGTATATAAATAAATGCCATCAGGTTGGCAGACAGAGAAAGCAGGATCTCCCAGTAGCCACACATTTTAATTCCACGTCCCATTCCCATTCTGATATGTCTATCCACGGCCTCCTCTACTGTAAAGATGAAGCCACACTCAGGTTGGAGGAACCACACATTATATTCCGTCTGGGTAGCCTCCAACCTGATGGCATGAACATTGACTTCTCAAACTTCCGCTAATGCCCCACCTCCCCCTCGTACCCCGTCCATTATTTATTTATATACACACATTCTTTCTCTCTCTCTCCTTTTTCTCCCTCTGTCCCTCTGACTATACCCCTTGCCCATCCTCTGGGTTTTCCTCCCGCCTCCCCCTTTTCCTTCTCCCTGGGCCTCCTGTCCCGTGATCCTCTCATATCCCTTTTGCCAATCACCTGTCCAACTCTTGGCTCCATCCCTCCCCCTCCTGTCTTTTCCTATCATTTTGGATCTCCCCCCTCCCACGTTAAGATCTCTTACTAGCTCTTCCTTCAGTTAGTCCTGAAGAAGGGTCTCGGCCCGAAACGTCGACTGTACCTCTTCCCAGAGATGCTGCCTGGCCTGCTGCGTTCACCAGCAACTTTTGTGTGTGTTGCTCGAAATTCGAGCATCTGTAGATTTCCTCATGTTTGCTTGTTTTACTCCTGCCAATCTGGTTGAACACATTTTTTTTTTGTCTGCCTGAGCCCACAGACCTTTTTCCGTATCATCCTGGTGGCCCACACGAACACTCAGCTTTGAGCCATCAGCAGACCCGGAATGGTACTGCTCCAGCATCATCTTCATAAGCCGAGGATGAAGGACATTAGGGTTGTATCGTAGTTCTTGTCCTCATTCATTTAACTAATTTTTTTTTCTTAATCATTGCAAGTTTCAAGACCATTTAATGGAGCGACACTGTAGCATAGCGGTTAGCGCGACGCTATTACAGCTCGGGTGTCACAACCACGGATTCAGCAGCGCAGTAGATACGGCAATTCCGCTTGTGAATTTGCACGTGTCAGGAAATTATTATCTAATCGTGATAGTATTTAACTCCATTCTTGTCGTCGTAGTGCTTGTCGAGACTTGGACAGAGCATAGCAAAGCCTCGCTGCTGCTTTGCATTCGGCCTTCCCTGAGCCATTGGACTTTCAAAATCAAATAAAACAGTAAAGGCTGGGCCAATCAGGGCCGTTAACTGAAACTCTCAAAAGGGAAACGAAGCTTACAGTGCGGCTGAAAAGAACATCTAAACACTATACGAATACCGCTGGTCTTCAGAGTCAGTTGATTTTGAAAGTCCAATGGCTCAGGGAAGGTCAAATGCAGAACAGCAGCGAAGCTTTGCTATGCTCTGTCCAAGTCTCGACAAACACTAGGACGACAAGAATGGAGTTAAATACTATCACGATTAAATATTAATTACCTGACACGTGCAAATTCACAAGCGCTGTTGCCGTATCGACTGTGCTGCCGGATCCGTGGTTGTGACATCGGGATGCCGGAGTTCAATTCCGATGCCATCTCGAAGGGATTTCCAGGTCTTCCCCATGAATGTGTGGTCTTCCTCCAGGTGCTCCAGTTGTCCTCGCTTGTGGAAGGAAACAGAATTCATGACTTCAGTTGTCAGTCCAGGGTCAACATAGTTGAGTTGACATTTGTACAGTGAAAATAACTAGTTCCAACATATTTTATCCAAAATTATAAAAAGATTATCCACACAAAAATATACAAAATACAAACATTAAATATTTATTAGATCGAACAGCCAAATTATAATATGAACACTACTCCGGGAAATCTCCCACTCTCCCCATTGTTTACAATGGTCGCAAGTTTCTCAGCCGCTCTGCTGATTGACAGCTCCCTCTGCCCCGCCTCCCCGGCAGCCGACTCACTGTCACGTGATAGATGTGATTGTTGACCCGTGACGCGATGACGTCACACAGCCCCACCTTTACCGACGTCGTTTCCTGGGGAACGGGCCGTGGTGGGCGGTAGGTCCGGGATGGTGGAGTCGGTCTCCACTTGTTGGGGTTTCGGCCTCTCCTCTTCCTGCCCGCGGAACAGGAGTGTCCGTCAGCGCCTCACTGCACCGGCTCTCTGCCTCAGGTACAATACTTAAAACATATTTGCACAGTCACATGGATGGGAAAGGTTGAGAGGGATACGGGCCTAATGCAGGCAGATGGGCCGAGTTCAGCTCGACAACTTGGTCGGCGTGGATGAGTTGTACCGAAGGGACTGTTTCATTTCTGTATAGACCAGTGACTCTATTTTGGGAGGTTAAACCAGGGCAGCATGTACACAGTGAACGAGAGGTTCCGGGGAAGTTTTCCTGAACAGAGACTTTATGGGTTTCTGCTCCCCCCCCACACACCTCTGGCAGCTCATTCGGGATACCAGTTATTCTCTGTGTGAAATATTTACACTTCAGATCCCCTTCTCACTGTGACCTTAAAACTATTCCATTTAATTTTAAAAAGCCAGTCAGGATGTTCTCAATAGTCCCCCTGTAGAAAGTTCTTACGATTTGGGGTCTACACCAAATTTCTTCAACAGTCTGAGGTGAAAGATGCGCTGTTGTGCCTTTTCCACCGCACAGCCGGTATGGACAGACTGCGTGAGATCCTCGGTGATGTTTATGCCGAGGAACTTAAAGCTGTTCACCCTCTCAACCCCAGATCCATTGATGTCAATTGGAGTTAGCCTGTCTCCATGCATCCTGTAGTTCACAACCAGCTGCTTTGTTTTTGCGATATTGTCGGAGAGGTTGTTTTCTTGACACCACTGTGTCAGGGTGATGACTTCTCTGTAGGCTGCCTCATAATTATTTGAAATTAGGCCAATCAGTGGAGTGTCGTCAGTAAATTTAATAAGCAGATTGGAGCTGTGGGTGGTGACACAGTCATGGGAATACAGAGAGTAAAGAAGGGAGCTCAGTACACAGCCCTGAGGGGCACCTGTTGTGGGTCAGAGGGACAGCGGTGAGGGAGCCCACTCTTACCACCTGCCAGCTACAGAAGGCAGGATGAAGGGTGAGGTCTCTTAGCTTCTTGTGGAGGCTGCAGGGAATTATGGTGTTGAATGCTCAACCCTAGCCCAAGAACAGCATTCTGACATGAGCATCCCTCTTCTCCAAGGACGATGTGCAGAGCTGTGACTATTACATCAGCCGTTGATTGGTTGTGTCAGTAGGCGAATTGGGGGACCCGTGTGGGTGACAGCACACTGCAGATGTAGTTCTTGACCAGCCTCTCAAAGCATTTACTTATTATTGAGGTGAGTGTATGACAGGAGATTGTGGGATTGAGTTCAAGAGCTGTAAGGTAAAGCCCTTGGTCAGACCCCACTTGGAGTTCTGTGTTCAGTTCTGGTCACCTCACTACAGGAAGGATGTGAAGAGGAGTGCAGAGGAGATTTACAAGGATGCTGCCTGGATTGGAGAGCATGCCTTATGAGAATAGGTTGAGTGAACTTGGCCTTTTCTCCTTGGAGCGATGGAGGATGAGAAGTGACCTGATAGAGGTGTACAAGATGATGAGGGTCTTTGATCCTGTGGATAGTCAGAGGTCCTTTCCCTGGGCTAAAAGGGCTAACACGAGGGGACATAGTTTTAAGGTGCCTGGAAATAGGTACTGAGGGGTTGTTAGTGGGAAGTTTTTCACACAGAGTGGTGGGTGCATGGAATGCACTGCTGGCGATGGTGGTGAAAGCGGATAAAATAGTGTATTTTAAGAGAATCTTAGGTAGGTACATGGAGCTTAGAAAAATAGAGGGTTATGCACTTGGGAATTTCTGGGCAGTTTCTGGAGTAGGTAACATGTTCGGCACAACATTGTGGGCCGAACGGCCTGTAATGTGCTGCAGATTTCTATGTTTTCTATGAATGAATAAATCACAGTAAATCATTTATACATATATTAAATAGTAAAAATAGTACAGAAACTGATATATATGTGTTTATGCTTTCTCAGATGCAAGTTGATCCTATCGTTAAAAATCATTTCCAAAAATATCCCTACCACTAATGTAAGAGTCACCAGGGTATAGTTTCCTGTCTTGTCCCTATTGCAGTTCTTAAAAAGGGGAAGAATATTTTTCTTCTGCATCCTGGCCGGTAATTAAAAGAGCATTAGTTTTGAGTTTTGTTAAATTCTTGACTTTTTTTTAATCCCTCAACCATCAGGTTTTTCAACCAAAGTTCAAAGTACATTTATTATCAAAGTAAGTTTATATTCTACAAACTTGAGGTTCGTTCCAAACAGGCTGCCATAAAACAAAGAAAGCCGAAAGAACCCACTAATAAAGCAAGAAGACTGTCAAACACCCAATGTGCAGAAAGGAAAATAAATCATGCAAACAATAAACGCAAGCAAATACTGTAGCATTTTGAACTGAAATCCTCAGAGAGTCCGTCCACAGATGTTTAGTTCAGTGCAGAATGGAGCAGCGAGCTGAACCGGCTTGTCCCTGGCCTCGGGCCCAACACACTGACCATTTCAATCTGGCCTGGCACCTAAATCATCATCCAAACACTGGGTTCAGTTGCTTCGATACCATCTGGGGCCTGGTCCCCGCTGCCTCCATTTGGCCTGTACCTGACTTTTCCATTTGGGCCCGGCGTTTAAATCATTGTGTCTTCCTCACTCTCAGTGACGGACCGGCTGCCTCACCTCTGTTCTGCCACATCAAATTGCCTCCAAGTCCAAAGAGAAGTTACAGGCTATTCATTTACTAGAAAAAGAGATTCACCAGTGTCAGCTTAAACCAGAACCAGTGGAGATAACTCCAATTAACTTCACTTAACTCATCACTGAACTGTTTCCCACAATCTATGGACTCTCTTTCACGACTTCTGTATCTTATGTTCTCTATTTATTTCTCATTTCTTTATGATTATTATTATTTTCTCTCTTGTATTTGCACACGTTATTGTCGCTTACACATTGGTTATTTGGTTACTGGGTTGGGTGCAGTCTTTCATTGATTATGTTGTGGTTCTTGGATTTACTGAGTAAGACAATAAGACGTAGCAGCAGAAGTAGGCCATTTGGCCCATCGAGTCTGCTCCACCATTCAATCATGGCTGACCCTTGTTTCTCCTCCTCAGCCTCACTCCCCGACATTTTCCCCGAAGCCTTTGATGCCCCATCCAATCAAGAAACTATCAAACTCTGCCTTAAATACACCCAATGACCTGGCCTCCACAGTTACCTCTGGTAATAAATTTCACAAATTCACCACACTCTGGCTAAAGAAATTTCTCTGCATCTCTGTTTTAAATGGGCACCCCTCTACCTGAGGCTGTGCCCACTTGTCTTAGACTCCCTTGCCATGGGAAATGGGAAACATCTTTTCCACATCTACTCTGTCTAGTCCGTTCAACATTTGAAAGGTTTCAATGAGATCCCCCCTCATCCTTCTAAATTCCAGTGAGTACAGACCCAGAGCTATCAAACATTCCTCAGAGGCTAACACTCTCAATCCTGGAATCATCCTTATGAACCTCCTCTGAACCCTCTCCAATGCCACTACATCTTTTCCCAGTTGAGGAGCCCAAAATTGTTCACTGTGCTCAAGGTGAGGTCTCACCAGTGCCTCAGCATCACATCCCTGCTCTTATATTTGAGACCCCTTGAAATGAATGTTAATTATAGTATTTGCCTTCCTCATCACCAACTCTATCTGCAAGTTAACCTTTAGGTTGTTCTGCACGAGGACTGTCAATTTCCTTAGCATCTCAGATTTTTGGATTTTCTGCCCACTTAGAAAAAGTCTGCACATTTATTTCCACTGCCAAAGAGCATGACCATGCGTTTTCTGACATTGTATTTCTTTCGCTACTCTCTTGCCCATCTCCTGATCTGTCTAAGTCCTTCTGCTGCCGACCCATTTCCTCAACACTACCTGCCCCTCCACCAGTCTTCATATCATCGGTAAACTTGACAACAAAGCCATCTATTTCATCATCTATATCATTGATATCCAGCATAAAAAGAAGCGGTCGTAACACTGACTCCTGCAGAACACCACTACTTACTGGCAACCAACCAGAAAAGGATCCTTTTATTACCACTCGCTGCCTTCTACCGATCAGTCAATGCTTGTACCTTCCCTGTAATACCGTGGGCTCTTAATGTGGTAAGCAGCTTTACATGTGGCACCTTGTCAAAGGCCTTCTGAAAGTCCAAATATACAACATGGACAGCATCCCCTTTATCTATCCTACATGTAATCTTCTCAAAGAATCCTAACAGGTTCATCAGGCAAGATTTTCCCTTAAGGAAACCATGCAGTATTTGTCCTATCTTGTTCTGTGTCTCCAAGTACTCCATAACTTCATCCTTAACAATTGACTACAACAACTTCCCAACCACTGAGTTCAGGCTAACTGGTCTATAATTTCCTTTCTGTTGTTTTCCTGGAGTCTTAAAGAGTGGAGTGACATTTGCAGTTTTCCAATCATCTGGCACCATGCTAGAGTCCAATGATTTTGAAACATAATTACTAATGACCTCACAATCTTGATTGCTATCTCTTTCAGAACTGTAGGGTGCAGTACATCTGGTCCAGGTGACATGTACACTCAGGCCTTTCAGCTTTTTGAGCACCTTCTCACTTGTAATAGTAACTGCATTCATTTCTCTTCCCTCACACCCTTCAATATGTGACACACTGCTAGTGTCTTCTGCAAAGACTCATGCAAAATACCCAAACAACAGGAATTTTGCAGATGCTGGAAATTCAAGCAACACACATAAAAGTTGCTGGTGAACGCAGCAGGCCAGGCAGCATCTCTAGGAAGAGGTGCAGTTGACGTTTCAGGCCGAGACCCTTCGTCATGCAAAATACCCGTTTAGTTCATTTGCCATCTCCTTGGCCCCGTTATTATTTCTCCACCCTCATATTCCAGCAGTCCTATATCCACTCTCATCTATTTTATTTTTAATATACTTGAAAAGCTTTTACTATCCACTTTGATATTGTTTGCTATTTGTTTTCACATTTCATATTTTCCCTCCTATTATTACATGTAGGCTTTTAAAAGCTTACCACTGTCTTACCACTAATTTTTGCATTGTTGGATGCACTTTCTTTTGCTTTTACATTAGCTTTGACTTCCCTTATCAGCCCCATTTTGCCATTTGAGTATTTCTTTTGGAATACATCTATCCTGCATCTTCCTCACTTTTCCAACAAACTCACACCATTGCTTCTCTGCTTGATCCCTGCCAGCATCTGCTTCCAATTTACTTTGGCCAACTGCTCCCTCATCCCACTGTAATATCTTGTACTTCACTGAGATACTGATACGTCAGACTTCACTTTCTTTCCATCAAATTTCAAGCTGAACACAATCATATTGTCATCAGTGTGTCCTAAGGATTCTTTTACCTTAAGGGCCCTAATTACCTTGGTTTCATTATATAACACCCAATCTAATGTAGCTCATCCCTGTTCTAAAAAAACATCTTGCAGGTATTCAACAAACTCACTCTCTTGAGATCTATTTCCAACCTGATTTTCCCAATCTATCTGCATGTTGAAACCTCCCATGACTATCATAACGTTGCCCTTTTGACACATCTTCGCTATTTCCTGTTGTAATCTGTGGTCCATATCCAAGCTACTGTTTGGAGGCCTGTATATAACTGCCATCAGGGTCCTTTTACCCTTGCAGTTTCTTAATTCAATGCAGAATGATTCAACATCTTCTGATCCTATATCGCATCTATCTCTGGTACAACATGTAACCTTGGACATTTAACTCCCAACTGCAAGCATCCTTCTGCCATGACTCAGCGATGGCCATGACATCATATCGGACAATCTGTAATAGGGCAATAAGATCATCCACCTTATTTCTTATACTCTGTGGATAGAGATATAACACTTTGAGTACAATATTGCTCCCCTTTGATCCTGCATCCCTCATGCACTGATACCCACCCTGCTGGCTGCAGTTGTGTCCTATCATCTGCCTGCCCTTCCTGACAGTCCAATTGCATGCTATCTTTGCCTTTTTACCCTCGATACTATCCTGACTGCCTTCACTCTGGTTCCTGCCGCCAAATTAGTTTAACCCTCCACTACCGCTCTAACAAACCAGCAGTATGCCCACAAGAAAACTAATCTCAGGGTTGTATATGGTGACAGAAATGTATTTTGATAGTACATTTTCTTTCAGCTTTGAACTTTGTAGTAGAGAGCTGTGTGTTGTACTGGTCTGTGTCCTCACTGGCCGGTGCTGTGCTCTGGCAGCTCAGTGTGCTTGGTATACAGTGTCAGTGTTTCGACAGAAGTGTGTCCTTATTACACAATTGACCTTGTCCACCCTGGAGCTTGGTAGATTCACTGGAAATCAGAATGGTTTCTTCAGACTATTATTGGGTAGAGAATCATTCTGTGATCGTCGAGACTATTTGACCCATCAAGTTAATACCACCTCCTGCTACAACATTTCCACAGTCCCATTCCCCACTCTGTCCCCACAGCTCTGCAGGTCATTTCCCCTGAAGGACCTGTCTAATTCCTCTTTGAACACTGGTTGTTCCTGCCACCACTCTGCTGAGTCCCATATTTCCCAAGGTGAAGTCAAGAATGTCCCCCTCCCTGGTGGACCACAGATTGTTTCAGGAAACCTTTCTGAACACAAATAATGCCACATCCAAGCCTCATTTTGTAAGGGAGTCCCAGTTACTCTGAGGAGATATTCACTCACCGGATCTACTCTGTTGTTTTTACATCATCCCATGACCTGTTAACATATCTGTTTCTGTCTCTTACTGGCTATTGGGAGGCCGACAGTATAATCCCATCATGGTGATTGCACCTTTCTTATTCCTGATCTCTATCCAGATTGTCTGACTGGATGAGCCTCTGGGGTGACCATGACCTTGTGACGTTCTGCCTGATCAGCAGTACCGCTCCCCAACCTCATTCACCTCCCTCAGGACTGTCTGAATCATCTAAATCCTGGAAGGTTTATCTGTCAGTCCTGCCCTTCTCTCAGCCAGATCTCTGTAATGGATGAGTCACCATGCCATGTACTAATCCAGAATCTAAGTACGTCTGCCTTAACCATTCTACACTGCACTGATATAAACACACTTCAGGCCCTCAGTGCCACTGTGCTCATTAACTTGGCCTAACTTCACAGTGGTGCACTGGGCCAGTGGCATCAACATGGGTGATCCATCAGACTCAATAAACTGATTGGAAAGGCTGGCTCTGTTCTAGGAGTCAAACTGGACACACTGGAGGCCGTGGTAGAACAAAGGACCCGACGGAAAATCCTGGCAATTCTGGACAATGTTTCTCACCCTCTGCAGGCCACCTTGTCTGAACAGAGGAGCACCTTCTGTAACAGACTAAGACAACTCTGCTGCTCGGAAGAACGCTGTATGAAGTCATTCTTACACTGGGCCGTCAGGGTCAATAATGAGTCAACCTATAGCCGGGGAAGTGACCCCCCCCCCCCCCCATGTTCGACTGTTGGAGGTAACTTACTTTTCATTCTTTCTCTTGCTTCCCTTCTGATATTTGTATATCTGTGCACTTGTAATGCTACTGAGACACTGTAATTTATCCATTTGCACTTACTTTCTGTGTTAATCCACATCCATCAATGCCAGTTACTGACCTCTTACTCTTCCCATCACCTGTCCTGAAGGAGAGCCCAATGATGCCTTTATTTAGGTTGAGGATACTGGTTCTGGACCCTGGTGTTCACCCTCAATCTGTGGTCTGGAGATCTCCCACATTGTGATCACTTCTTCAGGGATCCTTCACCACAAGATCTCTCTGTAATCCCACCTCATTGCACAGATTACATCTGAAATGGCCTGTTCATGGGTAAGATACTGCTGTAAGAAACTGTCTCTGACCATTCCACAAATTCCTCTTCCACTGTACCAGTTTGATTAGCTTAATCAATACACAGACTGAAGCAAACACACAGAAAATGCTGGAGGAACTCAGCAAACAGTTGACATTTCGGGCTGAGAACCTTCATCAGGATTAGAAAGAAAGGGAGAAAAGCCAGAATAAGGTGGTGGGGCAGGGGGAGGAGGAGGACAGGTGAGGGGTGGGGAACGTGTGGTTCGTGGAGGGATGATGATCTGAGGAGCTGGGTGACAGGCAGAAAAGGCAAAGAGATGAGGAGAAAGAAATCTAATAGGAGAGAATGTTGGACCATGGGATGACACGGAGGAGGTGGAGAACCAGAGAGAGTTGATGGGCAGGTCATGAGGGTGCATGAGGAGAGGTGAAGGGGTTAAATGGCATCAGAATGGGTGAAAAGGCAGAAGAAAAGTAGTAGTTCGGTGGGGGGGCTGTGGAAACGGAGGGTAGTGATTTCTTGAATTTGGAGAAATCAATGTTCATGCCATCGAGATTGGAGACCACACAGTCAGAATATGAGGCGTTGCTCGTCCAACCTGTACTCGGCCTCACTGTAGCGGGAGAGGACGCCATGTACAGACATGTTGATCATGGCCCTCCGCTGGTCAGGGTCGACCATGGATATTGCACCCGTGTTTCGGAGTCGATATGCAAGTCAGGGAAGTACGATATGTAAAGCAAGCAGTTGTCCATGCAGGGGCCCCTGCTCTCCACACAGCTGATGAATCCAAGGCAAAGGCAGAGACCGATGCAGTCAGGCACCAGCGGTGTTGCAGGATTGCCAGTCTGCATTGAACACAGGACCGACAGGACTGGATTGTTCCTCAGGGTTTACTCCCGAATTCTTCCCCATGAATGGGTCTAGCCACAGGGCAGTGGAGGTTTGAGATCAGAATTTTTCTTCCACTTGATCTGCCAAGTATGGCTGAGGAGCCTCATCTGCCCATAGCAGTTGGTTATATGACGCCAGTAAACCTATTTGCACCTTCCCCGGCACTAGAAACAGTTCATCGGGTGTAGTAGCGAAGCCAGATGTAAAAGCCAGGAGCTGGACTTGATTGACAGAGGCAATTTGAGACACACACCATTGTCAGCATTTGATGGGAAGTGGGAGCTTGTCCCATTACCACCCCACCACTGGTTAAAACAGCTGTAAGCTATGTCCGTATGTGAATGGGAAACTCAGTTGGAATAGGTTGCTACCAGCAGATCGTGGTTGTTGCACTCACAGAGCAAAGATACTCGATGCAGCGCTACCCTAATCTGCTTCTGATTAAATCTCTCACAATAATCACAGTTCCATTCTCATCTCTCTTTGATATTTCCCCTCTCTGTGTTTTATCCCATCGGGAGGAACACCTGAGGATCTTGAGACCACTCCTCCCCATGTCTTCTTTCCCTCCCCCTTTCACCATCACTGTCCCTACATGTAAAGTGCCGATGAAAAGTATTCATGCCCCTTGGAAGTTTTCATCTTTTATTGTTTCACAACATTGAATCACAGTGGAGTGAATTTGGGTTTTTTTTTGATACTGATCAACGGTAAAAAAAAACTCATTTGTGTCAAAGTGAAAACAGATCTCTAAATTAATTACAGATATAAAAACATAAAACAATTGCCTGTATAATTATTCACCCCCTTTAGTAGTAGTCATAGTCATACTTTATTGATCCGGAGGGAAATTGGTTTTCGTTACAGTTGCACCATAAATAATTAAATACTAATAAAACCATAAATAATTAAATAGTAATATGTAAATTATGCCAGGAAATAAGTCCAGGACCAGCCTATTGGCTCAGGGTGTCTGACCATTCAAGGGAGGAGTTGTAAAGTTTGATGGCCACAGGCAGGAGTGACTTCCTCTGACACTCAGTGTTGCATCTCGGTGGAATGAGTCTCTGGCTGAATGTACTCCTGTGCCCAACCAGTCCATTATGCAGTGGATGGGAGACATTGTCCAAGATGGCATGCAACTTGGACAGCATCCTCTTTTCAGACACCACCGTCAGAGAGTCCAGTTCCATCCCCACATCATCATTGGCCTTATGAATGAGTTTGTTGATTCTGTTGGTGTCTGCTACCCTCAGACTGCTGCCCCAGCACACAACAGCAAACATGATCACACTTGGCCACCACAGACTCGTAGAACATCCTCAGCATCGTCCGGCAGATGTTAAAGGACCTCAGTCTCCTCAGGAAATAGAGACGGCTCTGACTCTTCTTGTAGACAGCCTCAGTGTTCTTTGACCAGTCCAGTTTATTGTCAATTCGTATCCCCAGGTATATGTAATCCTCCACCATGTCCACACTGACCCCCCGGATGGAAGCGGGCGTCACCGGTGCTATAGCCCTCCTCAGGTCTACCACCTGCTCCTTGGTCTTTTTCACGTTAAGCTGCGGATAATTCTGCTCACACCATGTGACAAAGTTTCCTACCGTAGCCCTGTACTCAGCCTCATCTCCCTTGCTGATGCATCCAACTATGGCAGAGTCATCCGAAAACTTCTGAAGATGACAAGACTCTGTGCAGTAGTTGAAGTCTGAGGTGTAAATGGTGAAGAGAAAGGGAGACCCAGTGCTGCTGATCACTCTGTCGGACACACACAGCTCTGTATGACTCTGTATGACACACCAAATCATCACTGGTGCAGCCACTTGGTTTTAGGAGTTACATAATCAGTTTAATGGAGATCACCATGTGTAGTCAAGGTGTTTCAATTGAATGGAGTAAAATTATGTCTGTATCTGGAAGGTCCAACTACTAGTGAGTCAGTATCCTGGGAGAAACTACACCATGAAGACAAATTAACACTCGAAGCAGCTCTGCAAAAAGGTTATTAAAAAACACATGTCAGGAGATGGATTCAAGTCACTAAATACTCTTGGAGCACAGTTATGTCAATCATCCAGAAATGGGAAGAATATGGCACAGCTGTAAATCTGCCAAGAGCAGGCCATCCTCAAAAACTGAGTGACCGTGCAAGAAGGAGACCAGTGAGAGAGGCTCCACGTGACCCGTGACAACTCTAGAGGAATTACAAGCACAAAACCAAAGCGACGCAGGAACGCCTTAAAACAAGGTTAGTGTCCTGCAGTGGCCAAGTCAGGGTCCAGACCTCAATCCAATTAAAGCTGGACATGAAATGGACAGTTCACGCACAAACTGCATGCATTCTGACAGATCTTCAGCAGTTTTGTAAAGAAGAAGGGGAAAATTGCAATGTCCAGATGTGCAAAGCTGATAGAGACCTGTCCACACAGAGTCTACTATGGTTATCGTCAAAGGTGCATCATCTAATTACTAAATTGATGGAGGTGAATACTAATCCATCAATTATTTTGTGGTTTATATTTGTCATTAGTTTAAATCCCTTAGAAAAGATCCTCTCGTTTCAACACCACAGTCTTTTCTGATCATCAGTGTTTTCAATTAAATCCACGATGATTCAATGTTGTAAAACAATAAAACATGAAAACATCCAGTGAGACTAAATACTATAGACACTCTATCCACCCCCTCACCAGCACGTTATGAACAAATCCACCCTGCTCCTTTCCATTTTGCCGATTCCGTGTGGAACATTGAACATGATAGAAGGTCGAATTCCCAGTCCCAGTCTCCTTAACCATGTCCCTGCAATAGCTGGTAGATCAAACATATTCGTCAATACACAATTTGGAATAGATGGCAACCTGCCCCTCGGCCCACAATATATGTGCTAATCATAATAATGTTGAGAATTTATAAAGTACTGGTGTGGTCTCACTTGGAGTATTGTGAGCAGTTTTGGGCCCTTTATCTTGGGAAGGATGGGTGAAACTGGATGGGTTTCAAAGGACGTTCTCAAAATTGATTCCAGGGTTAAACGGCTTGTCATATGAAGAGTGTTTAATGGCTCTGGGCCTGTATTCACTGGAATAGCAAATGGTGAAAGGCCTTGATAAATTGGATGTGCAGAGGATGGGAGTATCTAAGACCAGAGGACACAGGCTCAGAATAGAGGATCCTTGTAGAATGTGGAGATGAGGAATTTCTTGAGCCATAGAGTGGTGAATCTGTGGAATTCATTGCCATAGGCAGCTCTTGATCCAAGACTTCATGTATATTTAAGGTAGAGATTGATAGATTCTTGATTGGTCAGAGCATGAAGGGACACATGGAGAAGGCAGGAGATTAGGGCTGAGAGGAAAAATGGATCAATCGCAACGAAATGTCGGAGCGGACTCGATGGGCCAAATGGTCTAGTTCTACTCCTATATCTTATAGTCTATATCACCACCTCCCAAACCTCGAGTAACTTTGTCAAGCGTGATCTGCCCACACAAAGTCATGCTGATTGTCCCTAAGCAGGCCATGCCTTTCCAAATGTGCATAAATCCTGTATCTCAATATCTTCCCCAGTAGCTTCTCTGCCACAGAAATGAGGCTGCCCTGCCTGTAGAAACATAGAAAACCTACAGCATAATACAGGCCCTTCAGCCCACAAAGCTGTGCGGAACATGTCCTTACCTTAGAATTACCTAGGCTTACCCATAGCCCTCTGTGTTTGTAAGCTCCATGTATCCATCCAGGAGTCTCTTAAGAGGCCGTATCATTTCCGTCTCCACCACTGCCGCTGGCAGCCAAGTTCATGCACTCACCACTCTCTGCGTTTATTAAAAAAAAATCTCCTCTGTACCTACTTCCAAGCACCTTAAAACTATGCCCTCTCATGTTAGCCATTTCAGCCCTGGGAAAAAGCCTCTGACTATTCACACGATCAACGCCTCTCATTATCTTGTGCACCCTATCAGGTCACCTCTCATCGTCCGTCACTCCAAGGAGAAAAGGCCGAGTTCACTCAACCTATTCTCATAAGGCATGCTCCCCAATCCAGGCAACATCCTTGTAAATCTCCTCTGCACTCTTTCTATGCACATCCTTCCTGTAGTGAAGTGAACAGAATTGAGCATGTACTCATAGTGGGGTCTGACCAGGGTCCTATATAGCTGCAAAATTACCTCTCGGCTCTTAAACTCAATCCCACGGTTGATGAAGGCCAATGCACCATATGCCTTTTTCACCAGAATCAACTTGTTTGGCAGCTTTGAGTATCCTATGGGCATGGACCCCAAGATCCCTCTGATCCTCCACACTGCCAAGAGTCTTACCATTAATGCTATATTCTGACATCATTTTTGACCTACCTCACTGAACCACCTCACACTTATCTGGGTTGAACTCCATCTGCCACTTCTCAGCCCAGTTTTGTATCCTACCAATGTCCCGCTGTCACTTCTGACAGCCCTCCACACTATCCTGAACACCTCCAACCTTTGTGTCATCAGCAAATTTATTAACTCATTCCTCCACTTCCTCATTCAGGTTATTTATAAACATCATGAACAGTAGGGGACCCAGAACAGATCCCTGAGGCACACCACTGGTCACTGACCTCCATGCAGAATATGACCTATCTACAACCACTCTTTGCCTACTGTGGGCAAGCCCATTCTGGATCCACAAAGGAACATCCCCTTGGATCCCATGCCTCCTTACTTTCTCAATAAGCCTTGCATGGGGTACCTTCTCAAATGCCTTGCTGAAATCCATCTACTGCTCTACACTACACCACATCTACTGCTGTACCTTCATCAATGTGTTTAGTGAAATCCTCAAAAAATTTGTTCGGGCTCATATTTTCGATTAGAGTTTTTTTGGGTAGATGATTAGTTTACACTTAAATGACTTTGGCCACCAGTTTCTATTTGACAAAGTACTTTGGATTGAGTCCACAACAATGCACTTCCTAAAAAGGTGTGAATACCAGATGCTTCTGGCGCCGTAGTTTGACCAGATGCTGTAGTTTCGAAGACAATACTATCTATACTTTATAAATATTAATTGCCAAATAAATGTATTGTGGATTTAACTTGCATTCCTAAAGGCTGTGGATACCAACCCAGACATGTTGGCGTCGGAAGAAAAGGATGAAGTCAGAAGGTGTGATATTTTGTATGTAGCTTCTAGTGGAAGCATTTTCTATGCATTTTCTATAAATTTTTTAGTAGCGATTGCCTTAGTGTTTAGCATATAAATATCGAGCCTGCATTGGGCTCGCAGACCTTTCTACCGAAAGCGTCTCTGTCCGTATGATGCCTGCTGTACCTTGTTGTGTCGAATAAAGAAGCTGCTTTGTATCTACCAGTAACTCTGTCTCTCCGGTGATCTCATCCGTGCTACAACACCTACAATTGCCAAGATCCTTTTCGGTAGTGAATACTGAAGCAAAGTATTCATTAAGTACCTCTGCTATCTCCTCCGGTTCCGTACACACTTTTCCACTGTCACACTTGATTTGTCCTATTCTCTTACGTCTTAACCTCTTGCTCTTCACATACTTGTAGAACACCATGGGGTTTTCCTTCACCCTGTCTGCCAAGGCCTTCACATGGCTCCTTCTGGCTCTCCTAATTTCATTCTTAAGTTCTTTCCTGCAATCCTTATAATCTTCCAGATTCATATCATTACCTAGTTTTTTGAACCTTTCGTAAGCTCTTCTTTTCTCCTCGATAGATTTACAACAGCCTTTGTACACCACGGTACCTATACCCTCCCATCCTTTCCCAGTCTCATTAGAATGTTCCCTGAGAACATCTTTTCCCAATTTATGCTTCCAAGTTCTTTCCTGATAGCCTCATATTTCCCCTTATTCCAATTAAATGTTCCCCTAACTTGTCTGTTCCTATCTCTCTCCTATACTATGGTAAAGGAGATAGAATTGTGATCACTATCTCCAAAATGCTCTCCCACTGACAGACCTGACACCTGACCAGGTTCATCCCCAATACCAGATCAAGTCCAGCCTCTCCTCTTGTAGGCTTATCTACATATTGTGTCAACAAACCTTCCTGAACACACCCAACAAACTCTACCCCATCTAAACTCCTCACTCTAGGAAGATGCCATTCAATATTTGGGTAAATTAAAATCTCCCCCCACAACAACCTTGTTATTGTTGCACCGTTGCAAAATCTGTCTCCCTATCTGCTCCTCGATGTCCCTGTTACTATTGGATGGTCTATAAAAAACACCCAATAGAGTTATTTGCCCCTTCCTATTCCTAACTTCTGCCCACAGAGACTCCGTAGACATCCCCTCCATGACTTCTTCCATTTCTGCAGCCCTCAAACCATTGGTCTGAGTGTGTCCCTTCTATATCACCTGCCTATTCTCCTTTTTCAAGCTTTCTCTATTTGAGCGCCAACCTCCCTTTCCTCCATCACTTCAGTTCGGTTCCCACACCCAGCGATTCTAGTTTAAACTCCCTCCAATTGCCTGAGCAAACCTCCCTGCCAGGATATTGGTCCCCTTGGGATTCAAGTGCAGCTCGTCCTTTTTGTACAGGTCACACCTGCCCCAAAAGAGGTCCCAATGATCCAGAAATCTGAATCTCTGCCCCCTGTTCCAATCCCTCAGCCACACATTTATCCTCCACCTCATTCTATTCCTGTACTTACTGTCACGTGGCACAGGCAGTAATCCCGAGATTACTACCTTTGAGTGCCTGCTGCTCAACTTCCTTCCTAACTCCCTGTTGTCTATTTTCAGGACCTCCTCCCTTTTTCTACATATGTCGTTGGTACCAATATGTACCACAACCTCTGGCTGTTCTCCTTCCCACTTCAAGATATCGTGAATGCGATTAGAAACATCCTGGACCCTGGCACCTGGGTGGCAAAATCACCATCTGTTTTTTTCCTGCATCCACAGAATCGCTTGTCCAACCCCGTAACTATAGAGTCCCCTATCACTGCTGCCATCCTCTTCCTTTCCCTGCCCTTTTGAGCCACAGGGTCAGACTCTGTGCCAGAGGCGTGGCCACTGTTGTTTCCCCCAGGAAGGTTGTTCTCCCCCCCCCCCCCCCCCAACAGTACTCAAACAGGAGTACTTATTGTTATGTGTGACAGACACTGGGGTACTCTCTAGCATCTGCCTCTTGCCCTTCCCTCTCCAGACTGTTACCCACTTCTCTGTCTCTCCAGGCCCCAGAGTGACTACCTGCCTATAGCTCCTCTCTATCACATCCTCACTTTCCCTGACCAGACGAAGGTCATCGAGCTGCATCTCCAGTTCCCTAACACCGTCCCTAAGGAGCTGCAGCTCCTGGATTCTTGTTATTTCCCTTCGCGATCAAAGCTGTAGCACTTGCTGCACTCCAGTCCTGTGGGACCTCACATGTCATAATTTAGGACACACTGTTCCTTGTCAAATCCACAGAAATCTGCTCACTTGCTTCTTTGACTATTGTAGGATATACGTGTGGTAACTTGTACTTTGAAAAAGGCACACTCGACAACTTCATGCCAAAGAAACAACTTTATCTCGAACTTCAAAACATTACGTATATACAGAGGGTTTCACAACCCGTACGGGATGGCGGGAACACTATGTACACGAGGGCCACCGGAAGAACAACAAACGGAAGTAGATCCCCCCCCCCCCCGCCCCGATACCCTAATTAGTATTAACTTACTTTTAATTACACTCACATTACAACACTTCTCCCCCTTTGAAATCCAACATCACCAAATGTAAAATACCAGGAAATAAAAAAAGTGATGTTATTAACTTGCATACTCCTGTAAACTTATACCAGGACCTTAGCAACAGTTTAGCAATACAAAGCATCTGGGAAATGTGACAGATTCAACATTCAATCTAACAACACAAAATAAACTGTCCAATCAAAGAATCAGTCTGTCAGGAGGTTTACGCGTGCGCTGTGATCTGCGCACTGCCCCGGTGACCCAGCAGGCACTGCTGGTGGGGGTGTTTTGGGTGGATCTGGTGTTGGGGGCATGAGAGGGGTCTGTGTGTCTGCGTGAGGATGTCCGTCCTCTTCAGGGGACTCCAACCCCTCTGCCAGCACCTCGCCCTCTGGCAAAGTCACTGGTGGACATGCTTCCACCATAGTCTGACTCACAAATGGAAACTCCGTGGAACTGTCTGCCTCTGAGCCGGTATCATGACGCAGACACGCATGGTCCTGATGTCTGTGGAAAACACGCCCATCAGTCAGCTTAACAACACAGGAGACGGGACCACTCTGCTTAAGAATAACCCCAGGCAGCCATTGCTGATTGTTTCTCACATAGACATTGTCATCCGGTTTTAACTGCCTCTCTCGCACATGTTGATCATGTCCCTCCTTCTGCTTTTCCTGCTTTCTCTTCACTTTCGCCTTCATGTCCGGGCGCAGCAGGTCCAATCTTGACTTGGGCCTACGCCTCATCAGCATCTCTGCTGGAGTACGGGCAGTTGTATTCTGTGGTGTGAGGCGGTATTTACCTGATAGAGGTCTATAAGATGATGAGGGGCATTGATCATGTGGAGAGCCGGAGGCTTTTTCCCAGGGATGAAATGGCTAACACAAGGGGGCATAGTTTTAAGGTGCTTGGAAATGGGTACCGAGGGGACATCAGGGGTAAGTTTTTCACACAGACTGGTGGGTGCGTGGACTGCACTGCTGGTGGTGGTGGAAGCAGATATAATAGTGTCTTTTAAGATACTCTTAGTTAGGTACATAGAGCCTAGACAAATAGAGGACTACGTGGTAGGGAAATTCTAGGCAGTCTGTAGAGTAGGTTACACGATTGGCACAACATTGTGAGCCGAAGGGCCTGTAATGTGCTGCAGATTTCTGTGTTCTATGTTCTTCTTTCATTTCCATGGATGCTGCCTGACCTGCTGAGTTCCTCCAACATTTTTTGTGCATGTTTGAGAAATGGCTGATAATATTAGCACTGATAAACATAATGTGATGTGTTTTGGGAGTATTAAGGAGGCTGGGACATACACCATGGATAGTCCGATCATTGGAAGTATCGAGGAAGGGATGGATCTTGGTCTGCAAGACCAAAGAGCCTTGGAAGATGGCAGCATAGCGAGACAAAAACCATATTGAATATTGGCTTTCATTATCTGGAGCACTGAAAGCTGCTTATTCAGTTAATTAGTATGCCAAAATAGTCGTGAACATAATGATTTAGTAATTGTGTAAATGGCTTTTTAGTACACAAAAATTCCTGAAAGAAATACTAGAAAGAACGGCTAGTAAATTTAGTAACTTCACCATTAATGGCTGGGGATTGGAAATGATAATGTTCCTAGTGTATTAAAAATGGTGTCCGATGGACTCAGTGGACCAACAATCTTATCTTATCGACATTCCCTTATGCCCATATTTAAATTTAAAAAGAATTCATTCTTTGGGAAGCAAGCTCTGGGAAGGTTTGTGTAGTGGCAAAATGGATCCAAAATCAAAACAAAACAATTGCTATCAGCCTGCGACTCAACGGCGTTGTTATACTTGTGTGACACGCCACTGCTCCAAAGATTGGAATTCCTCATTCTGTTCCTTAATTAGCAATTAGCATTATTGAGCGTTATCTCAGCAATCAGCAAAGATATGACCTCCACGGTCCCAAAAATAAGCATCTATAAGTAAGTTATTCCCTTCGCTTTTGCCACGTCCCCACTAATGTGACTAGTTACCATATACACATAATAAATGCCCAGCACAGAATAGAGGGCTCCTACAATTTGTAATGTTTCTCTTTCATTAGCTCTTAAGAGGCTTAACGAGGTAGATGTGGACTTGTTGGGGTTCCTGACTGTCTCAAAGTAAGGGATCAATCTGAGAAAAGGTGACAAGAAATTTCTTCTCCCCAAAGTTATTTAATCATTGCAGAAACCCAGTCGCTGAACACTTTCAAGACTAGATCTGTTTTTATTTATTATGGGAATTGGGTTTGTTCAGAACGATGGTGCTGAGGTAAAAGACCAGCCATGAAATTATTGAATGATTGAACAGGGGTGATGGGCTGAATGGTCTACGTTTGCTTCCACGTCCTATATTCATATGTTCCTGAAACTCTTTGTGCATTGCAGTCTTGATTCATTCGATGGGTTGATTCCATTCGACTTTAAAACTCCAGCTTCAACATCCAGCTCAAAGTACCTAGGTAAGAAAAATTACACAACTGATTGAAGAGTTTCAAAATTATAATATGATCAAAGTGCTGTGGAGTAGAATTATTATTTATTTTGGGCTCACCAGATGAGCAACCTGGATCCCTGCAAGTTGTAAAACGCTGAAATACATGAGTCCTTATCAGGCTGGGTTTGGATGTAACTAGAGTGGAGAGATCGGCTCTCAGTTAGATACTATTGACGTTAATGAATTAGAGGAAGGAATGAAATGTAAGGTTTCCAAGTTTGCAGATGATACACACGTGGGTGGAAGAATGTGTTGTGAGGAGGACGCAGTGATTCTGCATTCTGACATAGATAGAATGATTGGCTTAGGGGATATTTGGGGTAATGCACCTCTGGAACCAAAAGGCAAGTTATTATGGAAATGGAGAGAGACTCTGTGTGAGTGAAATTCAGAGGAATCCAAGAGGTGAAGTGCCACTTAGAGCATCCCAACAAGTTGCATCTCCATCTGGTCTGGGAGCAGCAGAACATCGGACTGGTCGTCCCCTCAAAGGATTTGTGAGAATGGCCGAGAGGATCATAGGGTCTCCCTACCATTCATCGGGGACATGTATCAGGAGCACTGTGTTCACAGGGCCCTTCGTATTATTAAGGATCTCACCCACCCATCCAGCTTCCTCCTTAACTTTTTACCATCAGGCAGGAGACTCCGATGCAAAAAGACAAAACCTCCAGGATGGGAAACAGTTTCTTCCCTCAGGCCATTAGGCTTCTGAAGTCGCTGCCGTGTCACATTCAAAGTGTCACCGGTTAAACTGTTCTGTACCTTACAATATTTAACTTGTGCACTTTACTTTGTTTAATTATACGTAATTCATCTGTAGATTTTAGCCTTACTTTCATAAGTTATTACGTGTTATGTGTGTTATGGGTACTTGGGTGCTTTACACCCTGGTCCAGAGAAATGTTGGCTCGTTTGATGGTAAACATGTAAATAGCTAAATGACAATAAACTTGACTTGAATCAGAAAAGGTTGGTACGCGGATCCAATGTGTAGTTAAGAAGGCAAGTGGCACTTTTGCATTTATTGAAAATGAACCATGATATTATTTCTGATCCGAATGGTAGATTTCTATTGGTTAGTGGTCTACTATTTAATAAAAAGGTAGTTTTGGTTAATGTTTATGCTCCTAATATGGACTGTCCGGAATTTTATAAATCATTATTCAATCAGTTCCAGAATTTGAATGAGTTTTCATTGATCTGGGGTGGAGATCTTAATACCTGTTTGTCTCCAGCTTTGGACCGTTTGGCTCCTCTACGGACCTTACCTAATAAATCTGCAACTTTGATTAATTCATTCCTTTCTGATTCTGGGTCGACGGACATTTGGCGTTTTTTGCATCCTCAGGAAAAAGATTTTTCTTTTTTTTCACATGTTCACCATTCCTATTCAAGAATTAATTATTTCTTTGTTGATTCTCGTCTTATTCCTTCAGTGATTAAATGTGATTATGACTCTATAACCATTTCGGATCATGCTCCACTTAAGCTTTCTATTAAAATTCTGGCCAATATACAAAATAATAGACAATGGCATTTTAATTCGCTGTTGCTTCAGGACTCGGACTTTGTTAACTTTATGAATGAACAGATTGATCTTTTTTTTACAATTAACTATACAGAGGATATTTCTGTTAACATTCTTTGGGATACTTTTAAAGCTTATATTCGTGGTCAGATTATCTCGTATTCTGCTGCTTTGAGGAAGAAGCTGAAGCAGGAGGAGTTGGTAATTGTGGACAAGATTAAGGAAATTGATAAGAAATATGTTATAGCTCCCTCTGAGGAGTTATATAAACAAAGAACTGAACTTCAAATGGAACACAGTTTATTACTTTCGTCCTCGATTGTAAACCAATTAAAGAAAACAAGAAGCGAATTTTATGTACACAGTGACAAAATTGGCAAACTGTTGGCTAATCAATTGAAGTTTAATTATGCTAAATCTCAAATTAATCAGATTTATAACCAAAATGACCGACTGATACTTGATCATGTGGGCATTAATCAAACCTTCTGTGATTTTTATTCTTCCTTATATCAATCAGAGTCTCCTGGAGATTCTAAATATATGAATGATTTTTTAGATAATCTAGACTTCCCTGAGATTTCACAGGATATGTCTTCTATGTTAGATACTCCCATTACCACGGATGAGATTAAGAATGTTATTTTCTCTATGAATTTGGGGAAAGCTCCTGGCCCTGATGGGTTTACTGTAGAATTTTATAAATATTTCACACCTTCATTAATCCCTTGGTTCTGTAGGGTTTTTGAGGCTTCATTAAAACTTGGTAAACTTCCTGAATCTTTCAATAGAGCGTCAATCTCTCTAATATTAAAGAAGGATAAAGATCCTGCTCAATGTGCATCTTATAGACCAATATCTTTATTAAATGTTGATTCTAAAGTTTTTTCTAAGTTATTAGCAAATAGATTAGAAAAAGTACTTCCTTCTATTATTTCGGAAGACCAAACGGGTTTTATTAAAGGTCGTTACTCTTTTTATAATATTCGCACACTGTTAAATATTGTTCATACTCCCTCACAAAATGTTCCTGAGTGTGTTATCTCTTTAGATGCTGAGAAAGCTTTTGATAGAGTAGAACGGCCTTATTTATTTAAGGTGCTTGAAATGTTTAATTTTAGCTCGAAATTTATATCCTGGATTAAACTGTTATAGCATTCTCCTGTGGCCTCGGTCCGTACTAGCTCTTTAAGTTCACCTTTTTTCCCTCCTTTTCGAGGTACTCGACAAGGTTGTCCTCTTAGTCCTTTATTATTTGATATTGCATTAGAACCTCTTGCAATTGCCATTCGAGAATCTCCAAATATTACTGGGATAACTCGGGGCTTAAAGTCCCATAAAATATCACTCTATGCTGATGACTTACTTTTATATATTTCTAATCCTCAAAAATCCATCCCTGCTGTTTTAGAGTTATTAGCACAATTTGGTCTTTTTTCAGCTTATAAATTAAATCTTAGTAAGAGTGAACTTTTCCCGATTAATAAACAACTTCCCTGATATCATAACTTTCCATTTAAATTGATTAATAATTATTTTTCATATCTTGGGATTAAAATTACCTGTAAATACAAAGATTTATTTAAGATTAACTTTTTACCATTAATTGACCATATTATTCAACTTTCATCTAAATGGTTTCCTTTATATTTAACTTTGATTGGTCGTATTAATGCAGTTAAGATGTTTTTTTTGCCAAAATTTTTATATATATTTCAGGCATTACCAATCTTTGTTCCAAAATCTTTTTTTGATAAAGTCGACTCCAAAATTTCTTCATTTATTTGGCAAAATAAAAACCCGAGACTGGGTAAAATACATTTACAGAAAGCTAAGAGAGATGGAGGCTTAGCATTACCTAACTTTAGATTTTATTATTGGGCAATTAATATTCGACATATGAAATTTTGGTTACTTGACCAGGATATACTATCCATTCCTAAATGGGTAGCATTGGAATTACAATCTGTTCAGGGTTATACACTTGGCTCTATTTTAGGTTCCTCTCTTCCTTTTGATTTGAAACGCCTTAAACAGGTGTCTAACCCGATAGTTAAATATACCTTACGTATTTGGTTTCAATTCAGAAAATTTTTTGATCTTAATCAACTTGGGTTAGCGTTTCCTATTTTAGGTAACATATTTTTTCTTCCCTCTTTTACGGATCGTGTTTTTCAAATTTGGAACACTAAGGGTATTTCACGGTTTTTGGATTTATTTTTAGATGGTTCCCTTATGTCTTTTGAACAATTATCTAATAAATATAATTTATCAAGAATACATTTTTTTAGATATCTACAAGTTAGAAATTTCCTAAGTACTATACTTTCTTCCTTTCCAATGCTTCCTCCTACATACATTTTAGATACTATAATTAACCTTAATCCATGTCAGAAAGGTGCATCGGCTATGATTTATAATATTATTATGAAACTTAGGAATGCTCCATTTGATAAGATTAGGTCAGATTGGGAACAGGAATTGGGGTTTATCATTTCCGTGGATGACTGGGGGCAGATTTTACAATTAGTCAATACTTCCTCTATCTGTGTTAAACATTCCCTAATTCAATTTAAAGTTGTTCATAGAGCACATATGTCCAAAGATAAATTAGCTCGCTTTTACTCTCATATTAATCCTTTTTGTGATAGATGTCCAGGGCAGATAGCCTCTTTAACTCATATGTTTTGGTCTTGCCCTACTCTGGAAACTTTTTGGAGAGACATTTTTAATATTATCTCCAAGGTATTGAATATAGATATCTCTCCTCACCCTATTACTGCTCTCTTTGGACTACCTAAAATTTCCAGTAATCTTTCTCCTTCAGCCCGTAGAATGATTGCATTTCTTACTTTAATAGCGAAAAGATGTATTTTACAACATTGGAAAGAGCTTAATGCTCCAACTACCTTTTTTTGGTTTTCTCAGATGATATTATGCTTGAATTTGGAGAAAATTAGAAGCAATCTTTATGACTCCTCATTTAAATTTGAACAGACCTGGAGATCTTTTATTCAATATTTTCATTTAATGTAATATACACCCTTCTTGTTTTTTTTTACTGTTTTTAATGGAGGTCGGGATTGAGGACGTGATTTTAAGTTTTTTTAACTCTGTTTGGTTTCAAGTTAGCCCATTGCTTTGCTTTGCTTTTAGTTAGTTGCACGGTGGGTTTTTTTTGGGGTTTTTTTTTCCTTTTCTCTATTGATATATATATAAAAATTAGTATACTGTTATGTTACCTTGGTACGTTATGTTTAAATTACATTGTTTGTATCATTTTTTTTGTATTAATATCTTCTGTAATTTTATTATATTCTAACAGTGTATTAGTGCCTATATGGCTTACCTTTTTGTATACTTATTCAATAAAAAGATTTAAAAAGAAAAAGAAAGAAAATGAACTGGAGTTTAAAAACAGAGAGTTTAATATGAGAGGATCATAGGGTCGCCCTACCATTTACGAGTTTAGGTTTTATCATAGTTGTATAACCTATTGTTGAGACTAAACCTGGAATACTGTACACAGTTTTGGTCTACTTACCTTAAAATGAAGTAGTATTTCCAGTGGTTTACTGCTTATGCTTGTTAGTTTTCGCTGATAGTTTACAATAAAATGGCTTTACAGTGGTACTTGTGATGAATCTTGTCAATAAGGGTTTCGGCCTGAAACGTCGACTGCACCTCTTCCTAGAGATGCTGCCTGGCCTGCTGCGTTCACCAGCAACTTTGATGTGTGTTGCTTGTCAATAAGTTTCTTTCTTCACTCTCCTAGTGAACCTGCTGTCAATGGAACTGACATATTTCATCAGCGGTCTGCTGTTTGCAGCTATAGTTAAGGAAAGGGTTTGGGACTACTCTTTCACAGTTGCACTCAGCCATATCCTGCTGACTTCAGCAGGTAAGAACTCCGATTTAATTATATCATGAATTGGAATATGAGAGTCATTTTATTATCAGCTTTAAGTACTATTGTTTTCCTCAGTGTCAATTATTCTAATTGCTCTTTGTTTCACTGGTGAGTATATCCTGGGCCACTGAGGTGGTGACCAAGAAATTCTTCATCAGTCCCTTTGTACGTGCCTATGAAGTATATCTGCCAGGGTTATGCAGAACCAGACAGAGGTGGCAACATGTGGCTTGGTGTAAAGGCTATACTTGTGCATCAACGGTCTCAAGTAATAAGTCAGAAAACATGAGAAGCTGGAGAAGCTGGGGTTATTCTCCTTAAAGCAATGAAGGTTGAGAGTTGATTTGATAGAGATGTACAGGTCTGTCACTAGTCAGGTTAAGCAGGAAGGGGTGGGGGACGTGTGAAGGGGGTTTCAAGGTCACGGGTAGAAGGAGATAGACGGAAAAACATTTCATGCAGAATACTTACACTTTTGAACTGATCAGCTGTCAGGGTGGTAAGAAACCATTTTCAAAAAGGAACTGGATAGGCAGAAAGGGAAATAATTGCCTGGAGTTTGGGAAAGGACTACGGGCTGCTCTTCTGGGTGCTGGTGGTGGGTAAATGGTCGTCCTCTACTCTGTGATTTGAATGAAAAGATGAGAACGATAAGATCGACATTTATTTACCTATTTCTGTATTCAGTAATGCTACACATTACTGTTCTTCATGGGCCTTAATTCAGAAAAAAGGGAACCCAATCAAAAACGTAATGTTTAATCTTTGAAATTGACAGCAAAGCCCCAACTTTGTTGGAAGTAGAAGTCTGCTGTGCCAAACCATCATGGCTGATGTATTATCCCTCTCAATCCCATTTATTTATTTACTCATATCTGTATTTGTTTGTTTGTTTATTTATTGATATACAGCATGGAGTAGGCCTTTCCTGCCCTTCGAACCGTGCCACCCAGCAATCTCCCAATTTAATCCCAGCCTAATCACAGCTCAATTTACAATGACCAGTTAATCTACTAATCGGTACAACTTTGGACTGTGGGAGAAAACCAGAGCACCCGGAGGAAACCCATGCGGTCACGGGGGGGAACGTACAAACTCCTTACAGGCAGCGTCGGGAATTAAACCCAGGTTGATGTTACTGTAAAACTTTTCCTAGCCACTATGCTACCGTGCTGCCGCATTCTCCTACCTTCTCCCCGTAACCCTCAACGCCCTTTCTAATCAAGAACTTATCAACCTCTGCTTTAAACAGACCCAGTGACTTGGCCTCCACAGCCATCTGTGGCAGTGAATTCCAAAGATTCACCATCCTCTGGCTAAAGAAATTCCTCCTCGTTTTGCTTGTTTTAAGAATCTTATGTCAAGGTGTGAAACACTACGAAGTCATTAAATTCGGGTTTCATTTCATTTACAGTGATGGTCGAATTTCCTTTAGTATGGCAATGGTGGTTGGCATTGGGTGAGTCTGAGTAGATTTTCTTGAAAAATGTTATAAACATGCTGTAGATTCTTTATTCAATTCACCTCTGAATAGTTACATCAGACTCTACTGGACAATGAGCTCTGAATTTCTTTTTGCAGCTTAACAGAGATACAATGCTGAAATGATGTTATCATAGTTAGTCATAGAGTCAGGCCCTTTGGCCTAAATTGTCTCTGCTGACCATGTTATACAGCAATCTACTCTCATCGGCTCATGTTTGGATCACAGCTCTTTAAACCTCTCCAATCCATGCACTTGATGGTTTTTAAATGTTCAATGGTTCAGTTTAATATCAGAGAATGTATACACTATACAACTTGAAATTCTTACTCTTCACAGACTTCCACGAAACAGTACTCTAGTAATTTTATATATTGCACTATACTGCTGCAAAAAAAAACAAATTTCATGGCATATGTGAGTGGTGATAAACCTATGGGTCTCTATTGTGAACTGAGAGCGGGAAGGGGGCAGGGAGAGGAGAATCATGGTTGGGAAAAGGGGAAGGGAGAGGGAAGCACCAGAGAGACATTCTGGAATGATTAATAAACCAATTGTTTGGCATCAAATGACCTTGCCTGTTGTCTCAGGGCAGGGTGTATCTTCACCTACAGCAAACCCCCACCCCTGGCACTCCTCTGCTTCCACCTGTCCCACACCCCTCCCATGGCGCTCCACGCTCACTATTCCCAACATCCTTTGCTCCTGACAGAGTTACAAACTCGCTCTCTGCTCCACATTGACAAGTACAGCACCGTGCAAAAGCCTCAGCTGTGTCTGTGTGCCTGAGACTTTTGCACTGTACTGTATCTGGCAGCTCATCCCAAATACATACTCACTGCCCTTTGCACTGAGAAGCTGCCCCTGATGTCCCTTTTAAATTTCTGATGCCTGATCTTAAACCTATTCCATCTTATAAAGTATTGTAAGACTATCTGTACAGTTTGTAGACCATGGTGATAGTTATGAGTTTTAACGACTGTGATTCTTCTTTTAGGTGTCGGTTTGTTGCTGATGATTGGTGATGGACAGTTGGTTGCACATTTCGTTTGCCGGAATAACCCCAGTTCCTCTTCAGTCAATGTTTGAGAGAGAATGGAGGAAACATGGCTGCAGACATCAAGGGACTAAAGAGAGCTCTACGACTGTGTGGACTGATACCGTATCTGTATTCACTTTAGTGTAAAAAAAAGTCGTGCTTCTTCAGCGATATCATATGCTTGAAATGCGACCCTACATTTTATCAGTGAGACGCGTTATTTTGTAGCAAGAAAATTATGAAAATCGGGGAATTGAAACAAGAGATGAATTTTACAATTTCATTCCCCTGCGTTATTCCGATGTTTCATTGTTCCCGCTTTCCAAGGTTCTCTTGAAAAGTGATGAGTTTGGAGATAATTTTAATTTTGCCCAAACTTATGTGCAGTTTGAACGGCTTGAAAAAGTTTGCTTTGAACATGCTCTTGATAAGGATTGCTAGAACAGAATTATCTCCGGTATAAGTTGAGACCTTGTAAAATGTGCTCCAGTCAGGCCTGCTTTCGTTCAGTTTGACTGTGCCATGTAGATGTGAAAACAAACTTGTGAAACTTTTAAACAGTGAGCACAAAAGGAATTAGTTGATTCAGATTTTCTTTTTATGTGTAGTATATTCATAGTTGTAAAGTAGAATTTAAAATACTCCCTAGAAGTGTTACAGTATTCATGTAAAATATTAAACTTTATTTCTATTTTGATGCAGAGTTTATAGACATGTATTTTAATAATTACAATAAACATATTACATATGTATATAATTTTTTCTATTTTGTATTATTTTATTTAGCGATACTGTATAGTACGGAATGGGCCCTTCCGGCCCAACAAGTTACACCACCCAGCAACTCACCTATTCAACAGTAGCCTAATCACAGGACACTTTACAATGACCAATTAACCGATGGACCGGTACGTCTTTGGGATGTGGGAGGAAACCGGAGCACCTGGAGGAAACCCACGTGGTCCCGGAGAGAATGTACAAACTCCTTGCCGAAGGCGCTGGAATTGAACTCCCAACTCTGGAACACCCTGAACTGTGATAGCATTGTGCTAACTGCTACACCAACATGGTGCCTGCCCTTCAACCCCTCTAACTTCAAATTTTAAATAAATAAAATATTACCCATTGCCGGTTTCTATATGGTGAGATTTAATCTACAAAGTTCGCAAATAAGATTGAAAGAGTACAGAAAAAAATTTACAAGGATGTTGCCAGAACTGAAAGACCTGAGTGAAAAGGAAAGATTGAACAGGTGAGGACTTTATTCCTTAGAACGTAGAAGACTGAGAGGAGGTTTGATAGAGGTATACAAAATTCTGAGGGGTATAGATAGGGTAAAGGTAAGCAGGCTTTTTCCACTGAGGTTGGATGGGACTACAACTGGAGGTGATGGTTTAAGGGTGAAGGTGAAAAGTTTAAGGGGAACATAAGGGGAAACGTCTTGACTCAGAGTGTTGTGAGTGTGTGGAATGAGCTGCCAGTGCAGGTGGTGCATGTGAGCTCGATTTCAAGAAGTTTAGATAGGTACATGGGTGGTAGGGGTATGCAGGGCTATGGTCCCAGTGCAGGTTGATGGGAGTAGGGAGTTCAAACGGTTCAGCATGGATTTGATGGGCCAAAGGGCCTTTTCTGTGATGCTAAGACCCCCTTCAATTTAAGGATTTTATTGAAATAGGCATGGATGATATGCTTGCCTCTCATGGGTCTGCAAAATTCCCATTTACAGTATCTGGCTTACTCATTTATCTGGAGTTTGAGATATCGTCTCAAATATAAGCAGAGTGTACAGACGGAACCGGGGAGTAGGCTAAGTATTCGGTGTGTTACATACCCCGTAACTGGGTTGCCAAACCAGCAGAAATGGACCACTTAGTTGGGGTCTGGATTCCTGGGACTAAGAAAGTTTTATTAAAGAAATAAGCAACACAGTACTCTAATCAAAAGGATATAAATGCAACAGTTCAGCAATGAATAAACACACATGTACACAGAACTAGGATAATTGGATCAATCAAGCTCTATCGCAATCTAGGGGTAAAATGATCAGTCATCAAGTGACACAGAGTTCCGTTTAATTCAGTTCGCAGTAATCACCGTTGTGTCGTTGGGGTGGGGGGGGGGAGAGAGAGAGAGAGCACGAATGAATATGCAAATCGGTTTCCAAACAGACCTTCGATATTCCTCGCAGTTAGCTTTCGGGCGAGCCCTTTGTAATAACTTCTGAGGTCACCGACTGTGACCCCTCCGTTCCAGATACGATCGTTCGTCTGTGGTGAACCCGGCACCCAGGCAAGGGCGGAAACACACACCAGGTTCCCGCCCGACCGTATCTTTCCACCCTGTGCGTCTATGGCTGGTCCCGTGACAAGACCTCCAAAAACTCCCACCAACTTGTGGGGGGGGGGGGCACACCACTTCCAGGGTCTCGTTACCTCGTGGAGTCATGTGTCTGTTGCCTTAGCGAACCTGTCCCTTTTTATCCCCCTGCTGGGGTATCGCCTGTCCATCAACCTTCAAACAGTTCAGGTTCAAAGCCACCGGTCTCTGACAATACTCGGAATGGTGTCTCCTTTCGGTAATCTCTCTCGTCTCTCTCTTATTAGCATCTTGCATGTTCCCCCATTGTCCTCTTATTGGCATCAATCTTCTGATAACTGGTTCTTTTGTCACAGGCGGAGCTGTGGTCCAGGTCAAGAACGCCAATGGTCAGGAACATGGGTAGATTACAGCTGGAGCTAAAGTCCAAAGTGTTTGTATATTTCGGCTTGCTTTATTTTTATTGATGTGTATCATGTGAAAATGAAATAAAAATATTGGGGGATTAATAACATTTTATTTTACGTAACACTGAGTACATTTTTAGCAACATTCCAATGGTTTAATAGAAGACACACTCATTAGCCACTTTATTAGGTACAGGCGTGGAACCTGGAGTGGTCTTCTGCTGCTGTAGCCCACCCACTCCCAGATTCAACAAGATCTGTATTCAGAGATGCTCTTTGGCTCACCACGTGGTTATCTGAGTTACTGACACGCCCCTGAGAGCTTGGACCAGTCTGGCCATTCTCCTCTGACCTCTTTCATTAGCAAGGCAAATACATTAGAGGCTTTTAGGAGACGTTTGGATAGGCACATGGATGTAAGGAAGATGGAGGGGTATGGACACGGTGTAGGTAGGAGGGATTCGTGTTTGGGTGCTTTTGATTTACTTTTAATCTGGTTCAGCACAATATTGTGGGCCGAAGGGCCTGTTCCTGGGCTGTACTGATCCATTCTATTCCTGAAGACGGTAAACAGATCACATCGGGTTTTATAGAAATCTGACTGTTTTGTGGTCATCATAACTAGTTCCTTTAGGACTGGTCACGACACCAACCTTTCCCTCAATGTCAACAAAAGAGCTGAAAATTGACTTCAGAAGGGGTGGGGATGTGATGCACAGGCTGCTGCCTACATCAGTGGGGTTGAGGTTGAGAGTTACAAGTGACCATCACCAATAGCCTGAGTCAGTCCACACCAATGTCACGGGCAACGAAGCTTACCAACGCCTCCACTTCCTCAGGAGGCTGAGGAAGTTCAGCACAGTCCCATTGACATACCAATTTTTACCATACAAAGCATCCCGTCTGGGTGCACAATGCAGGAACTCTGCATGTGACCACAAGAAACCGCAGAGCTGTTGTGACCATAGCTCAGCACATCACAGGAACCAGCCCCGTGCCATGGACTCTCTTCTGTACTTACCCCCTCCTCGGTAAGGCAGCCAGCAGCACTAAAGCAAATGCAATAAGCGTATACGTCTCTGTGCGACAGGAGAACACACACAGTATAATAGTCTCTGCTTTGTTATTTCGTACATTATTATTGCACAGTATCCCACATTAGTAAACTATTACTGTATATATTATTATTCTGCACTTAGACCATAAGACAAAGGAGCAGAAGTCGGCCATTTGGCCCATCGAGTCTGCTCCGCCATTTTATCATGAGCTGATCCATTTTATCCCATTTAGTCCCACTGCTCCGCCTTCTCACCATAACCTTTGATGCCCTGGCTACTCAGATACCTATCAATCTCTGCCTTAAATACATAGAAACATAGAAACACAGAAAATAGATGCAGGAGTAGGCCATTCAGCTCTTCGAGCCTGCACTGCCATTTATTATGATCATGGCTGATCATCCAACTCAGAACCCCGCCCCAGCCTTCCCTCCATACCCCCTGATCCCCGTAGCCACAAGGGCCATATCTAACTCCCTCTTAAATATAGCCAATGAACTGGCCTCAACTGCTTCCTGTGGCAGAGAATTCCACAGATTCACCACTCTCTGTGTGAAGAAGTTTTTCCTAATCTCGGTCCTAAAAGGCTTCCCCTTTATCCTCAAACTGTGACCCCTTGTTCTGGACTTCTCCAACATCGGGAACAATCTTCCTGCATCTAGCCTGTCCAATCCCTTTAGGATTTTATACGTTTCAATCAGATCCCCCCTCAATCTTCTAAATTCCAACGAGTACAAGCCCAGTTCATCCAGTCTTTCTTCATATGAAAGTCCTGCCATCCCAGGAAGCAATCTGGTGAACCTTCTTTGTACTCCCTCTATGGCAAGAATGTCTTTCCTCAGATTAGGGGACCAAAACTGCACACAATACTCCAGGTGTGGTCTCACCAAGGCCTTGTACAACTGCAGTAGTACCTCCCTGCTTCTGTACTCAAATCCTCTCGTTATAAATGCCAGCATATCATTCGCCTTTTTCACCGCCTGCTGTACCTGCATGCCCACTTTCAATGACTGGTGTATAATGACACCCAAGTCTGTTGCACCTCCCCTTTTCCTAATCGGCCACCATTCAGATAATAATCGGTTTCCCTATTTTTGCTACCAAAGTGGATAACTTCACATTTATCCACATTAAATTGCATCTGCCATGAATTTGCCCACTCACCCAACCTATCTAAGTCACTCTGCATCCCCTTAGCATCCTCCTCACAGCTAACACTGCCACCCAGCTTCGCGTCATCCGCAAACTTGGAGATGCTGCATTTAATTCCCTCATCCAAGTGATTAATATATTTTGTAAACAACTGGGGTCCCAGCACTGAGCCTTGCGGTACCCCACTAGTCACCGCCTGCCATTCTGAAAAGGTCCGGTTTATTCCCACTCTTTGCTTCCTGTCTGCTAACTAATTCTCCATCCACATCAATACCTTACCCCCAATACCATGTGCTTTAAGTTTGCACACTAATCTCCTGTGTGGGACCTTGTCAAAAGCCTTTTGAAAATCCAAATATACCACATCCACTGGTTCTCCCCTATCCACTCTACTAGTTACATCCTCAAAAAATTATATGAGATTCGTCAGACATGATTTTCCCTTCACAAATCCATGTTGATTTTGTCCGATGATTTCACCGCTTTCCAAATGTGCTGTTATCACATCTTTGATAACTGACTCCAGCAGTTTCCCCACCACCGACGTTAGACTAACCGGTCTATAATTCCCCGGTTTCTCTCTCCCTCCTTCTTTAAAAAGTGGGGTTACATTAGCCACCCTCCAATCCTCAGGAACTAGTCCAGAATCTAACGAGTTTTGAAAAATTATCACTAATGCATCCACTATTTCTTGGGCTACTTCCTTAAGCACTCTAGGATGCAGACCATCTGGCCCTGGGGATTTATCTGCCTTCAATCCCTTCAATACACCCAATGACTTGGCCTCCACTGTTGCCTGTGGCAACAAATTCCATAGATTCACCACCCTCTGACTAAAAAAATTTTTTCGCATTTCTGTTCTGAAAGGGCGCCCTTCAATCCTGAAGTCATGCCCTCTCGTACTAGACTCCCCCATCATGGGAAACAACTTTGCCACATCCACTCTGTCCATGCCTTTTAACATTCGAAATGTTTCTGTGAGGTCTCCCCTCATTCTTCTAAACTCCAAGGAATACAGTCCAAGAGCGGACAAACGTTCCTCATATGTTAACCCTCTCATTCCCAGAATCATTCTAGTGAATCTTCTCTGTACCCTCTCCAACGTCAGCACATCCTTTCTTAAATAATGAGACCAAAACTGCCCACAGTACTCCAAGTGAGGTCTCACCAGCGCCTTATAGAGCCTCAACATCACATCCCTGCTCCTATACTCTATTCCTCTAGAAATGAATGCCAAAATTGCATTTGCCTTCTTCACTACCGACTCAACCTGGAGGTTAACTTTAAGGGTATCCTGCACGAGGACTCCCAAGTCCCGTTGCAACTCTGAACTTTGAATTCTTTCCCCATTTAAATAATAGTCTGCCCGTTTATTTTTTCTGCCAAAGTGCATAACTTTCCAACATTGTACTTCATTTGCCACTTCTCTGCCCATTCTTCCAATCTATCCAAGTCTCTCTGCAGACTCTCCGTTTCCTCAGCACTTCCGGCCCCTCCACCTATCTTCGTATCGTCAGCAAACTTAGCCACAAAGCCATCTATTCCATAATCCAAATCGTTGATGTACAATGTAAAAAGAAGCGGCCCCAACACTGATCCCTGTGGAACACCACTGGTAACCGGCAGCCAACCAGAATAGGATCCCTTTATTCCCACTCTCTGTTTCCTGCCAAACAGCCAACGCTCTATCCACGTATGTAACTTTCCTGTAATTCCATGGGCTCTTATCTTGTTAAGCAGCCTCATGTGTGGCACCTTGTCAAAGGCCTTCTGAAAATCCAAATATACAACATCCACTGCATCTCCCTTGTCTAGCCTGCTGGTAATTTCCTCAAAAAATTGTAATAGGTTTGTCAGGCAGGATTTTCCTTTAAGGAATCCATGCTGAGTTCTGCCTAACTTGTCATATGCCTCCAGGTACTCTGTAACCTCATCCTTGACAATCGACTCCAACAACTTCCCAACCACCGACGTCAAGCTAACAGGTCTATAATTTCCTTTTTGCTTCCTTGCCCCCTTCTTAAATAGTGGAGTGACATTTGCAATCTTCCAGTCTTCCGGAACCCTGCCAGAATCTATCGACTTTTGAAATATCATCGCTAACGCCTCCGCAATCTCCACAGCTACTTCCTTCAGAACACAAGGGTGCATTCCATCTGGTCCAGGAGATTTATCGACCTTTAGCCTATTCAGCTTCCTGAGTACTTTCTCTGTCGTAATTGTGACTGCGCACACTTCTCTTCCCTGCCACCCTTGAGTGTCCGGTATCCTGCTGTCTTCCTCAGTGAAGGCTGATGCAAAATACTTGTTCAGTTCCTCTGCCATCTCCTCATCTCCCATTACAATTTCTCCAGTATCATTTTCTATCGGTCCTATATTTACTCTCACCTGTCTTTTACTCTTTATATACTTGAAAAAGCTTTTAGTATCCTCTTTGATATTATTTGCCAGTTTCTTTTCATAGTTAATCTTTTCTTTCTTAATGACCTTCTTGGTTTCCTTTTGTAAGGTTTTAAAAACTTCCCAATCCTCTGTCTTCCCACTAATTTTTACTTCCTTGTATGCCCTCTCCTTTGCTTTAACTTTGGCTTTGACTTCTCTTATCAACCACGGTTGCATCCTTTTTCCACTCGAAAATTTCTTCTTTTTTGGAATATACCTGTCTTGCACATTCCTCATTTTTTGCATAAACTCCAGCCACTGCTGCTCTGCCGTCTTTCCCACCAGTGTCTCTTTCCAGTCAACTTTGGTCAGTTCCTCTCTCATGCCGCTGTAATTCCCTTTACTCCACTGAAACACCGACACATCAGATTTCAGCTTCTCTTTTTCTAATATCACAGTGAACTCAATCATGTTATGATCACTGTCTCCTAAGGGTTCCTTCACCTCAATCTCTCCAATCACCTCCGGTTCATTACACAATACCCAATCCAGTACAGCCGATCCCCTAGTGGGCTCAACAACAAGCTGCTCTAAAAAGCCATCTCGCAGACATTCTACAAATTCTCCCTCTTGAGATCCAGTGCCGACCTGATTTTTCCAATCTACTCGCATGTTAAAATCCCCCACAATTATCATAACACTGCCCTTCTGACAAGCCTTTTCTATTTCCAGTTGTAATTTGTAGTCCACATCCCTGCAGCTGTTTGGAGGCCTATAAATAACTGCCATCAGGGTCTTTTTACCCCTGCTATTCCTTAGCTCAACCCATAAAGATTCTGCACCTTCCGATCCTGTATCACCTCTTTCTAATGATTTAATATCATTTCTTACCAATAAAGCCACGCCTCCCCCTCTGCCTACCTTCCTATCCTTCCGATACACCATGTATCCTTGGACGTTCAGCTCCCAGAGACATGCATCCTTTAGCCAGGTCTCAGTGATGACCACAATATCATACCTGCCAATCTGTAGCTGTACAACAAGATCATCCACCTTATTCCTTATGCTGAGTGCATTTAAGTACAACACCTTAAGACCAGTATTTGATACTTTTTGCTTTGATTTCACTGCAACTTTATTGCACTTCAACTCATCCCAATGGCTACACATTTTCCCCATCACCTGCCTGTCTTTCCTGACATCTTTACTGCTATCTTAGATTTATTTCTGTTTTCCCCTTCCTCCGCTCTATCATTCCGGTTCCCATCCCCCTGCCAAATTAGTTTAAATCCTCCCTAACAGCTCTATTAAACTTTCCCGCCAGGATATTGCTCCCCTTCGGGTTCAGGTGTAACCTGTCCTTTTTGAACAGGTCATACTTTCCCCAGAAGAGATCCCAATTATCCAAGAATCTGAAGCCCTGCCCCCTACACCCGTCTCTCAGCCACACATTCATCTGCCTGATCCGACGACTCTTGCCCTCGCTAGCACGTGGCACAGGTAGCAATCCCGAGATTACTACCCTGGAGGTCCTGCTTCTCAGCTTCTTTACTAACTCCTGGAAATCTCTCTTCAGGACCTCCTCCTTTGTCCTATCTATGTCATTGGTACCAACATGTACCAAGACAACTGGCTGCTCACCCTCCCCCTTTAGAATATTCAGGACCCGATCCAAGACATCCCGTACCCTGGCACCTGGGAGGCAACACACCATGCGGGTATCTCTGTCAGGCTCACAGAATCTCCTGTCTGTTCCCCTGACTATGAAATCCCCCACGACTACCGCATTTCTCTTCTCCCTCCTTCTCTCCTGCACGACAGCGCCAGGCTCAGTGCCAGAGACCTGGTCACTGTGGGCGTCCCCCGTCAAGTCATCCCCCTCAACAGCATCCAGAACAAGATATTTGTTGCTGAGGGGGACAGCCACAGGGGTGCTCTCCACTATCCGGGCATTTCCCTTCCCTCTCTTGACAGTGACCCAGTGTTCTGACTCCTGTAGCCTAGGGATGACTATTGACTCCTGTAGCCTAGGGATGACTACCTCCCTGTAGCTCCTGTCTATCACCTCTTCACTTTCCCTGATAAGCACTAGGTCATCAAGCTGCAGCTGCAGATCCCTAACACGGTCTCTGAGGAGCTGCAACTCGGTGCACCTGGTGCAGATGTGGCCATCAGGGAGGCTGGAAGTCTCCTAGGATTCCCACATCTGACACCCTGAACAAAGCACTAACCCTGCAGGCATACTATCTAATTCTACAGGAATGAAACAGGAAAGATAAGTCTACTCACCCACTTACCTCGCCAAACAGACGAACTTTTTAAACTGTTAGCTGTGAGAGCCCTGCTGTTCCTCTCTGTCTGGACCGATTCGCGAAAGGGGTGGGGGGGGGGAGAGAAAAAAGAGTTGGGGCTTCGCTCTAGTCTCTTCCCGTTTACCGCCTAAGCACGTTGAAGCCAAAGCCCTACACTCTGCTACCACTCACTCTGCTACCCGCTCCGACAGCTGCCCGCTGTATAGGGTGGTCTCCTTTTTAAACTCTCCGCGCGGTTCTGCTGACGTCATGCGCCTGCACAGTCTCGTCCTTCTTGCACTCAAAGAAGTTTTTAAAAAAAACTGCCTTCCTTCACAATTCAGCTCCCACGACGCTCTGTAGTCCCGATCCAAAGTCTCTGCTTTGTTATTTCGTACATTATTATTGCACAGTATCCCACATTAGTAAACTATTATTGTATATATTATTATTCTGCACTTAGACCATAAGACAAAGGAGTAGAAGTCGGCCATTTGGCCCATCGAGTCTGCACCGCCACTTTATCATGAGCTGATCCATTCTCCCATTTAGTCCCACTCCCCCGCCTTCTCACCATAACCTTTGATGCCCTGGCTACTTAGATACCTATCAATCTCTGCCTTAAATACACCCAATGACTTGGCCTCCACTGCCGCCTGTGGCAATAAATTCCATAGATTCACCATCCTCTGGCTAAAAAAATTTCTTTGCATCTCTGTTCTGAATGGGTGCCCTTCAATCCTTAAGTCATGCCTCTCCTACTAGACTCCCCCATCATGGGAAACAACTTTGCCACATCCACTCTGTCCATGCCTTTCAACATTCAAAATGTTTCTATGAAGTCCCCCCTCATTCTTCTAAACTCCAAGGAATACAGTCCAAGAGCAGACAAACGTTCCTCATATGTTAACCCTCTCATTCCCGGAATCATTCTAGTGAATCTTCTCTGTACCCTCTCCAACATCAGCACATCCTTTCTTAAATAAGGAGAACAAAACTGCCCACAGTACTCCAAGTGAGGTCTCACCAGTGCCTTATAGAGCCTCAACATCACATCCCTGCTCCTATACTCTATTCCTCTAGAAATGAATGCCAACATTGTATTCGCCTTCTTCACCACCGACTCAACCTGGAGGTTAATCTTAAGGGTATTCTGCACGAGGACTCCCAAGTCCCCTTGCAACTCTGAACTTTGAATTCTTTCCCCATTTAAGTAATAGTCTGCCCGTTTATTTCTTCTACCAAAGTGCATAACCATAACAATAACACTTCATTATTAGTTAATACTATTATTCATGTTAATTAACACCAGCTGGTGTAGTGGCATCAGCACTGGACTTTGAGGCAGATGGTCGTGAGTTCAAACCCAGCCGGGTCCCAACCTGGGCAGCAGCAGTATCTGTGTGGAAGAAAGGCCTGGCAATCTATTTCTGTATCTTGCCGTGAAAACCCTATGGTCCACTGGTCATGAAGAGACGGACTTGACTTAATGACTGAACACCAACAAAACCATTATTATATTTACTATTATTATTGCTAAGTGTTGTTGCTGTAATGAAATAATTGGCCACTCAGGATCAATAAAGTATTTATTATTATTATTAAAAATCCTACGCACCCTGCACATTCTCTTTTCACTCCTCTCCCATTGGGCCAAAGATACGAACAGCTGAAAGAACTGAGCTGGAACCAGGCTCACGGACAGCTTCTGCCCCACTGCTGTCAGACACTTAAATGGACCTCTTGTGCAGTAAGATGTACTCCTGGCCTCACAATCTACTTCATTATGAGTTTGCACTTTACCTGCACTGCACTCTTTTGGTAGGTTTGACACGTTATTCTGCATTGTTATTCTTTTACGTAATTCCAGGTCAATGCACACTGCAGTGATTTGATCTGCATAAGCAGTGTGCAAACAACAAACTTTTCACTGTATCTTGGTGCATATGACAATAATAAACCAATACCAATTGTATTGACCCCCCCCACCCCCCCGAGGTGTTGTAACGTCAATTAGACAGTGAGCCAAACTCCATTCAAAATGACATGAGAGTCAGGGTATGGTCTCCTAGCTCCTTGGGTTTTATTTCAGACTCAATAGCACAATAGAGTGAATAAGGAGTGAAACTGAAAAACAACAAAATACAACACAAATCTAGCCAGTCCCACAAGTAAATATGCACAGGTAAGTGAGAACTTAGCTAAATTTCCTACAGGTAAGTATTATAGGATTCTGACTGCAGTTAAGTAGTATGTGTAAACCATTAGCATCTAAGTTAGTGTCTAATAAACTCAAAGTTAATGTTCTATTTTAGCAAAATCTTGCTGATATCTTTAGATTAACGTCTAAACAGTATAACATCAAGTTACAGTCAATGCTTCTGCTGGGGAAACAACAGGGGGGTTTTAGACAGAAACTTTTTTAGCTCCTGACATAAACCTCTGGACTTCTGCCAGCCAAAGTGCTTTCCTACTTTCTAGTTCCTGACTGCAGGAAGTGACCTCATACAGATCTGAAACTGCTCTTTTCAAAATAAAAGCCATATGTGCTTAATCACATAGAAAAAGAACGTAAGTCAATTGCTTGAAAATAGTACTGCTGTGAAACAACACAGTGGACTCAGACCTAATCTCCAGTGCTCTTTTGTGTAGTTTGCATGTCCATCTTGTGACCGTGTAGGCTTCACTGTAGTGCTCTAGTTTCTTTCCATGATCTAGCAGACTTTATCCTTACTGTCTGAAGTTATTGTGTGTTATCTGTACTTTACATCCTGGTCTGGAGAAACATTGTCTCGTTTGATGATATACATGTACATAGTTAAATGACAACAAACTTGACTTGACTTGACCCTCCACACTTCCCTCATCCATGTACTCGTTGACCTTTTGCCAACTGACCTAGGTTAGACAATTCTCTACACGGATCCTATTTAATTCAAAGCCTGCACTTTATTTTCACTGTACAAATGTCAACTCAACTATGTTGACCCTGGACTGACAACTGAAGTCATGAATTCTGTTTCCTTCCACAAGCGAGGACAACTGGAGCACCTGGAGGAAGACCACACATTCATGGGGAAGACCTGGAAATCCCTTCGAGATGGCATCGGAATTGAACTCCGGCATCCCGATGTCACAACCACGGATCCGGCAGCACAGTAGATACGGCAACAGCGCTTGTGAATTTGCACGTGTCAGGTAATTAATATTTAATCGTGATAGTATTTAACTCCATTCTTGTCGTCCTAGTGCTTGTCGAGACTTGGACAGAGCATAGCAAAGCTTCGCTGCTGTTCTGCATTTGACCTTCCCTGAGCCATTGGACTTTCAAAATCAACTGACTCTGAAGACCAGCGGTATTCGTATAGTGTTTAGATGTTCTTTTCAGCCGCACTGTAAGCTTCGTTTCCCTTTTGAGAGTTTCAGTTAACGGCCCTGATTGGCCCAGCCTTTACTGTTTTATTTGATTTTGAAAGTCCAATGGCTCAGGGAAGGCCGAATGCAAAGCAGCAGCGAGGCTTCGCTATGCTCTGTCCAAGTCTTGACAAGCACTACGACGACAAGAATGGAGTTAAATACTATCACGATTAGATAATAATTTCCTGACACGTGCAAATTCACAAGCGGAATTGCCGTATCTACTGCGCTGCTGAATACGTGGTTGTGACACCCGAGCTGTAATAGCGTCGCGCTAACCGCTATGCTACAGTGTCGCTCCATTAAATGGTCTTGAAACTTGCAATGATTAAGGAAAAAAAATTGGTTAAATGAATGAGGACAAGAACTACGATACAACCCTAATGTCCTTCATCCTCGGCTTATGAAGATGATGCTGGAGCAGTACCATTCCGGGTCTGCTGATGGCTCAAAGCTGAGTGTTCGTGTGGGCCACCAGGATGATACGGAAAAAGGTCTGTGGGCTCAGGCAGACAAAAAAAAAATGTGTTCAACCAGATTGGCAGGAGTAAAACAAGCAAACATGAGGAAATCTACAGATGCTCGAATTTCGAGCAACACACACAAAAGTTGCTGGTGAACGCAGCAGGCCAGGCAGCATCTCTGGGAAGAGGTACAGTCGACGTTTCGGGCCGAGACCCTTCTTCAGGACTAACTGAAGGAAGAGCTAGTAAGAGATCTTAACGTGGGAGGGGGGAGATCCAAAATGATAGGAAAAGACAGGAGGGGGAGGGATGGAGCCAAGAGTTGGACAGGTGATTGGCAAAAGGGATATGAGAGGATCACGGGACAGGAGGCCCAGGGAGAAGGAAAAGGGGGAGGCGGGAGGAAAACCCAGAGGATGGGCAAGGGGTATAGTCAGAGGGACAGAGGGAGAAAAAGGAGAGAGAGAGAAAGAATGTGTGTATATAAATAAATAATGGACGGGGTACGAGGGGGAGGTGGGGCATTAGCGGAAGTTTGAGAAGTCAATGTTCATGCCATCAGGTTGGAGGCTACCCAGACGGAATATAATGTGTGGTTCCTCCAACCTGAGTGTGGCTTCATCTTTACAGTAGAGGAGGCCGTGGATAGACATATCAGAATGGGAATGGGACGTGGAATTAAAATGTGTGGCTACTGGGAGATCCTGCTTTCTCTGTCCGCCAACCTGATGGCATTTATTTATATACACACTGCAAGGAGATTGTACCATCGATTGCAGGACATGTCACTGAGGGTGTCGGACTACATAAATGTTCTTATCCCGCATGAAGAGGCTTCTCTACTCGCTTTTTTGAATGCACTATTTTGTTCGCTCTGCACCGTGGCCCCCGAGGGACGCTGCCTCATTCGCCGTATCTATTATGGCTGAATGATAATTAAACTTGATTTGATTTGTGTCTCACTCTGCTGACAGGATAAAGCAAACAGGGAGAAAGAAAGAGACACAACTGACATGACACAAAGTAAAGCTTTCATTGTACAGATCCAGTCAATTTCCCATTTTCACAGATATGGTGAAAAGTTTATATTTCAGACTGGATGGAATAAAGCTGAAAATAAACTGCCCTTTGTGTTCTTTCTGAAACTACCTGATTTCTAAATCTATCTAGATTATTTACAAATTAACAAAATGACATCACATGATTAGAATCTGTTTGCTTGATATAAATGGTGTGGTAGCAGCTTTGAGGGCCACTTGATAGTCCTGAAATCGAACCTCAGTGCAGACTGGCGCCTTCAGCTTCCCTGCTTGAATGAAGCCGCACAAATGGGAGATCATTTCCTGCAGCAAACCTGGCAAAATGGGAGATCATTTCCTACAGCAAACCTCAGACATCCCACCCTGCAAAAACTCATTTCAGGGAGGTAGCACCCCCGCCCATTGACCTCCAAGTGTGTATGTAATACTTTGTTTAGCGATTTTGTCTAATCAAGGTCAAGGCATTAAGAAGTTGATTTCTGATTCATCAAATTCACCCATTATTATATCTACTCAGGAAACCTGGCTGTTACCACATTTTGGTTTTCTTTTGCAGTATTATATTGTAATTCGGCATGATAGGTTCGATGGTAGAGGAGGTGGTGTTGCAACTTTGGTAAGGAAAGGGATATGACAGAGTTGCGGATGTGAATGAAGTGTTCGAGGCATTTGTAGTAGAAGTATTTGATTCAACAGGTAGGGACATTAAAGTGGTAAAACTCTTGTGGAAAGCTTTCGTTTACTTTGCTAGAAAGCATATGTAGTTCCAGCTCACCAAGGGTTGTATAGTGTGGGTATTTTTGTGCACATAGTTCACTGTGGGGAGAATTTTTAGGTATTTCCAATCTTTGTGCCTTAATGATGGGAGGGCTATGAGATTTAATGTTTATGACAGTTCAGAAACCGCTGTAGATTTAACTCCAGTTTCCAGCATTCTGGCTGGAGTGAGTGAGTGATGTTATGGGTGATGAGACACTGAGGAGTGATCATTTTCCTATATTTATAAGCTTAGGTTTGGAGTTATATAGGGGACAGCAGTATGTTTTTGGGAGGTGGAATTTTGGTAAAGCAAACTGGGAGAAGTTTTACGTGATGAACGTCTGTCAGGGCTGAACATTGAGATTTCTGCATTGAATTGTTATGTCACATTAGTCATCAAACTGCTGTGGAAGTGTCTCCTGTTAAAAATGGCATTAATAGGAGAAAGTGTGCCATGGTGGATGGAGGAGTCTACAGAGGCAAATAGGGAGAGAAATAAGGTGTTTGGGAAAGTTGACCTTATTAAGTATGAAAGGACACAGGATGTGGTGAGCAAACTGGTGAAGGTTGCGAAAGAGGTTTCCTGGAGGTCATCTTGTGATAGTGTTGACGAGATATTAAACTTGGAGATGTTTGAGGAATGATTAAGAAAATTGGGGGGAGGGGGTTCATAGGGTTAATAAGCTTCCAGTATTGATTAGGGAAGGTGATTGTTACTGAAATAGAGAAGGTTGAGTTACTGGCTCGGTCATTTGCTGCAATTCATAACCAATATAAATTAAGTGAGGAGCCTAAACGATGTAGGGATGAGGGTTTCAGCGATACTCTGATGCGTTGAAAGCCAGCTGTAGCTATGATAGTGATGTAGAGTTTTCTTTGTGTGAACTTAAGAAAGCTATTAACAGTACATTTCAGACGGCTCCAGGAAAGGATGATATATGTTATTTTATGTTTAAACATATGGCTTAAAACTCTTGAGATAATATTTACACTTTTTAATTATATTTGCAGTTTAAACCATCTTCCCTCCTCATAGAAAATGGTAGTTCCTGTTCCAAAACCTGAAAATCCCCATAGGATCCATCTAGTTATAGACCAACATCATTAACGTCCCATCTCATTTTGGTAAACTTGCAGAACATATGGTAATAGAGCGATTGAATTATATTTTAGAAAAGAGAGGTGATGTAGCATTTTGTCAGTGCAGATTTTGGAAATGTAGAATGACATTGGATTCAGTTTTATATTTGGAAGATGATATTAGGAAAGCACGGGTAAATAAAGAAGTTGTAATTGCAGTATTTTTGTACTGAAAAAGCATATGATATGTTATGAAAGGATTAAATTATGGAAATGTGGTGTGAGGGGAAGGCTACATTATTTTTTTCTGAGTTTTTATTTGTATGGTTTAGGCAGGTAAGGGTGTGTAAGATATATTTGGGCTTCTATGTGGTGGAGAATTGGACCTCATAAGACAGTATTTGTCACCTTCTTTGTTTAATATTATGACCAATGATATTTTCTGTAAGATAGGTACTGGGGTGGGGAAATCACTTTTTGCAGATGATGGAGCTTTATGGATCAGAGGTAGAAAATTCAGTTTAATTGTATATAGTATGTGATTAGTGATTAATAAGATCAAACAGTATGCAAATCGATGTGGTTTTAAGCTTTCGGTAGCTAAAATATGTTTTGTGTTTTACAAAGATGATCAATAGAACTCTTCATTGATCCATATCATCCTCAATAGCAATTGATTTGAAATGTTATGGTCAAACTCCTGAATACATGTCAGTGGTCAGATGTTGTGGCATGTGGCTGGATGATAAGCTGACATGGAAAAAAAACCAGTAAAATAATTGATAAATGTAAAGGAGCACTGAATATCCCTGGGTGTCTGTGTGGGTATGCTTGGGGCACTATCGGCCCATCACTGTGACTCTGTAAATAATTGATAGATGTAAAGGAGCACTGAATATCCCTGGGTGTCTGTATGGGTATTTTTGGGGAGCTATCAGCACATCACTGTGACTCTGAGGGGGAACCAATGCAACCAGAAATCCACCGAGCTGCTCATCCGCAAACTTCCCTTCCAGCATCTGGTGCAGAAGATCAGGCAGGACTTCAAAGCTGATCTATGCTTCCAGAGCTCAGCCATCAAAGGCCTGGAGGAGAATAATGAGGCTTACCTGGTCTGGCTCTTTGCACCATCCACACCAAGCGAGTCACCCTTGTGCCCAAAGATATTCATTTGGCTCGCCGCATCCACAAGATGCAAGAGTCAGCCTGGCCTCGGCAGCAAGCACAACAAAGGCTCTTTTAAAAGCCACTAACCTGGAAGAGGAAAGGCTTGTCGCTTTCTCTTCATTACACTGTTGTGGTGTTGACACACATTATCCCTCTGATCTTCCCCGTGGGAGTTTTGGGTTTGTTTGATGGGAAATTCCAATTCTCACACAAACTGATCTACTTGTTTTGGTCTCAGCTTATTTCATCAACACATCAATGTCACACTTTAGCCCAAGATGACCATCCACACCAGCAATAACTCCATCATCTCACAGTCAGTGTGAACTTACTGCTCATGGTTCCTACATCCACTCCCAAATCACTCAGTTGTATCACAAACAGCAAGGGTCACAGAACAGATCCATGTGGAACAACACTTGTCACCAGCATCTGATCACAAAACTACTCTCTGCCATCACTCTGTCTCCTATTGCAAAGCCAGTTCTGGATCCAATTTGCCAAATGGCCTGACTGAGGCCCATATGAACCGGATCAATAAACTTCGTCAGTGACGGCAGACCTGGGTGAGGATGGTCAGGACCCAAGTGCTGGAATATCGGAGACTAAAATCCAGACAGGATAGGAGATGGAAACAACGACAGGGTTCAAAACCTGTCTGTGTCTGTAGGGAAGACCACTTTGAGTAACTCCTTTGCTCCAAATTGGAGAAAAAGATAAGTAAATAGAGAAGAAATAAATATTACAATTATAAACTGCAGATTCTGTAGTCTGAAGCAAAAGCAGAAAACAGGAAACTCCAGACCAGAGTGTTCACCACTTGTACCAGGAAAACATTTGGAGCTGTAACAAAGCAGGAAATTATTGCCAGCTTACAAAACCATCAGGCAAAGTCAAGAGAGTCTGGTGAACAATACACATCAAAGTTGCTGGTGAACGCAGCAGGCCAGGCAGCATCTGTAGGAAGAGGTGCAGTCAACGTTTCAGGCCGAGACCTTTCGTCAGGACTAACTGAAGGAAGAGTGAGTAAGGGATTTGAAAGTGGGAGGGGGAGGGGGAGATCCGAAATGATAGGAGAAGACAGGAGGGGGAGGGATGGAGCCAAGAGCTGGACAGGTGATTGGCAAAAGGGATACGAGAGGATCATGGGACAGGAGGTCCGGGAAGAAGGACAAGTGGGGAGGGGGGACCCAGAGAATGGACAAGGGGTATATTCAGAGGGACAGAGGGAGAAAAAGGAGAGTGAGAGAAAGAATGTGTGTATATAAATAAATAACAGATGGGGTACGAGGGGAAGGTGGGGCATTGGTGGAAGTTAGAGAAGTCGATGTTCATGCCATCAGGTTGGAAGCTACCCAGACGGAATATAAGGTGTTGTTCCTCCAACCTGAGTGTGGCTTCATCTTTACAGTAGAGGATGCCGTGGATAGACATGTCAGAATGGGAATGGGATGTGGAATTAAAATGTGTGGCCACTGGGAGATCCTGCTTTCTCTGGCGGACAGAGCGTAGGTGTTCAGCAAAGCAGTCTGCATCGGGTCTCGCCAATATACAGAAGGCCATATTGGGAGCACCGGACGCAGAATATCACCCCAGCCGACTCACAGGTGAAGTGTCGCCTCACCTGGAAGGACTGTTTGGGGCCCTGAATGGTGGTAAGGGAGGAAGTGTAAGGGCATGTGTAGCACTTGTTCCGCCTACAGGGATAAGTGCCAGGAGGGAGATCAGTGGGGAGGGATGGGGGGGACGAATGGACAAGGGAGTCGCGTAGGGAGCGATCCCTGCGGAAAGCAGAGAGAGGCGGGGAGGGAAAGAAGTGCTTAGTGGTGGGATCCCGTTGGAGGTGGCGGAAGTTACGGAGAATAATATGTTGGACCCGGAGGCTGGTGGGGTGGTAGGTGAGGACCAGGGGAACCCTACTCCTAGTGGGGTGGCGGGAGGACGGAGTGAGAGCAGATGTACGTGAAATGGGGGAGATGCGTTTGAGGGCAGAGTTGATAGTGGAGGAAGGGAAGCCCCTTTCTTCAAAAAAAGGAAGGCATCTCCCTCGTCCTAGAATGTAAAGCTTCATCCTGAGAGCAGATGCGGCAGAGACGGAGGAATTGCGAGAAGGGGATGGCGTTTTTGCAAGAGACAGGGTGAGAAGAGGAATAGTCCAGATAGCTGTGAGAGTCAGTAGGCTTATAGTAGACATCAGTGGATAAGCTGTCTCCAGAGACAGAGACAGAAAGATCTAGAAAGGGGAGGGAGGTGTCGGAAATGGACCAGGTAAACTTGAGGGCAGGGTGAAAGTTGGAAGCAAAGTTAATAAAGTCAAAGAGCTCTGCGTGCGTGCAGGAAGCAGTGCCAATGCAGTCGTCGATGTAGCAAAGGAAAAGTGGGGGGCAGATACCAGAATAGGCACGGAACATAGATTGTTCCACAAACCCAACAAAAAGGCAGGCATAGCTAGGACCCATACGGGTACCCATAGCTACACCTTTAGTTTGGAGGAAGTGGGAGGAGCCAAAGGAGAAATTATTAAGAGTAAGGACTAATTCCGCTAGATGGAGCAGAGTGGTGGTAGAGGGGAACTAATTAGGTCTGGAATCCAAAAAGAAGCGGAGAGCTTTGAGACCTTCCTGATGGGGGTGGAAGTATATAGGGACTGGACATCCATGGTGAAAATAAAGTGGTGGGGGCCGGGGAACTTAAAATCATCAAAAAGTTTAAGAGTGTGAGAAGTGTCACGAACATAGGTAGGAAGGGATTGAACAAAGGGGGATAAAACCGTGTCGAGGTATGCAGAAACGCGTTCGGTGGGGCAGGAGCAAGCTGAGTCAATAGGTTTGCCAGGACAAGCAGGTTTGTAGGAGGTAGAAACGGGAAGTGCGAGGTGTGGGAACTATAAGGTTGGTAGCAGTGGATGGGAGATCCCCTGAGCGGATAAAGTCAGTGATGGTGCGGGAGACAATGGCCTGGTGCTCCTTAGTGGGGTCACGATCGAGGGGTAAATAAGAGGAGGTATCCGCGAGTTGTCGCTGTGCCTCGGCAAGGTAGAGGTCAGTACGCCAGACTACAACAGCACCTCCCTTGTGAAGAGTGGTGAGGAGTCTGCAAAGGGGTAGATACAGGTGACGTGATTGGACACGGGTCTGACAGCTGGGATATTGTGGAGGAGGGAGAGTGTGAACTTGTACATTTTGGCAGGAAAAATATGTAATACAGAACATTCTCGAAATGTTCAAAGACAACAGGGTCTGGCAGTGCAGAGGGAACTTGGGGTCCTGGTGCATCATTCACAAAGGTTCATTCGCAGCTCCGGATGGAATTCGGAATGTGAACAGAGTGTATCTGATGAAGGGGCTTCGGCCTGAAACGTTAACTCTGTTTCTCTGTCCACGGTCGCTGCCTGACCTGCTGCGTGTTTCCAACTGTCTCTGTGTTTTACTGGAATGTCAGAATTCCCATCTTTGAAATTGTTCATCGTTCCAGATTAACATTGTTTAGTTTTAGGAGATTTCAGCAGAAATTTAAAGAGTTTATGTGTCAGTTCTCCAGAGTGTTATGTGTTAACTTTACAGACTGACCAACGTTGAAGATGTGCATCTGAAGGTTTATCTGAGTGCTGTGATTCTGTTCTGTTGTGGATAAACTGTTGGAAATTGGTGGTTGTGGTAAAGTGAAGGCGGAGCTGGAAGATGAGAGGCCGCTCTCGGCTCTGTCCGTCTCTCTGACTCTGTCTCCCCCCATTCTGACCTCTTTCTCTCTGAGCGTTTCTCGGGCAGGTCGGGGCGCTGTGTATAAAAGGAGACAGCAGCAGTCGGTTTCTGAGGACAGACTGGCTAGTGTAGCATCTCTGGAGACAGACTGTCTGGTGATATCTTTCTATAAACCTACCGACTCTCACAGCTATCTTGACTATTGTTCTTCCCACCCTGTCTACTGTGCAAACGTCATCCCTCTTATTCGTCTCCACCACATCTGTTCCCAGGGTGGGGCTTCCCTTGCCAGAATATCAGCGATGTCTTCCTTCTTCAAAGAACGGGGTTTCCCTTCCTCTCTCATTGCTGTTGCTCTCACCACCATATATCCCCCATTTCTCAGACATTTGTCCTTGCCCCATCTTCTCACTGTCATAACAGGGTTATAGTTCCCCTTGTCCTTACGTATCACCCCCCCGAGTGTCCGTATCCAGCACAACATTTTACACAATGTCCAGCATCTTCAAAGGGATTCCAGCACTAAACACATCCTTCCCCCCACCCCACTCTCCACTTTCAGCCGGGATCACTCTCTCTGTGATTCCCTTGTCCATTCATCCCTCCCCATTGATCTCACTGCTGGCACTTATCCCTGTAATCGGAACATGAGCTACACCTGCCCCTACACCACCATTCAGAAACCCAAATAGTCCATCCAGGAGAAACAAAACTTCACCTGCAAGCCTGTTGAGATCATCACCTGTACCTGGACAGCACACACAAAATGCTGGGGGAACTCAGCAGGCCAGGCAGCATCCATGGAAAAGAGAACAGACGACGTTTCTGGCCGAGACCCTTCATCAGGACTGGAGAAAAATATATGAGCAGTCAGAGTTAGAAGGTGGGGGTAGGGGGGAAGAAACACAAGGTGAAAGGTGAAACTGTGAGAGGGGCCGGTGAAGTAAAGAGCTGGGAAGTTGATTGGTGTATGAGGTACAGGGCTAGAGAGGGGGAATCTAGTAGGAGAGGACAGAAAGCCATGAAAGAAAGAAAACAGGGAGGAACACCAGCGGTAGGTGTTGGGCAGGTAGGAAGATAATGTGAGATGGAAAAGGGAATGGGGATTGGTGAAGGAGGTGTGGGACATTACCAGAAGTTGGAGAAATTGAAGTTCATGTCATCAAGTTGTAGGCTAGCCAGACGGAATATAAAGAGTTTCTCTTTTACCCTGAGTGTGGACTCATCACAACAGTGGAGGAGGCCATGGATCAACATGTTAATTAACTGTATCTGATGCTCACTCTGTGTGTCCTCCTCAACTTTTGACAATGAATTCCACAGATTCATGACCATCTGGCTAAAGAAATATCTTCTCATCTCTGTTCTGAAGAGACATCCTTCTATTCTGAGTGTGTGCCATCTGGTGCTGGACTAACCCACTACGGGAAACATCTTCTCCATGTTCAGTCAAGTGGTTATAATGTGATTCAATCCTCATTCTTCTAAACTCCAGCAAGTACAGGCTCAGAGCCATCAAATGCCCCTCATATGTTAACCTTTTTATTCCCAGGGTCATTCTTGTGAACCTGCTCTGGACCCTCTCTGATGCAAACACATCATTCCTTGGATAAAGGGCCCAGCATTGCTCACAGTACTCATTGCAGACTGACAAATATCAGCATGGACAAGTGGGCCCCCTGTTTTCACATTTCTGTGAAAAAAGTAGTTAATTTTCATTTTTATATTTTGCTGATTTTAATGTAATCTTCTTCCTCAGTTGTAATTTCTATTTTCCTTCACGGTGAAGAATTTGCATTCAAATTCAACAACATCTCCTCCACAATCACCGTCAGCACTGGTGCACCACAAGGCTGTGTGCTTGGTCACTACTCTATTCACTTTATACCTGTGATTGTGTGGCTAAGTACAACTCCAATGCCATATTTAAGTTTGCAGATGACACCACTGTTGTTGGATGAGATGTTGCAGTTGTACAACACGTTGGTTTGGCCGCATTTCACAAATAGTGTTTAGTTTTAGTGACCCTGCTGTATGACAGACACCATTAAGCTGGAAAGAGTGCAGAGGAGATTTACGAGGAGATTTACGAGGATGTTACTGGATCTCAAAGAATTTGTGGAAAGGTGTTTCGGACAATTTTCCCTGGAATGTTGGAGAATGAGTGCTGATATTGCAGAGGTGTATAAGATCATGAGGGACCTGGAGGCTGGTCGGTAAATGGAATGAACCACTATGAGGAGTGGTTGAGTCAGGTACATTAAAAAAATACTTGGACACGTAGATGGAAAGGAAAGGTTTTGAGTACATGGGCCAAATGCAGAGAACTGGGACAAGGAGGAGGAGAACCTTGTTCATAATGTGGTAGTGAGGGAGTTACAGACCACAAGCTCGGGGGGGAGCTTTGATCAGTGTGGAATCTGTGTGAATCTGACTGTGGACACTGTTGCGTTAGTTCAATGACATTAAACTTTTCCAAATGACTTGCTATTTCTTCATAGGTTATAGACTCCAGTACCTGAAGTGAAGTTAACAGGACTACAGTTACCTGCTTTTTATCTTCCACCCTTCTTCAGCAATGGTTTTCAACTCCACTGGGACCTTTCTGTAACAGTGAGTTTTGATAAACTTCAGTGTCTGTACTTCTTCTCCAGACTTCCTGTGAAAGCCTCCAGTGCAGGTTGTTAGGACCTGGTAAAGTTTGCTTTTAGTCCCATTAATTTCTCCTTTGTGATGGTGATCATTATGGCACAATGTTGAAATGTCACCGTTAGATATCTGTGGGATGTTTGCTGTGACCCACTGTGAACAGTAACGCAAATTATTGAGTTAACTTCTCTGCGTGTTCCTTGTTACTTTTAGCTTTTATCTCATCACTGGTTCCTAGAAAATTCCTGATTCTCTTGTCTACCACCAGCCCTTGCCTCTTTGTATGTTCTTTGATTTAATATTTCCTTGTATGCCTTTGACCACACCTCAGGATCTTGAGGCCACTTCTCCCCATGTCTTCTTTCCCTTCCTCTTTCATCATCATTCTCCCTACATATAAAGTGCCTATGAAAAGTATTCACACCCCTTGGAAGTCTTCATGTTTTATAGTTTTACAACATTGAATCTCAGTGGATTGAATTTGACTTTTTTTGAAACTAATCAATGGAAAAAGACTAATTTGTGTCAAAGTGAAAACAAATCTCTACAAAATGCTCTCAACTAATTACAAATCAAAAAACACAAAATAATTGTCTGTTTAAGTATTCACCCCCTTTAATATGACACACCAAATCATCACTGGTGCAGCCAATTAGTTTTCGAAGTTACATAATCAGTTAAATGGAGATGACCGTGTGCAGTCAAGGTGTTTCAATTGATTGTAGTAATAGTACACCTGTAAGTGGAAGGTCCAACTGCTGGTGAGTCAGTATCCTGGGAGAAACTACACCGTGAAGACAAATCAACACTCCGAGCTGCTCTGCAAACAGGTAATTGAAAAACACAAGCCAGGAGATGGATACAAGAACATTTCCAAGTCACTGAATGCCCTTGGAGTATAGTTAAGTCACTCATCCAGAAGTGTGAAGAATATGGCACAGCTGTAAATCTGCCAAGAGCAGACTATCCTCAGAAACTGTGCGGCCATGCAAGAAGGGGCCAGTGGGGGAGGCCACCAAGAGACCTATGATAACTGTAGAGGAGTCACAAGCTTCAGTGCTGGGAGAGATTGTGCATACATCAACTGTTGCCCGGGTGTTTCACCAGTCGCAGCTTTATGGGAGAGTGGCAGAGAAAAAGCCACTGTTGAAAAATGCTCTCATGAAATCTTGCCTGGAGCTTGCCAGAATTGTGGGGGACTCCAGAGTTAGTTGGACGAAGATTCTATGGTCTGATGAAAACAAAATTGAATTTTTTGACCATCACAAACACTGAGTTTGGAATAAGCCAAACACCGCACAACATCACCACCGGAGTGGCCGCTGCGAGCTGCATCGCGCCGCCATATTCTCCTCTCCTTGAATGCGAATCTCCTTAAGGTTTTCAGTAAAAGAAAGACCACCACCCTGCCCCCACACCGGACATACAATTGTTCCATAGACCTCCTACCTGGTACTACACCTCCCGGGGCTGGCTCTTGTCCCTCTCTCATCCTGAAACATAGAAACATAGAAAATAGGTGCTGGAGTAGGCCATTCGGCCCTTCGAGCCTGCACCGCCATTTATTATGATTATGGCTGATCATCCAACTCAGAACCCCGCCCCAGCCTTCCCTCCATACCCCCTGATCCCCGTAGCCACAAGGGCCATATCTAACTCCCTCTTAAATATAGCCAATGAACTGGCCTCAACTGTTTCCTGTGGCAGAGAATTCCACAGATTCACCACTCTCTGTGTGAAGATGTTTTTCCTAATCTCAGTCCTAAAAGGCTTCCCCCTTATCCTCAGACTATGTCCCCTCGTTCTGGACTTCCCCAACATCGGGAACAATCTTCCTGCATCTAGCCTGTCCAATCCCTTTAGGATTTTTACGTTTCAATCAGATCCCCCCTCAATCTTCTAAATTCCAACGAGTACAAGCCTAGTTCATCCAGTCTTTTTTCGTATGAAAGTCCTGCCATCCCAGGAGCCAATCTGGTGAATCTTCTTTGTACACCCTCTATGGCAAGAATGTCTTTCCTCAGATTAGGGGACCAAAGCTGCACATAATACTCCAAATGTGGTCTCACCAAGGCCTTATACAACTGCAGTAGTACCTCCCTCCCTGCTCCTGTACTCGAATCCTCTTGCTATGAATGCCAGCATACCATTCGCCTTTTTCACCGCCTGCTGTACCTGCATGCTCACTTTCAATGACTGGTGTATAATGACACCCGGGTCTCATTGCACCTCCCCTTTTCCTAATCGGCCACCATTCAGATGATAATCTGTTTTCCTCTTTTTGCCACCAAAGTGGATAACCTCACATTTATCCTCATTAAATTGCATCTGCCATGAATTTGCCCACTCACCTAACCTATCCAAATCACCCTGCATCCTCTTAGCATCCTCCTCACAGCTAACACTGCCGCCCAGCTTCGTGTCATCCGCAAACTTGGAGATGCTGCATTTAATTCCCTCATCTAAGTCATTAATATATATTGTAAACAACTGGGGTCCCAGCACTGAGCCTTGCGGTACCCCACTAGTCACTGCCTGCCATTCTGAAAAGGTCCCGTTTATTCCCACTCTTTGCTTCCTGTCTGCTAACCAACTCTCCACCCACACCAATACCTTACCCCCGATACCGTGTGCTTTAAGTTTGCACACTAATCTCCTGTGTGGGACCTTGTCAAAAGCCTTTTGAAAATCCAAATATACCACATCCACTGGTTCTCCCCTATCCACTCTACTAGTTACATCTTCAAAAAATTCTATGAGATTCATCAGACATGATTTTCCTTTCTCAAATCCAATGCTGACTTTGTCCGATAATTTCACCGCTTTCCAAATGTGCTGTTATCACATCTTTGATAACTGACTCTAGCATTTTCTCCATCACCGATGTTAGGCTAACCGGTCTATAATTCCCCGGTTTCTCTCTCCCTCCTTTTTTAAAAAGTGGGGTTACATTAGCCACCCTCCAATCCTCAGGAACTGGTCCAGAATCTAAAGAGTTTTAAAAAATTATCACTAATGCATCCACTATTTCTTGGGCTAGTTCCTTAAGCACTCTAGGATGCAGACCATCTGGCCCTTGGGATTTATCTGCCTTTAATCCCTTCAATTTACCTAACACCACTTCCCTACTAACATGTATTTCCCTCAGTTCCTCCATCTCACTGGAAACTCTGTCCCCTACTATTTTCGGAAGATTTTTTATGTCCTCTTTAGTGAAGACAGAACCAAAGTAGTTATTCAATTGCTCTGCCATGCCCTTACTCCCCATAATCAATTCACCATATTGTACCTCTCGAAATGTTCACAAATACTGCCTCTCAGAATCTTCTCCAACAACTTAGCCACTATTGAGGTAAGACTCACTGGTCTATAATTTCCTGGGCTATCTCTACTCCCTTTCTTGAATAAAAGAACAACATCAGCAACCCTCCAATCATCCGGAACCTCTCCCGTCCCCATTGATGATACAAAGATCATCGCCAGAGGCTCAGCGATCTGCTTTCTCGCCTCCCACGGTAGACTGAGGTACATCTCATCCGGTCCCAGCGACTTATCCAACATGTTGCTTTCCAAAAGCTCCAGCACATCCTTTTTCTTAATATCTACATGCTCAAGGTTTTCAGACCGCTGCAAATTATCACTGCAATCACCAAGATCCTTTTTCATAGTGAATGCTGAAGTAAAGTACTCATTAAGTACCTCTGCTATTTCCTCCAGTTCCATACACACTTTCCTACTGTCACACTTGATAGGTTGAAAAGTTCTATTTTAACTTCATCAATCCACAGGACTTATTTCCTAAACACATCGGGCTCGTTTTGGTGTTCTCCTGAAAATTTCGAATAGAAAGTTTTGGCCGCAATAAGCAAAGTTATGTTTGGAGAAAAAAAAAGTGCAGAATTTCATGAAAAGAACCCATCTCCAACTTTGAGCACAGGGGTGGATCGATCACGCTTTAGGCTTCTGTTGCAGCCAGTGGCACGGGGAACATTTACTGGTAGAGGGAAGAATGAATTCAATTAAATACCCACAAATTCTGGAAGCAAACATCATACCGTCTGTAAAAAAGCCGAAGATGAAAAGAGGATGGCTTCTACAACAAGATAAAGAACCCAAGCAAACCTCAAAATCCCCAATGGTCTACCTCAAGAGGCGCAAGCTGAAGATTTTGCCAAGACCCTCACAGTCCCCTGACCTAAACATCATTGAGTATCTGTGGATAGACCTCAAAAGAACAGTGCATGTAAGACGGCCCAAGAATCTCACAGAACTTGAAGCTTTTTGCATGAATATGGTGGAATTCTTCATTAAGATGGAAGTGACATAGTTAATTCAGAAACAAAGGTTCTGAACTTAAAGAGGGGTAACTTTGAAGGTATGAGACCTGAATTAGCTAAGATAGACTGGCAAATGACACTTAAAGGATTAACGGTGGATATGCAATGGCAATCATTTAAAGGTTGCATGCATGAACTACAACAATTGTTCATCCCAGTTTGGCAAAAGAATAAATCAAGGAAGGTAGTGCACCTGTGGCTGACAAGAGAAATTAGGGATAGTATCAATTCCAAAGAAGAAGCATACAAATTAACCAGAAAAAGTGGCTCACCTGAGGACTAGCAGAAATTCAGAGTTCAGCAGAGGAGGACAAAGGGCTTAATTAGGAAGGGGAAAAAAGATTATGAGAGAAAACTGGCAGGGAACATAAAAACGTAAAAGCTTTTATGGATATGTAAAAAGGAAAAGACTGGTAAAGACAAATGTACGTCCCCTACATACAGAAACAGGTGAATTGATTATGGGGAGCAAGGACATGGCAGACCAATTGAATAATTACTTTGGTTCTGTCTTCACTAAGGAAGACATAAATAATCCTCCAGAAATAGTAGGGGACAGAGGGTCCAGTGAGATGGAGGAACTGAGCGAAATACATGTTAGTAGGGAAGTGGTGTTAGGTAAATTGAAGGGATTGAAGGCAGATAAATCCCCAGGGCCAGATGGTCTGCATCCCAGAGTGCTTAAGGAAGTAGCCCAAGAAATAGTGGATGCATTAGTGATAATTTTTCAAAACTCGTTAGATTCTGGACTAGTTCCTGAGGATTGGAGGGTGGCTAATGTAACCCCACTTTTTAAAAAAGGAGGGAGAGAGAAACCGGGGAATTATAGACCGGTTAGCCTAACGTCGATGGTGGGGAAACTGCTGGAGTCAGTTATCAAAGATGTGATAACAGCACATTTGGAAAGCGGTGAAATCATCGGACAAAGTCAGCATGGATTTGTGAAAGGAAAATCATGTCTAACGAATCTCATAGAATTTTTTGAGGATGTAACTAGTAGAGTGGATAGGGGAGAACCAGTGGATGTGGTATATTTGGATTATCAAAAGGCTTTTGACAAGGTCCCACACAGGAGATTAGTGTGCAAACTTAAAGCACACGGTATTGGGGGTAAGGTATTGATGTGGATAGAGAATTGGTTAGCAGACAGGAAGCAAAGAGTGGGAATAAACGGGACCTTTTCAGAATGGCAGGCAGTGACTAGTGGGGTACCGCAAGGCTCAGTGCTGGGACCCCAGTTGTTTACAATATATATTAATGACTTGGATGAGGGAATTAAATGCAGCATCTCCAAGTTTGCGGATGACACGAAGCTGGGTGGCAGTGATAGCTGTGAGGAGGATGCTAAGAGGATGCAGGGTGACTTGGATAGGTTGGGTGAGTGGGCAAATTCATGGCAGATGCAATTTAATGTGGATAAATGTGAGGTTATCCACTTTGCTGGCAAAAATAGGAAAACAGATTATTATCTGAATGGTGGCCGATTAGGAAAAGGGGAGGTGCAACGAGACCTGGGTGTCATTATACACCAGTCATTGAAAGTGGGCATGCAGGTACAGCAGGCGGTGAAAAAGGCGAATGGTATGCTGGCATTTATAGCGAGAGGATTCGAGTACAGGAGCAGGGAGGTACTACTGTAGTTGTACAAGGCCTTGGTGAGACCACACCTGGAGTATTGTGTGCAGTTTTCGTCCCCTAATCTGAGGAAAGACATCCTTGCCATAGAGGGAGTACAAAGAAGGTTCACCAGATTGATTCCTGGGATGGCAGGACTTTCATATGAAGAAAGACTGGATGAACTAGGCTTGTACTCATTGGAATTTAGAAGATTGAGGGGGCTTCTTATGGAAATGTATAAAATCCTAAAGGGATTGGACAGGCTAGATGCAGGAAGATTGTTCCCGATGTTGGGGAAGTCCAAAACGAGGGGTCACAGTTTGAAGATAAAGGCGAAGCCTTTTAGGACTGAGATTAGGAAAAACTTCTTCACACAGAGAGTGGTGAATCTGTGGAATTCTCTGCCACAGGAAACCATTGAGGCCAGTTCATTGGCTATATTTAAGAGGGAGTTAGATATGGCCCTTGTGGCTAGGGGGATCAGAGGGTATGGAGGGAAGGCTGGTGCAGGATTCTGAGTTGCATGATCAGCCATGATCATAATAAATGGCGGTGCAGGTTCGAAGGGCCGAATGGCCTACTCCTGCACCTATTTTCTATGTTTTTTATGTTTTCTATGTCTATGAAAGAATGGGCACCCCCGCGCGCCCCCCCCCCGCCAAACAAGAAGTGAAAGACTCTTAGCTGGCTACAAAAAGCGGTTAGAAGTTGTGATACTTGCCAAAGGGGGTGTTACTAAGTACTGCAATGCAGGGTGCCCAAACTTTTGTTTCGGGCCCTTTTCCTTATTTGTTATTTTGAAACTTTAAAAGATGGAAATAAAAGAAAGTATTCTAGCTTAAGATATTAAAGAAATGCGTCATCTATAACTTTATGCCTTTTGGAAATCAGTTCATCTTTTACTCGCTAAGCTATTCACCGCAACAGAAATTTTGACCAGAGGTGCCCAAACTTTTGCATGCCACTGTAGCTTGTACGTTTTACAACTGGGCATTGTTTTTTTCTGGCCAGTTATTCAGTGTGGTGGTGGGTTGTGAAGAAATGTCATCAGAATTTGCAGACGGCTCACACCCAGGAGGGTGTTATTAGTCCAATATTGTTTAATCTGAGGATTAATGATACTTTGATGGTGTTGGGTTCGGGCAAATGGAGCTCGTCAGCCTGGGAAGGCTGTCCATCTAAGAGAGGGAAAACTCTGATTTCAAACTCCGCTGCCTTGCGGCCATAGCCACTCGTGGGAAAAGCTTCGGGAGTAAACCCTGAAGACAAATCCAGAGCCAGAGTCCCTAAGGCAGTCTGACGTTGCCTTCAACCTCGTTCTGGAAACTCCTGCGACGACATTGGTGCCAAGCTGTATCGGCCCTTGCCCTTCCCTTGGACAACATCGGTGTCGTGGAGAGGGGAGAATTGCTGCGTGGGCAACTGCCGGTCTTCCAAACAACATTGCCCAGGCCTGCGGCCTGGAGAGGAGAAGCTAGAATTTCCAGGTGCAGATCCATGGTCTTGCGAGACTAACGGATCCACCGATGGTGTTGGGCCTGGGCTTGGTTTGGCTTTATGTGCAGATGATGGGGTCTGTGGAAAAGGGGTTGCAATGCCGCCTGTGTGGTGTGGTCTGTACACTCAGTGTTAACAGCAATGAAAGAATAGTCTTGGACTGGGTTTTAAATTTTCTGTGTCCAAATCGAAATGTGTGTGTTTACTCGGAAACATAGTGCGGATTATATTCACTTTACTGTGTATGAGTGTTTGCTGTCGAGTATTTAAATATATCGGGCTTTGTCTGATGTGGAGAGCAAATGTAGAGTGTCTGGAGGATAAATGTAAGCAGGTCATTAACTTTATGCACTGTGTGGCTGGATATGACTGTGACTCTACCAGGATGTTCTATTGATAGTTTATTGTAGTTTTGTACAGGTTGTTTCATTTATAAACAGGCAGCTCATTCAATTTTATATAGGTTGGATGTTCTACAGACCAGTGCGCTTTGAATCTGTAACGGAGCGTTCCGGACCACAGCTACAGATGCATCGGAGGTTAAACAAGGCGAGATGTCCATTGACCTGCCGGGAGAAAAAAAATGAGCTTTGCAAACTGGACTTGCTTAATAGAGTGAGGACGTCACATCTGACTAATTCTGTTATAATGGGTTGCTGGGAATATGCCAGCAGAGCTGATAAATGTTTCCTGCAGACACTTAGAGAATAAGTGTGGGAGTATGGTCAAGGGGATTTGTGGACAAGTGGCCTGGCCTGGAGGGCCATCATGGACATTTCCAGATGTGGAAATACATTTGAGATTTCCAGAGGATAAACAAACTCTTGTGGCAGTGAGAGGGTGTCCGGTCATTTGCAGCATCAGTATTATTTCATTTATGCCTATCTTTAGATTGTTCTAAAAACCCAGTTAGTAACCGGGTGGGTTATTTATCCCCAGGTTTAATGTTGTGGTGAGAGAAGGTTGTCTGTCTATACAGCAGAACTTATGGCCATTACCATCAGTCTGCAATGGGTTGAACAAGTTAAGACAGACAGAGTTTTGATCTGCCCAGGCACTGCCTCAGTATTGCAGAGTTTGGAATCGAAGTCTTCAAGGAGACCATAGCTGATCTGTTGATGGAAGTGTATTATGATCTATATGCTCTGAAGTGTGTGGGAAGAAAATAGAACACAGAACACAGTGATTTGCAGTCGATTACAGGCCGTTCGGCCCACAATGTTGGCCGACCATGTAACATACTCTAGAAACTGCCTAGAATTTCCTTAGCACATAGCCATCTATTTTCCTATGCTCTATATACCTATTTAAGAGGCTTTTAGAAGACCCTATTGTATCCGCCTCTACCACTGCCGTCAGCAGTGCATTCCACGCACCCACCACTCTCTGTGTGAAAAACCTACCCCTGTCATCCCCTCAGTACTTATTTCCAAGCACCTTGAAACTATGCCCCCTCGCGTTAGCCATTTCACCCCTGGGAAAAAAACCCCTGGCTATCCATACGATCAATGACTCTCATCGTCTTATACACCTTTATCAGGTCACCTCTCCTCCTCCGTCGCTCAAAGCAAAGCAGACACTAAGTCTGAGGTAGATATTATAGTTCATGTGAGAAAGTATGAAGCCAAATGTTGCACTAGGCTGGGAAATAGCAGAAATTGTGGGATAGGATTTGTAGAGGGAGGTGGTATTATGGTTTGTTTCCATCAGGCCAGGAGTGGCACCGTTTGGAAAAGAATAAGAGGGAAGATGTGTGGTTTATGGGAATAATAGTCGGGCATACGGGTTTGCTCTGCACTTTGGAACTTGTTGGGTAGTATGGGGATGTCTCGTGGGATTTTTGTAATATCCCAGAGACGGTGGAGCATGTGATCATGATGTGCCACAGATATTCTTTGGAACGTTGGAAGCTGATTAGGCATTTAATGGGTCTAGTTGGGGTGCGGAATTTGCAGGATATACTGGTACCTCAGGCTGGGACGGTTATGCCGTGTAGGACCCTGGTGAACCTTTTAGTTAAAATAGATTTGTGATGTCGCAGCTGATCCCCACCAAGCGCCCCTTCATACTCCATTACAGTAAGTGGCGCTAATGCACCTGATAGGAGAAGGTAGGAGGAGAGTGAAACAAGTCCGGGATGGCGGCCCCTGCTACCCTGCAGACGTTACCACTGCAGTCAGTCCCTGCGCACTGCTTCAGTGCCCATTGGGGGCTCCCTCAGCACACGTAGATCCGTGTGACAGGAATAAGGCCCGGCTCCGCCTTCCCCAGGGCAGCTGGGAAACGGCAGACACCTTTGTCCCAGCTGCTGAGGCCCACATGGGGATCTTTGGGTTTGTGATCGCGATATAATGAAAACTTATCCCGCTATAATAGACTTGTTATCCGTCCAAATGCCCCATGGATTTCGGGGTGAAAGGTCACCGAACACAATGTTGACTCTGTTTCGCCTTTCACAGATGCTGAGTATTTCCAGCAGTTTCTGCTTTTACTTCTGAATAATTTCTGTTTCTCTGACCCTGTCACATGTGAACACAGTAATTGTGGACGAGTGGTTAAGGCGATGGATGACAAATCGATTATGCTGTCTCTCCGTAGGTTCGAAACCTGACAATTACCTGCCGCTTCCTTTTCTGTTTTATATTCTTCGTGACTCTCTGATCCGTCTCACGGACACGGATTATGAAAGAACTGGTGGAAACACCAATATCTGGTCACCCTATCTAAACCCAGGAAGAGCCGATTTATTCCAATTTCATTCAGGATGTCTCTGTGGTGCAATCGATCAGAGCCTTGAGCCGTTAGCCGGAACATCAGTGGTCGAGGCCACTCATAGTCTCTGGAAATCGGTGTATATGCTCCTATTTTACTTACTGAAAGCGATAACCGCATATATAAAATAGAATACTACCACCACTTGCCTTTCTTTGCATGCATTTTGCCATGAAATGAATGGACAGAACATGGAATATGAAACCAATACAAACTCTCATTTGGCATCAGTATATCTGACGTTTGTCTGCCAACCAATACATGTTGCGGCGGTTCCATCGGACCCAGCTCCTCGGAGCCCTCTGGTGGCTGGTGACTATAACACAAGACCCAGCTCCACTCTGCCCTCTGGTGGCTGGTGGCTATAACACAAAACCCAGCTCCACTCTGCCCTCTGGTGGCTGGTGACTATAACACAAGACCCAGCTCCACTCTGCCCTCTGGTGGCTGGTGCCTCTAACACAAGACCCAGCTCCTCTCTGCCCTCTGGTGGCTGGTGCCTCTAACACAAGACCCAGCTCCTCTCTGCCCTCTGGTGGCAGGTGGCTACAACACAAGACCCAGCTCCTCTCTTCCCTCTGGTGGCAGGTGGCTACAACACAAGACCCAGCTCCACTCTGCCCTCTGGTGGCTGGTGGCTCTAACACAAGACCCAGCTCCTCTCTGCCCTCTGGTGGCAGGTGGCTACAACACAAGACCCAGCCCCTCTCTGCCCTCTGGTGGCTCGTGGCTATAACACAAGACCCGGACCCCCAATGTCCTCTATGGCAAGTGGCTGATTTATTGACCTCACTGAGTCTCTTTGTGTCATTTTCCGACCAAGGACTCCGGATGTTTAGTTCACATCATCGTGCAAATAAATAAATCCACAACTTGACATCCTCACCACACGGTTGACGGCATTCTCGACTGCAAGGAACAATGTTAATTTGGGTAATTATTGATCATTCCGTTTCAGTCTGCAAGAATGTGATGAGTGATTTCCGTTTTAAATATTTTCTCTTTAATTTGGCGTGGATGCGAATTTCCAATAATGTCCTGTTTCTATTCAGGACTAATGTGCAATCTTGTGTTTGGTGAAATATTTAATTCATCCGCTATTACTTCGGCTTTTTAAACTAATACTCTGATTTTAAAAGCCTGTTGTTGCTCTTTGACTTAAAACTCCTTAAACTTTGCAGGTCAGTGGTGCGGGACCGTCAGACATCAAGTCTCCTTTTCTCCCTGACGCAGCTCCCCACAATGAGAATTAATCAAGGAGAGGTCAGACATATCTTCAAATACAAAAGGGATCAAAGGGCGTGCGTAGTGATCGGGAAGGGAAACTGAAGTTAGATTAGCGACCACGATCGAAATGAATGGTGGAATTGGCTCGAAAAGCCAAAAAGCCTACTCCAACTTCAGTTTTCTATCTTACAACGCACAACATTTGTGATCAGAATCTCAGTCAGAAGATATCGGCGTTCATTTGACACTGGGGACGTAGCTCAGTGGAGGAGCGCATGTGTGAACTCCCGGGTTCAAACCCAGCACTTCCACATTGTTGTTTGTGAAGTTTGAAATCTGGGCGGAAAATCCCAGATGAAGAAATTTCCCGCACTATCGTTGGCCTTTCATTGCCGTCGTTGAGGCGCCACGATAAGCCTGTAAACCGTGGGATAGTTAAGAATGGTTCCTTGCTGCGTATCAGTCCACGGTAGGGGAATTCTAAAAACACCCGCACTTTTAGGGAAGGGACCAAAGCTCGGCTCTGATGTTCTGCACTTTACAGCAACAACTACAATTCTCATTGAAACCTATTGAATGTTGAAGGACCAAGATAAGGTGGACGTGGAGAGGATGTTTCCTATGGTGGGGGTGTCCAGAACTGGAGGGCACAGCCTCAAAATTCAGGGGCGACCTTTTCGACTGATGTAAGGAGGATTTTGTTTTAGCCAAAGAGTAACAGATGTGTGGAATGCTCAGCCGCAGACTGCGGTGGAGACAAGGGTTGAGTGGGATCCGGGATCAGCCGTGATGGAATGGCGGAGCAGACTCGATGAACTGAATGACCGATTTCTGCTCCTATGTCTTATGGTCTAACTAATTCCCGATGAAGGGATTGTTTGAGGTACGTGATTGCGATGCGGAAACCAACTGGGTATCTAAATCCGCGAGTTCAGTTCCCATAAGAGGGATGAATTGTCCATGTCAACAATTAAATTACAGAAACCACATTCACTGGCGAAATACCGGGAACGAGGTGCCAGATGGGATAAAGCATAAACGACACGGAGAGATTGACGGGGTGGTCCAGAAAGTAAGGAAGAAAGAAACGAAAGTGGAGACAGAATTAACGACAGAAAGTGAAGTAAGTGGGACGGAATAAGGGGGAAAGATGGAATTGATGCAACATGGACAGACACGGAAGGTGACCCAGACATATACAGACAAAGACACAGACCCAGACATGTACAGACACGGACCCAGACATGTACAGACACAGATAAGATCTAAACATATATAGACACTGACACAGACATAGACAGAAACAGACACAGACAGAGATGCAGACATTATACAGACACAGACCCAGACGTGTACAGACATAGACAAGACAAAGACATATACAGGCACCGACACAAACATAGACAGAGACAGAAACATAGACCCAGGCATATACAGATACGCAAGAACACACACACACACACACACACACACAAACGCAAGAATTGGCACATCATTTATGGGAGTGCAATTCTGTTTTTTTCCCCATAGCAGAGTGGCGCAGCGGAAGCGTGCTGGGCCCATAACCCAGAGGTCGATGGACAGAAACCATCCTCTGCTACTAACAACAATTTCCCGTCAGTGTGCTTTAAAACACGAGGCCGTCCCATCATTGGAAGATGCAAGGAAATCCACTGGCTTTCGGCTGGAATGTATTTTTTTAAATGTTATCCTTTTTAACTTTTGCGGAGGTTTCTGTTTGGTTGGAAATATTAACCGATTGTGCATTGAGGTATCTTAATGTCATCTATTCTCTGCAGAATAAAGCCGTGTCTTGTATAAAAACAGAAAAATGCTGGAAACACGCAGTGGGTAGGCAACATTTGCAGAAAGAAGAGCTTTGATATTTCCGGTGGATGCCCGTTTGACCCAACTGGAAAATAGAGAAAATGAACAACACAAACAAAATGCTGGAGGAACTCAGCAGGCCAGGCGGCATCTACGGAAAAGAGTACACTCGACGTTTCTGGACCAGACCCTTCATCAGGACTGGAGAAAAAGATGAGAGGACTGTGCACAGGAGCTTCTCTCCCTCTCTCTCGGTTTTCCAAACCGTTCCCTGCATCGATTACTCAGACAATAAATCCTGTTGGGGAATGCTCTTCATCCCAATGCACAATTAGGCACAAATGGGAGCGTGTCCTCTGGCCAGTGCTCGACAAAGAAGTAGCTGAATCGGAAAGGATTCCCGAGACCTCTCCGGTCGCAGAGGAAGAAATGTAAAATGTCTGAAAAGCGCCGGTTTCGCAGTCGCCGAACAAATATCGGTTTGACCCCGTGAGATCTCGTGTGTTCGGACATCTGAATGACAGATTTACTTTCACGCTGGTTTCTCGTCACTGGTTAGAATACCCGCCGTCGCGGAAAACGGGGGTTTCATTTCCCCGGCGAGGAATTACTTTTGCTGTTTCCATATTAAATGTTATTTCAAACCGAATTGTCAAAGCAAAAAGAAAAGTGTTAAGGAGGATCAGTCGGAGTTTGATGTTGAAACGATCAGTTCGTCGGGGATGTGGAACAGTCCGGTCTGCAGTGACCCCGGGAAGGGAGAATCTCGCGATCGGTGTTCTGCTTCTTCAGATATCCCCTCAGCGACTCTGTATCTCAGCGCCATTCAGTGTAACCCTCAGTGACAGAGTCCAATGTTTGCTAAAATATTTGCATCATCTACCTCTGCTGTACTTTAAACTTTAAGCAAAGGCCGGTCTTACGCTCGATTTGACTGCTGTTCAATATGAAGGAGGCAGAGAATGAAACCGACGCCTTCGCCCAGCTCAGGCCACCCTGCAGAGACTGAGTGAGATTCTCTCCTCCAACTCCGCGCCCAGAGCTCAGGGTGAAAGGTCATCGACCTGAAACATGAACTCTGTTTCTCCCTCCACAGACGCTGCCTGAGCTGTGGAATATTCCCGGCAGTTTCAGATTTTACTTCAGTAATTGTCCTGTTTTCTCCGACCCCGGAATCGATACACTTCCCATACGTCCCGGGACACAGTGACCACATCATCATAACATTGTAACTAAACGCGTAGAGCGGTTTTCAACCAGATTTCCACCTCCACAGCTTTCATATATACAGGACACCCTGAATACACTCTGAATATGTTCCCCTCCACACTGTCTACATTTTAGCCCAGGGCTGTCAAACTACCGACCCGCGAAGGGGTTTCTGAAAAAAAGTGTATATTCACCACCATTTATTTTGAATCTGTACGACAGCCGCTCTCTCTCTCCCTCGCCGAGCTCTCTCCCACCAGCGTCTGTGCCGCCTGCTGCGCCGGCAGCTTGTTGTGTGTTCTTGGAAAACAACAGGCGGCAGTTAACTACCCGCTGTGCATAAGCACCTTCCACCCTGCACTGAACACCTCTAGGGCCCCACTTACGTCGTCAGACACAGTATAAACACACAGACTCCTCAGGTAAGTATCGCTTGTGGCAAGGCTGAGACTGTTCGCTGCTGCGGTTCAAAATGCTTTCCAAGAAAAGAAAAGTTGACATCGAAGGTCGGATATTCAACGATAATTGGAAAGATTGTTGTTTCCTTCTGTGAAGTCAAAGGCAAACCTGCGTGTTTGTTATGCTCGCAACAAGAGGCTGTGGCAAATGTGTAAAATATCAAACAACACTATGAGACGTCACACGGAGAAAAATATGACCAGTACGCAGGACGACTCAGAACGCAAAAGTTAAATGAGCTTGAAGCAGCTCTGAATAAACAGCAATCAGTGTTCGCCAAAAGTCGGGAGACTCATGCTGGAGCTGTCAAGGCCAGCTATATTATTGCCAGCAAAATAGCTGCTCCATCGAAGCCATACTCAGAGGGGCAAGTTCATCAAAGCATGCATCCTGACGGCGGCTGAGCTGGTGTGCCCGGAGAAGAGGCAGGCTTTTGGTAATATCAGCTTTTCAAGAAATACTGTGGCAGACAGAATCGGGGACCTCGCGGGAGATTTGAACAGTCAACTAAAAGAGAAAGTGAAGTTATTTATTGCCTTCTCTATTGCAATTGATGAAGGCACCGACGTGACTGATGAAGCTCAATTGGGGATATTTATTCGTGGTTATGATGCATCTTTGACCGTCGCCGAGGATTTTGTGGAGATGGTCCATGACAAACACCTCAATGGCAAACAACGTTTTCTCCAGCCTCGTCGAGGCCTTGGACAGAGTCGGTCAGCGTGGAAACGGTCGATGGTCGGGAAAAAGGCAGGTGTTGTTGGGAAACTCAGAGGGAAAGTTCAGACAGGGAATCCAGATCAGGAATTCTGGAATTCTTGTTGTATTATACACCAAGAGGCGGTATGCAGCAGCGGCCTGAAAATGGACAATGTCATGGATGTAGTAATCAAAACGGTTTATTTTATTACAGCCAAGGGACTCAACCATCGGCAATTTGACACTCTTTTGTCCGAAAGTAATATTGGACACGGCCTACCCTACCACACTGAAGTCCGCTGGTTGAGCAGAGGGGTTGTACTCAAACCCTTTTTTAATTACATGCAGAAATTGGACTACTCATGAACGAGAAAGGGAAGCCTGTGGCAGAGTTGGATAACTCAGACTGGCTTCATGATCTTGCATTTTTGGTGGATATAAAAGAGCACTTATGAAATATTGAGTGTCATAATATTGTGATTCATTCATTTTCTGACTTTTATTATTTTAAAAATTAGAGGCTAACTGTGTTCGTTGTCTGAACCTGATTGCTGGAAATGAATTTTATAGGCAGGGTATTAAAAATTAGGTGTAGTTGTGTAGCCTACAGTTACAATTTGTTTCGTTAGGTCTACATTTGTGTTTGCTAATCTTCGATTTTAAATGGTTTATTAATGGAGAAGGTGTGGCTCCCAAAACAATCTTAGCCAATATTGCATCATATTTTCTCTCTCTCATCACTACTTTCTTGTAGCCTGCGACTGTAACTTAATAACAATCACCAAAATAATTCTTGCTGAGCAATCTTCTTCATAAGAAACAGCATTCGTAAAGTGAAGCACTTTGTAGTTGTAGCAGAGACTGAGACACATGAGAGCTGTTTGTACAAACCGAAGTCAGTGAAAGCTGTGGGAGCGCGCGCGCGTGTGCGTTCACGCGTGCACAACTGATCCGGCCCGCATGAAGTCTCATTTTGCGCAATCCTGCCCGTGACCTAAAATGGGTTTGTCATCCCTGGCCTAATGCCTTCTGCACACTTACTGTAACTGTATTCCTCACCAATTTCTACCACACCACATTTACCCCTACATACAGCTGCTATGTGACCAAACCAAAACTTCTCATGGAGCTGAGGCATATAACTGATTTAACCTAATTTATCCCAAGGCACCAATAAGCTCTGTCTCCCATCCCGCTTAAGGGAAAGAAGTTGCAAAGACACAGGAATAATTAGAAAGTCACCCTGAAAGCATGTACAATGGGGCTTAGGGTCAACATTTATCACACTGACCAGAACAGAATAATGGACTATTGGTCCCAGAATCCACCATCTAATGATCTTGCACCCTATGATTTACATTTCTCTGCAGCAGTTATGCTTCATTCAGCGTTGTGTTACCGTTTCAACTTCTGCTACCAAAATGCACCATATTGTTTTTGACCCAGTATTTTAATACACCAACATGAGGGGAGGCCTGTCTAGATCTGACCACCTGTAACAAACAGGATAGAATTTTCAGGACGGAAGTTGTTGAGACTTTAGGAACAAATGATCATAACATTGCTAGCCTTACAGCATTTTGGGGGAGTATATGAGTAAAAACAAAAGTCATTGAATTGAATTTCAGAAAGGCAATATTTGTCTGGATGCGGCAAAGACTTCAAAAGGTAAACTGAAAAGAACTGCTTGACGGTCAGTCAATTGAGTAACAATGTGGTCGATTTAAAGAGGTAAATCACACAGTGCGGAAAATGTTAATTCCCAAGTTTGGAAGAAACAATATAAAAATTGATGAACTAAATGGATGAATGAAGATATATATTATTGATGAAAAAGTAGTTAAGTAAGGAATACAGAAAAAAAATAGTAGTTATGTTAACCATAGGGCATATGAAAATATGAGAGCTATCGTGAAGAGGGAAATTCGATTTGCAAAAGACAGGTTGAGAAGGATATTGTCACATCCACGGATTCGGCAGCGCATTAGATATGGCAATTGCGCTTGTGAATATGCACATGTCAGCTAATTATTATTTCATAGTGATAGTATTACACGTCATACTTGACATCGTAGTGCTTGTCGAAACTTGGACACAGCACAGCAACGCTTTGCTGCCTCTTTGCATTCGGCCTTGCCTGTGAAATTGGAGTGTAGACTCAACTCTGAAGACTAGTGGTATTCTTTTCTATTTTAGTTGTTCTTTTCAGCCGCAGCTTCGTTTTTCCATCTGAGAGTGTGCCTTAGCGGCTCTGTTTGGCTTAGCGTTTATTGTTTTCTTTCCCCTTTTACACTGTTCGCATTAAAGTCTGTGAACTATCGACCCGCTTCATTGTCTCTCACTCCACACTTGGGCCATAACCAAACCCGGTAACAGCAAGTCTCGACCACACTAAGATGGACCCAGCATAGAGACAGCAGCTGACCTTGGCCTTGAAATTCATTATTCGGGTAGGAGACAAGCTACAGGCAACGGAATTTGTTCTTAATGAAGTTACGGAGGCAATGAGGCAGATAATGTCGTGCCGACAAGCCCAGTCTCACTTGGAGGAACAGGTATCATCCCTCGCCGCAACTGTTCAACAGCTCACCACAGGCAACTGGAATCAGGTTTCTGATATTTCCGCACTCACGGCCGCCGTCCACGAGGTTACTGTGAACAGCCAGCATCAGCTGGCGTCCATTAACCTTCTCGCCAACGCAACTCAGCAACCTCAGGCTGCCTAAGTCCCACTCCCAGCATCTCGCAGGTCCTCCTTTTCTGCTGCTCCGACAATCTCTGCTACGAATGTTTACCTCCCGCGCCCGGACCAGAGCTGACTCCCGCATTCAGACCCCCACTGACGCTCGCAGCCGTACAGGAGCCGAGTATTCCACCGGGCAGATATTCCGGTAATCCTGATGGCTGCAGGAATTTTATTACCCAATGCAGCTGACATTCGAAGCACAGCCCGGTCATTTAAATGACGATGCGCGAAAACTGGCGTACAATGTCAATCTTCCTGATGAACCTCCACTCAGTCTGTTCAACGCTTCACCGGAGCCTAGTCGTTTCGACGTTTTGTGGCAGAGTTAACGAGGGTTTTTGACTTTCCAATACGGGGTCAGGAGGCAGCCCAGCGACTTCTGGACCTGTGCCAAGGCAGAGGAACGGTGAGAGCCTATGCAGTTAAATTCCAAACCCTTGCAGTAGAGGCAGGCTGGAATGTGAGATCTCTCATTGCTGCCTTCCAGCGTGGACTGAACGCAGGGTTCTGGCATGAGATCGTCGACTGGGACGAGCAGGATGGCCTGGATCACCTGACTAATCTGGCTATTCGAGTTGACGACCGGGTGACTGAGATGCACAGGGAAAAAATATTTCAAACTTCCTGATCCCCGCCTTTCCTGCCCCTCTCCGCTCCCTTCCCAACCGGCACCCAGCCCACGGACACAGAAGAGCCTATGTAAGTGGAGCGCATGCGCCTGTCTCAGGAGGAACGAGAGCGGCGCAGGAAAACAGGTTCAGGCCTCTGTTGTGATGATCCAGGACACTCCTAGGCGGCATGTTCCAAGCCTCCAGTAAAAGAGAATCCCAGCCAGCAAGGAGGGGAATTAGGAGAATCCTGTCGGGTTGGTGCTCCCTTCAGTCAGCTTCTCTTAATTCTGTAAAGCTCGCAGCTTCCTTGCCGTTGAGGTCACAGACCAATGAACTTCAGGCGTTCATAGACTCTGGTGCAGTCGGGTATTTTATGGACATCACCCTCTCTCAAAGATGGGGAGTTCCAACTCAGGAATTAAGAGAAAAGTTCAACGTCAAGGCGCTGGACGTCGACTTCTGGGAGACGGCCAGATCCACCTTTCCACCCGACCCCTCCAACTGCTGCTGGAAGGCAAGCATCATGAAGAAATATTTTTCTATCTGGATAATTCACCTGAACTACCACTGGTGCTTGGTCCCCCCTGGTTATCCTCACATAACCTGTGCATCGATTGGTCTCTGACGGGACTCCAAGCGTGGAGTCGGGCATGCCTGTCTACCTGTCTGAGTCCAGCTCAACAGCCGTTCCATGAATCCTCTCCTGTGTCAGCTAAGGATCTGGACCCGTCTGTGATTCTGGATCAATATTAGATTAGATTAGATTATGAGGACACTCAGTCCCCGTTTATTGTCATTTAGAAATGCCTGCATTAAAAAATGATACAACGTTCATCCAGAATGATATCACAGGAAACACAGGACAAACCAAGACTAAAACTGACAAAACCACATAATGATAACATATAGTTACAACAGTGCAAAGCAATACCATAATTTGATAAAGAGCAGACCATGGGCACTGTAAAAAAGTCTCAAAGTCCCGATAGCCTCATCATCTCACGCAGGCGGTAGAAGGGAAAAACTCTCCCTGCCATGAATCTGGAAGCGCCGCAAACTTGCCGATGCAGCACCATTAGATGCTTCCGACCACAGCGGACTCTGAGTCCATCCGAAAACTTCGATCCTCCGGATCAGCCCTTCGACACCGAACACCAAACACCATCCGCTGCCGAGCGCTTCGACCTCTCCCCGGCCGCCGAGCAGCAAGCAAAGCCGAGGAATCGGGTCCCTCTCGTCCGGTGATTTCGGACCACACAGTAGCAGCAGCAGCAGCGAAGCAGACATTTCAGAAGTTTCACCAGATGTTCTTCCGTCCGTCTCCATCAATTCAGGATTGTATTCGGCACCCTACTTGACAAATAACAGACATCACCACCGGAGTGGCCGCTGTGAGCTGCGTCGCGCCGCCATATTCTCCTCTCCTTGAATGCGAATCTCCTTTAGGTTTTCAGTAAAAGAAAGACCACCACCCTGCCCCCACACCGGACATACAATTGTTCCATAGACCTCCTACCTGGTACTACACCTCCCCGGGGCTGGCTCTTGTCCCTCTCTCATCCTGAAACGGTGGCCATGGAGGAATACATCAATGTCTTTCTCGGCACTCCCACTCAGACTCTCAGACTCCTTCTTCGAATCAACAATGGAAACGGTGGCCATGGAGGAATACATCAAGGAGGCATTGAACATGGGGCTCTCTCGTCCGTCAACCTCGCCGGCAAGAGTGGGCTTCTTTTTTTGTGAGCATGAAAGATGGAAAAAACTCCGCCCCTGCATCGATGTCCTGCTCCTCAACAACATCACTGTGAAGAACCGCTAAACACTTCCCCTGCTGGCGTCTGCGTTTGAACGTCTCCAAGGAGCAACCATATTTTCCGAAATAGATCTGTGCAATGCTTACAGTCTGATTCGCATACGAAAATGGGATGAGTGGAAAACTGCTTTCAACACCTCTAATGACCACCATGAGTACCTAGTGATGCCTTTTGGTCTGGCCAACGCCCCTGCTCTATTCCAGGCCGTGCTTAACAATGTGCTCAGGGACATGTTGAACCAGTTTGTGTTTGGGTATTTAGATGACAACCTTATCTATTCCTGCTCTCATCCGCAGTACGTGCAGCATGTCTGGAGAATACTCAGACTGCTCCTTGAAAATAACCTGCACACCATAAAGACCAGGTATCATTTCTGGGTTACATACTTACCCCAGCCAGTGTTCAAATGGAACCGAGTAAAGTTTAGGCAGTTGCAGTGTGGCCCACACACTCCACAGTCAAACAGGTACGGCGCTTCATGGGGTTTGCGAATTATATCGCCGCTTCATTCGGAATTTGGTCTCTATTGCGGCTCCAATAAATGCACTCACAAAGAAGACCTCGGCAGGATTCCATTGGACGGACGAGGCCGACCAGACATTTTCAGAGCTAAAGCGACATTTCACCACTGTCCCACTGCTGCAACGCCTAGTCCCATCTCAGCCATTCATTGTCGAGGTGGATGCATCCAGTGGAGGCATTGGAGCTGTCCTCTCTCAGCGCTCATCTGCGGACAGCCGGCTGCACCCTTGTGTTTTATCTCCCGTTGCTTGACTGTGACCTAGAGGAATTACGGTGTTGAGAAAGGGGAGCTTAGGGCTGCCAAGAAGGCCCTGAAGTAATGGCGACTCTGGCTGGAGGGGTAGAACATCGATTCTTGGTCTGGACAGATCACAAGAACCTCTCCTATATTCAGGATGCTAAGAGTCTCAACACTTGTCAAGCCCGGTGGGCTCCCTTCTTCACACGTTTCAATTTCATCCTCACTCATAGTCACGACAGGAAGAATACAAAGGTCGACGCTTTGTCCCGGCAGTTCGACGGATCTGAGGATAATGCCTATCCAGAGCCTATTATTCCTCGCTTGTGTATCGCTGCTCCGTGATCTGGGGAATACAGGCTGATGTGAGGGCCGCCAAACAATCAGATCCAGGCCCGGATGGGGGACCTCCCAACCGGCTGTTTGTCCCTGCTGCGGTGCGTTCCAAAGTGTTGGAATGGGGAAACTCCTCCTATCTGTTTGGACAACTGGGAATTCAACGGCTTCAGAAATTTATAAAGAGACAACTTTGGTGGCCATCTATGTCCCAGGATGTCCACGACTTTTTATCAGCCTGTCCCACCTGCGCTCCGAACGAGACATCACGCCAGCGTCCTGCGGGTGTATTATGCCCAATACCTGCACCTCACTGCCCCTGGGCCCACCTGTCAGTAGATTTCATCACTTGTCTGTCCGCGTCTAATAGAAACACCACCATTTTGGTCGTTGTGGATTGATTGTCCAAGGCTGCCCACTTTATTGTCCTCCCCAAGCTCTCATCGGCTGATGAGACTGCCACTTACATGGTTCATCATGTGTTCAGGCTCTATGTCTTTCCTCAAGACATAGAATCTGCTCATGGACCACAGTTTACTTCCCGCTTTGGGAAGGCTTTCTGCTCCCTTGTAAGAGCCACGGCCAGCCTCTCGTCTGGGTCCACGCCCAATCTAAAGGCCAGACTCAAAGAGTCAACCCGGAGTTGGAGACAGCCCTCTGCTCTCTTGCCTCTTACAACTCCACGTCCTGGAGCTCCCAATTGGTGTGGGCTGACATTGCCTACAACAAACCTCAGTTATCCAAAAGCGGTATGTCTCCCTTTAAACGCCAGAAGGGATTCCAGCCGCCGCCCTACCCTGATCAGGAGATTGATGCAGGAGCTCCTGCTGCTGAACAGCTGATCCAGCGCTACAACTGGACCTGGAGACTAGCCAGGCCTTCTCTGCTGCGCGCCCAGAAACAGCATCTCGGCAGGCTGATCGGCTCCGTCGACAGGTAAGGACACTCAGGCCAGGAGCGCAGGTCTGGTTGGCATCAAGGGATCTTTCCCCTGAAAGTGGAGGTCCGGAAATTTATACCGCACTACGTAGGACCGTTTAAGACCATAAGACCATAAGACAGAGGAGCAGAAGTCGGTCATTCGGCCCATCAAGTTTGCTCCACCATTTTATCATGAGCTGATCCATTCTCCCATTTAGTCCCACTCCCCCGCCTTCTCACCATAATCTTTGATGCCCTGGCTACTCAGATACCTATCAATCTCTGCCTTTAATACACCCAATGACTTGGCCTCCACTGCCGCCTGTGGCAATAAATTCCATAGATTCACCAACCTCTGACTAAAAAAATTTCTTCGCATTTCTGTTCTGAAAGGGCGCCCTTCAATCCTGAAGTCATGCCCTCTCGTACTAGACTCCCCCATCATGGGAAACAACTTTGCCACATCCACTCTGTCCATGCCTTTTAACATTCGAAATGTTTCTATGAGGTCCCCCCTCATTCTTCTAAACTCCAAGGAATACAGTCCAAGAGCGGACAAATGTTCCTCATATGTTAACGCTCTCATTCCCAGAATCATTCTAGTGAATCTTCTCTGTACCCTCTCCAACATCAGCACATCCTTTCTTAAATAAGGAGACCAAAACTGCCCACAGTACTCCAAGTGAGGTCTCACCAGCGCCTTATAGAGCCTCAACATCACATCCCTGCTCCAATACTCTATTCCTCTAGAAATGAATGCCAACATTGTATTCGCCTTCTTCACTACCGACTCAACCACTCTCGAGTTAACTAACTCTGAAGACTAGCGGTATTCGTTTTATATTTTAGATTTTCTTTTCAGCCGCTGTGTAGGCTTCGTCTTGCCATTTGAGAGTTTTAGTTAGCGGCTCTGTTTGGCCGAGCGTTTATTGTTTTATTTCCCCTTTTACACTTTTCGCATTAAGTACTGCGAGCTATCGACCCGCTTCATTGTCTCTCACTCCGCACTTGGGCCATAACTGAAGCTGGTGACAGATATTGCTCATAATGCTAAGATTAACCCCAAGACTTTCTGTCAATGTTTTAGTCATAGAGTAAGCGTCAAGAAGTAAGTTAAGAGTATTAGGAATAATAGTGGTGTGTTACATTATGCAAAGGAGAAAATAGCAGATACTCGTATCTCAAATTTTGCTGAAGTATTCACTTACGACGATATTAACAATATGCCAGCAAATGTAGAGAAAAATAAGGTGGTTTTAAGTGACTCTGAGATCTTGGAAAGTGGGGTCCTGCTTCAGTTGAAAAGGCTGACAGTTAATAAATCTCCAGGGCCAGACAACATATATCCAGTTGTACTGAAAGAAGTCTCTGATTAAACCTACAAATGCCTAACATGTACTTTTCAAAATTCTGTGAAAATTGATGAAATCCTTAAGTGCTGGAAATGGGCTAGCGTTGTCCCGGAATATAAGCAAGGTGAGCACACTGATCCAGGTAACCATACAGCAATAACCCTAATGTGTTTCTGAGATGAGATAACTAAATCACTAATAAAGAATGAGTTTGAAATGCAGCTGATAAGAACAGACATGTTAGTATGGGATCAGAAAGGGGAAATCAAATTCTACTAATATGCTGCAGTACTATGAAGAGGCATCGAAAATTTCTGATAACAATAGAACGGCTGATATCATTTACTTGGACTTCAAGAAGGCTTTTGACAAGGTGCCCCACGAGAGGTTAACAATCACAAGAGGTCAGAATTCAGTCTGTATGCGAATGGGTGCAAAATTGTATCAAAACAGAAAACAACGAGTTATGGCGAGAGAATCTTTTTTTTACAGCTGAAGGACGATAAAAGTGGAGTTCCACGGATATATTCAGGTCATCTCCTTTTTTTTTAAATTTGCATTAATGATTCCCATAAGCATATAACAAATAAACAATTTAAGTTAGCAGAGGACACACAATTAGGGGAATGGGCTGATAACGTTCAGGCAGAAGAATCAATGCAGTTAGATCTAAACAAAATCCATACGTGGGCATATATATAGCAGATGAAATTCATTGCAAATAAATCTGAAACGTTACAGACAGGAAGTAGGAATATTGGATATAAATGTACAACAGAGGGGCTCCTGATTAAGAAAGTGCACTCTATGAGAAAGATTTGGGCATCCTGGAAGACATCTCTATTAACATCCAGACGATACTCAGAAGCAGTCTGGAAGGTCAATTGAATGTTGGCTGTACTATACGCTCAGTGGAGTTCACATCCAGAGACGTTCTCCTTGAGCTGTATAATGTGCTTGTGAGACAACACCTTGAGTACTGTGTAATATTTTGGTCTGCATATTTTGTGAGGAATGTGAAAGTACTGGGGAGATTTCAGGGAAGGGCGGCGACACTCATTCCAGGTCTGCAGGGTACAAGCGTTGAAGAAATATTGAAAGAATGAACTCTTTTCAGCTTAAGTTGACGTAGATTGAGAGGAGATACGATAGAAGTATTCAAAATCATCAAGGGTAGAGGTAAAGTGGATGCCAGCTGCTACTTCAAAATGAATCCATTTAACAAGGACACGGGGCCTTACGTGGAGAGTGGTTAAAGGGAGATTTCAGACTAACAACAGGAAGCATTGTTTTACACAGTGAGTTGTAGACACATGGAAAAATCTACGCTGTGTAGTTGAGAGCAATACCTCAGGGACTTCCAGATCCAAACTCGATAGCTGTTTCTCATATTATTGAACTGTGCACAAGTCAGTTTTTTTGCTGTACCTCTGTATCTGTGCTGAGAACAATCTAACTGAAACCAAAGGTGTGCACTAATAATCAGATGAGTGCATGGAGTGCATTGGTGGTCCCGTTTCAGACTCAAAAACTTTTGAAGTACTAATCTAAGAAAACCAGCATCATTCAAACTAGCACCGTGTAAAATGAATTTATGAATCAGCTACAAGTAGCATAAAATAGCTGCAAGTAGCCACCCTGCAGCTCCCAATTTCATCTCCCAATTTCGAGGACTATTTTTGTTATTTAACTTGTCTGCACGTTCCTTTGCAGATTGAAATATTACTGCTCAGTTTCGTTTGACATTTGACAGATGCGAGATGCTCATTAAAGACTATTACGTCAGCAACATCACACACAAAATGCTTGACCTTGTGTTGCCTTGGATTTCCAACATCTGCAGATTTTCTCGTGTTTGTACATTAGCAAAATACTCTTTAGACCGTTTCCATCCTGATCTCGGTCTCTCTATTGCATGTTTGTTCGATTCCGTGTTTCTTTGTTTGTGTGTGTGAGAGACCAGGATGAAGCTGCAGGACTGGAGGACAGTTCAGAATGCGAAACTGCGTGAACCGAAGGTAGGGATCGGTCAGAGTCGCTGGCCTTCATTCATAGATGAATAACCAGTCAACAAACAGATGAAATCTGTAAATGTAGCTGCTCCGTGACAAAGCTTAATCTTTGTAATTAAAGCTGTCGGTTTTATTTCCACCAGAGACACTGCTGAGGCAATACCAAAGTATTTTGATGTGTTTGTCTCCAGTCGCCCCAATATTTACAATAGTGTTGAATTAAAGTGTTTGTTCAAGCAACTGTAACTAAGAAAGGGAGTGAGCTGCATAACCGTATCTCCGGAGACCGATCCTTTGCCTAAATCAGGGCCGTTCTGAATGCATCAGCTCAGAGTGTATTCCGGAGCTGTGAATTCAGGAGCAACAGAAATCACAGATTCTCACTGAAATAGGGTTTCCAATCATCTGGCGCATAGAAGAAGTTTACTATCCTTTTATTTTGGCATTTGGAATTCCTGGTAAGTCAGTGTCAGCTACAGTGGGTGGGAAATGAAGTTTAATTCCAATGTTGTGATTGATTTTGTCTCTGGTTTCCACTGTCACCTGTCCAGTCCCAGTATTCCGCATTTCAGGAATGGAATGGAAACACCGGGACTATAGATGCTGGGATTTGGATTTAGTAACAAATCGTTTCAGGAATTCAGCGAATCGGACAAATCCTGTGGTGCTGAGCGAGTCAGGTTGCGTTCTTCCAGTGGTTTGTGATCAACAATGGGATGTCCGGGTGTCTCTGCTTTTGGGCTTTTAGCAGCTGCAATGCATTTGCAAATATTGTGTTTATACAGCCCGCGGAGATTATACCAATTGATTGTCTGCATTTGAATGTGAGCGTTTTTCCGAGTTAGGAGCGACAATCAAACTATCGGCTTTTAGTAACACTTCAGCAAATGCGTGGAGTTCGGTGTCGCAACACGAAGCTGCTGTGGATTTTTAATAACACTGTGCGGTATGACTGAATATAAAGCAGCTGATGAACAACAGAATGAACTTGTTTCACTGTCAATTAACATAACTGACGTGGTGCTTCATAGTTATCAAACCGTGAAATATGTTATATTATATTATATTATATCTACATCTGGCATCGTCACAGACATCTGACTACGGCACCAAGTTTGCTGCTGGACGTTGAATTCCTCTCCCCTGCTCTCCTGTGATGGATTCAGTGTGAGCTGTCATGTCTGTCTGCGAGGTTGTGTCAGACTGCGTTGTATCTGTTGGAATCAGTCAATGTTCTGTTGTAAAGTCAGTGAGGAGACAAAGGCTGCAATAGGAAACAAACTCCGTAATGCTGGAAGCACTAAGCCCTAAGCGGCTTGTATGGAAAGAGAAACCAATTAAAACTCGTGTCAGGAGTCTCTCTCTGAGAACATTTATGAGGAGAGATACTTTAATTATTTTCCCACACATTCCGTTTTGGCTGAAAGAGTGCTCCATCCAGTATTGACTCTAAGGAGGTAGCTATCCAGTTTTAGCTTTCACATCACATTTCGGTCATCAGTAAGGAATCCGAATTCCGATCAGATTGACTTTATTTTACAGTGTAAACTCTTCTTCTGTCTCAGCCAGCTCTGCGCCCTCTCTAGACCCTCCCACCGCGAAATGTAACAATAAAGCGGAAATATTACAGTATCCTCTCAAACTGCTGCATTGGCGTCTGCTCAGTATTTTCTCAACTTGCTGTTCCCGTCTCTCTTCCAGCGAACTTGGTGGCGATTGTGATCCTGTCCCGGGGAAAGTGCGGTCTCTCCAAATGTGTCACTCGCTACCTGGTGGGAATGGCAGCGGCCGATCTCCTGGTCGTTTTCTCCAGTCCGTTCCTGTACTGGACCGTTCGAAGTTATTTTCACGGATCATTCATGGAAATCACTCCTGCGTGCATATTCTCCGAATGGTTGGTTGCTGCGAGCATTGTGAACTCAGTCTGGCTGACTGTCGCTTTCACCGTCGATCGATTTGTGGCTATTTGCTGCGAGAAGCTGAAAACAAAATATTGCACCGAGAGAAGGGCGGCTGTGGTTATCGGGACAGTGAGTGTGCTCGCCTGTTTGGAGACTGTCCCCTGGGTCTTTGTATACAAAACTGGAATAATACTTGATGGTGTTCCTTGGTATTGTATTTTCACATCGAGCTTCATGCACTCTCCCTCATGGGCGGCTTTTGAGATGTTCGACCTCATTTTAACCCCTTTTCTCCCATTTTTTCTGATTTTACTGTTCAATATTCTGACTGTCAGGCAGATCCTAGCGGCCAGTCGAGTTCGCCGGGGGCTTCGGGGACAAAAGAGTGGAGAGAATGACAAGGACCGGGAGATGGAGAACCGACGCAAATCCATCGTTTTGCTCTTCAGCATGACCGGTAGTTTCATATTGTTGTGGGGAACACTGGTAGTGTTTTATATCTATCGACGGATTAGAAATTTTTTTGCTTACGCTGTCACTGATCCCTTTTACACCACAGACCGGACATCGGGAATGCTACAGGTTCTCAGTTCCTGCACCAACACGTGTATTTACGCCGTGACTTAGAGCAAATTCCGAGAGAAACTCAAGAATGTGGTGAAATACCCACTGAATCAGATTTTGAAACTCATGAAACATTAGAAATAAATGCTGTAAAGTATTACAATTCAGCTGCCTTCATGCTCCCTATTCTATCCCCCCACTTGTGGGTAAATGGAAACATTGTGATGAACAATGTTAGCAAATAAACACCGGGAAATTAGCAAATGCTCGAAATACAAAACAACATACACAAAATCAGATATCGTTGAAGGATCTCGGCCGAAACATCGACTGTTTACTCTTCCCTCCTCCCCACCCCCCACCGCACCCACACAAAATGCTGGAGGAACTCAGCAGGCCAGGCCGCATCGATGGAAATGAGTAAACTGGACGTTCCTGTCCGAGGCCCTCTATCAGAGTCCTCTCAACTGTTTAGTCTTTCGCATTTTGTGTGTTTTGCCTTAGAGTTACAAAACAGCTGTTTACAGCTGATCCTGACGGTATCACTGGCCTCATCATCCCAGAAAAATCCCCTTTCCATCTCACGTCCCGCTCTCTTAAATTGAAGCTTGAGGTGAACCTGTTACTCCTGCTTCCCGGATCAGACAAAACTGCCTGATCTTGGAGTATATTTTCCTTTCTACCAACCACTCCTGCTCCCGTAGGAACATAGAGCTCCTACGGTACAATGCAGGCCCTTCAGCCTACAATGCTGTGCCGAACTGGTTCTTAGAAATGACCTAGGTTACCCATAGTCCTCTGTTCTTTTAAGCTCCATGTACCTGTCCAAGAGTCTCATAAAAGTCCCTATTGTGTCCATCTCCACCAGCATCACAAGCAGCCCATTGGATACACTCAGCACACCCTGCGTAAGAAAAAATTACCTCTAACACATCATCTATATCTACCTCCAAGCAGCTTAAAAATGTGCCCTCTCGTCTTAGCAATTTCAGCCCTGGGAAAAAGCCCCTAACTATCCACACGATCAATGCCTTTCATCAGCTTATACAACTCTATCAGGTCACCTCTTATCTCTGTCGCACCAAGCAGAAAAGGCCAAGTTCACTCAACCTATTCTCATAAGGCATTCTCTCGGTCCGGGCAACATCCTTGTAAATCTCTTCTGCACCCTTCGTATAGTTTCCACATCCATCCTGTAGTGAAGTCACCAGAACTGAGCACAGTACTCCAAGTGGGGTCTGACCAGGGCCCTGTATAACTTTAACATGACCTCTCCGATCTTCAAATCAATCCCATGCTTGATGAAGGTCAATACACGGTATGCCTTCTTAACCAAACTGCCAAGCTGCGCAGCAGCTTTGAGTGTTCTATGGACTCGGACCTCAAGATCCTTCTGATCCTCCACCCTGCCAAGCGTCGTACAATTAATACTATATTCTGCCATCGTGTTTGACCTAATAAGATGAACCACCTCACAGGTATCAGGGTTGAACTCCATCTGCCATTTCGCAGCCCAGCTTTGCATCCTATCGATGCCCCGCTGTAACCTCTGACAGTCCTCCACACTATCCATAACACCACCAAACTTTGTGTGATCAGCAAATTTACTCACCAATCCCTCCACTTCCTCATCCAGGTCATTTATCATATTCTCGAACAGAAGATGGCCCAGGACAGATCCCTGAGGCACACCACTGGTCACTGATCTCCATGACGAATATGACTCGTCTGCGACCACTTTTTGCCTTTTGTGGGCAAGCCAATTCTCAATCCACAAAGCAAGGTCTCCTTGGATCCCAGGCATCCTTATTTCTCAAAAAGCCTTGCATGGGATGCCTCATCAAATGCCTTCCTGAAATTTATATACACTACATCTACGGATCCACCTTCATCAACATGTTTAGTCACATCCTGAAAACATTTAATGCGGTTAGTAAGGCACGACCTGCCTTTGACAAAGCCATGCTGACTATTCCTAATCATATTATGCCTCTCCAAATGTCCATAAATCCTGCCTCTCAAGATCTTCTCCATCACCTTACCAACCATTGAAGTAAGACTCACTGGTCTATACTTCCCTGGGCTATCTCTACTCCCTTTGTTGAATAAGGGAACAACATCTGTAACCCTCGAATCCGCCGGGAACTCTTCCGTTCCTATTGATAAGGCAAAGATCATCGCCAGAGGCTCAGCAATCTCCTCCCTCAGCTCTCACAATAGCCTGAGGTATATCACATCCGTTCCCGGTGACTTATCCAACTTGATGCTTTCCAAAAGCTCCTGCACATCCTCTTTCTTAATGTCTATATGCTCAAGCTTTTCAATCCGCTGTAAGTCATCCCTACAACTACCAAGGCCCTTTTCTCTTGTGAATACTGAAGCAAAGCATTCATTAAGTAAATCTGCTACCTTCTTCGGTTCCATGCACACTTTTCCACTGTCACAGTTGTTTGGTCCTATTCGCTCACGTCCTATCCTCTTGCTCTCGCATACTTGTAGAACGTCTTGGGGTTTTCATTAATCCTGCTCGCCAAGGTCTTCTCATGGCCCCTTCTGGCTCTCCTAATTTTATTCTTAAACTTCTTCCTGTTAGCCTTATTATTTTCTTGTTCTCTATCATTGCCTATTTTTTGAATTTTTCGTAAGCTTTTCTTTTCATTTTGACTAGATTTTCAACAGCTTTTTACACCATTGTTCCTGTTCCCGTACCATACTTTCCCTGTCTCATTGGATCGTACTTATGCAGAACACCACGCAAATATTCCCCGAATGTTTGCCACATTTCTGCCGTACATTTCCGGAAGAACATCTTTTACCCAATTTATGTTTCCAAGTTCCTACCTGATATTCTCATCTTTCCCCTAACTCCAAGAGAACACTTTCCTAACTTGTGTGTTCCTGTAATTCTCCAATGCTACGGTAAAGGAAATAGAATTGTGATCACTATCTCCAAAATGCTTTTCCACTGAGAGATCTGAAACCTGACACGGTTCATTTCCCAGTAGCAGATCAAATACAGCCTCTCCTCTTGTAGGCTTATCTACATATTGTGTCAGGAAACAACCTGAACACATCTAATGATCTCCACCCTATCTAAGCCCATTGCTCTTGGGAGATGCCAATCAATAGTTAGGAAATAAAAATCTCCCGTCACAACATCTCTGTTATATTTATACCTTTGCAGAATCTGTCTGCCTATCTGCTGCTCGACGTCCCTTTTACTTTTGGATGTTTTATAAAAAAATACTCAGTAAAGTTATGGACCCCTTCCTGTGTCCAACTTCTACTCACAGAGACTCAGTAGAGAATCCCTCCATAACTTCCTCCTTTTCAGCAGCCGTGACCTTATCTCTGATCAGTAGTGCCACGACCACACCTCTTTTGCCTCCCTCCCTGTCCTTTCTGAAGCATCTACAGCTTGGAGCTCCAAGTAACCATTCCTGCATCCTAGTTTCAACATCATAGCTCCTAGTACTGATTCAAGCTCTAAGCTCATCTGGATTGTTCATGATACTCCTTGCATTAAAATAGACACATCGCAAACCGCAAGTCTGAGCGCAGCCCTTCTCTATCACCTGCCTAACTTCCCTCTCACAGCGCCTACAAGCTTCCACTGTTTGTGAGTCAACCGGCCCTTACTCCATCTCTTCAGTTCGGTTCCCACCTCCCCAGCAATTCCAGTTTAAACTCACCCTAACAGCCTTGGCAAACGTCCCTGCCAGGATACTGGTCCCCCTCGGATTCGATTGCAAACAATCCTTGTTGCATATTTCACGCCTGCCCAGAAGAAGTCCGAATGATCCAGAAATCGGAATCCCTGTCTCATCTTTCCGCCACGCATTTATCCTCCACCTCATTCTATTCTTATACTCACTGTCGCGTGGCACAGGCAGTAATCCTGAGATTACTATCCTTGTGGTCCTGCTACACAGTTTGTTTTTCCTAACTCCCTGTAGTCTGTTTTCAGGACCTCCTCCCTTTTCCTACCTATGTCGTTGGTATGAATATGCACGACGACCTCTGACTGTTCTCTTCCCACTTCACGATACCGTGGACGCGATCAGAAGCATCCTGGACCCTGGCACTTGGGAGGCAAACTACCATCCGTGTTTCTTTCCTGCATCCACAGAATCGCCTGTCGGACCCCCTACCTACAGAATCCCCCATCACTGCTGCCACCCTCTTCCTTTGCCTACCCTTCTGAGACACACGGTCAGACTCTGTGCCAGAGGCGCGACCACTGTTGTTTTCCCCAAGTAGGTTGTCCCCTCCCCAACAGTACTCAAACAGGAGTAATTATTGTTAACGGGGACTGTCAGAGGAGTACTCACAAGTATCTGACTCTTGCTCTTCACTGTCCTGACTGTTACCCACTTTTATGTCTCCCGATGCCCCGGTGTGACTTCTTGCCTAAAGCTCCTCTCTATCACCTCCTCACTTCCCAACCCGGTCGCCAAGGAGCTGCAGCTCGACGCAACTGGCGCATATGTGGGTTTCCGGGAAGCTGGGTTGTCTCCCGGACAGCTCACATCCGACAACCAATACAGAACAGCGGCCACACAGACATACTTCCTATTCCTATTCTTCGCAAGTAACTTACCTCGCCTCCTGTAATAACCCATCCTTTCCTTCACCCTCATCTTCTCCGCTTTCTCTACCTGTAGGATCTCCTGCTTTCTGCCACCTTAAACTCTCTTTCTGTAACAGCATATCGAAACGAGAGTTACAACAGCACCTATACTCCCTGGATCCCGCCAACAAGGAGGCAACACACCATCCTTTGCCGCCACGGCATCTCCGGTCTGTCCCACTAACTACTGAGACCCCTGTCACAACAATACTGCCTGACCATTCCCTTCTGCTGTGCCTCAGAGCCAGCCACAGTGCCAGTGCTGCTGCTGTGCCCTGATAGGTCATCAACCCCACTCAAATAGGTATATTTGTTGCTGAAGGGAATGTTCACAGGGAACCATCTGGAATTTTTAGCCTGGCTTTGACCTTTGAGGACCTTACGTAAAAAAAAAAGAAAAAAAAACTGTGATGCTCTGACATTGAAGAACTTAGACAGCAGGTCACAGGTTTGGTTTTTGATGCTGGGAATAAAAAGTGACGGCAATGGTTTCCTTCCATTGACCAAAGGCAAGCTGGCACGTGTACTGACTGGCCAGTAGATACTGTCCTTTGTGTACATGGGTGACAAGAGGAGGAAAGAGGCGATGAGAGACAGATGGGAGACAGGGAAGTTGCCGTGGTCAAGATCCATGACAGTTAGGTCCTTCTGAGACTGAGCCCGAGTTCATGGTTACAATGCAAATTTTACTCGTGGATGGAGAGCAGCCAGAGGCCGTACCAGATTCCGGGAGCATCACTCACCGATCTCGGCGCCAGTGCCGTTGCACCACTGCAGATGGTGCAAAGGTTTGACCGGAAATTCGATTGCACACACAGAGTGCGGATTTTGCCATTGTGTCCTGTTCCGAAGCTGGGGAGGAACCGCACGTGGAACTGGAATTAAGCTGAATTTCTGATCAGTCTACTGGGGAACAGAATCTTGATTGTGAAGTGTCCTGAGGGTCATGTTACTTTGGCACTAGATGTTTAGGTCTCGCACGTATCATGTTAGATCTAAGTGGGAAACCATGGTCACCAAAGTCCGCATCGGATATGGTACTTAGACAGACAGACAGACGTGACATGTACAAATGACCAGATCACGCGTCTAAGCTCATCTCAGGGTCCCTCCATCCACGGTCACCGGAATTCGCAGATTCTGCCTATTGAACACGCACGAGGTCACGATTCAACTCCCGTGGAACCACCACGTGATACAGCGTGATAGACCTTATTTACATTCTCAAGTATTAACAAATATTGACAGATCGTTCCTGTTGGATATGAATTAATATGCTAATGGTATTCGTCTTGTGTAACTTTATTTTCTTGGAGCAGAGGAAGGTAAAATTGATGTTTCAGATTTTAAAGATGCATTAATATCATAGGTGGATATGTGGAAGTGTCTTTAAAACTAGAGGGTTCCTGTTTATGACTTGGGGCGATGCAGGTGCAGAATCTAAGCAAGGCCAGAGGATAGGTAACAAATGGTGGAATGTGAAGAAATCCAGAGGGCCAGAGGGATACCGGAAATCCCGAAGACAGATCTCGAAAGATTGGGACTTCGTACGTCCTGGTCATTACAGCACAGGGACAAACAGACACACCGACATTAAAATTAGGAGGAGGAATCCCAAATTTGTTCTCCATTGTATTGTTACCCGGGATATGGGATTGTTCTGTATTCACAGTCTGCAAGTCTTTTTTTTTTCACTGTACTGTATCTCTTTATCCATGGTCACTGCAAGAGTTAAATAGACACCAATTGTGTAAATAAATAATCAGTTGTATTAAAATATATTGTGGGCCGATGGTCCCCTTTTCACTCAATGACTTTTGAAACACGAATTCAATATAACCAGTTTCATTCAAACTGTCACTGTGTATATTTATAGTTATCAGGAAGAGGTAGTTTAATATTGTGAAAAATGTAGAATGGAATGGGAACACCAGGAAGGTGGATTCTGGGATGTGGATCTAAAAATGAAGTCGACGCTGAGCCAATTAACACAACCGAGGTGGAACAGAATGATTGGGACTTCCTTACCTCCTGAGGCCTGGATGGGGCATTATTTGTTAGTTGTGTTCAGGAACGTTTCCTGAAACAGTATGTGGATGGTCCACCAGGACGGGGTGCATACTTGACTTAGCATTAGGAAATGAGCCTTGCAAGATGATTGGAGTTAATTGTGAAATATTTAAGGATTATAATTCTGGAGGTATTCAGACGGTTAAAGATATGGATAAGTCTGGACCTGCCGGTGGATGAATGTAAATTTTGGAAAGACTAATTACAGCAAAACTGGGCAGGAATCACAGAGACTAGTGTGGGAGGTGATGTTATTGGTTAAGTCCTTGTCTGACATGTGAGAGTCACTTACAGTCCGGCCAGTCAGAACTCAGGAGTTCCTTGTCCCTGTCAGCAAGGTAAGGAAGGATGGGGACATTCAGAAACATAGGGTGTTGCAGATAATGTATTCAGTTAGAAAAGTAAGAGGAGTCAAACGCAAGGTTTAGGAAGATCAAATTGGACAGGGCATCGGAGGAACATACGTGAAGCAAGAAAGAAGTCACACTGTGAATCAGGAGATTGAAAACTGACCAGGAAAGTCGAGAGTGAGGTGGATCAAGGGGAATTCCAATACATTTTCCACATACACTGAAAACAACAGTATATTGGGGAAAGGACAGGACCACTCAGCGACAAAAAAAAAAAGCTGAATGCAAGGTACAAAGTGAACACATTGCATTCATTGGTGTTCACTGAGGAGAAGGACATGTACGTCAGAAACGGGCTATAGTGATATTCTCAGACGTGTTGATACTAAGGAGGAGGTGGTGTTGGGTATCTGAAAGGGCATTAGTTGGGTAAATCCTTTGGGGGGGATTTAGTTCATTGGGGTTAGAAACCACATGCTGGTAAACATGATGTTCAATCTTCTGGCACCATACCGGTAAGGTCACAGATCTTTGGAACATCTGGCCCCGCACTGCAACGGGAAAGGGAGCGTCTGTCTTTGATATAAACGTGCCCTGTATATGATACTACAAGAACAGTCAGCAGTTGATTACAGAGACAATGAACTTTTCAATATCTGGACCTTTACTAACGGAACACATTACCTATAATACGCTTAGCTCTGTGCAGTTAGCACATGGGGCACACCAGTTACACACCAGGTACTGTACTCCACCGTTAACACTAACACAACCCAAACACCTCAAGGGCAGAAACCTATACAAACCTGAAAATATACTGCAACTCATGGGCACTCTCTATCCTCTCCCTCACACTGGGCATCTTTCAGGATGTAACGGACATAATGGGGAAAATTGAAATTTGCGTGCTTCATTTTTCCAAAGGTCCCTTAACTTCCAGCACGACGGACAGGAACAGAAATGTACACTGGTTATGTAAAGTTGTAAAACCAACAGTAGTGTGTGACTGCAATTTCCCCAATATTGACTGAGAATCTCTTAGTATAAAGGCTCAGAGGAACGGGACCTGTTTGCATTCAAGAAAGATTTACCGGCATTTACAGCCTATACTATGTAAGTTTCTACAGATGTAGCATGTCATCTAAATCCTTGACAAACTTTAATCGATGTGCAGTGGAGAGCATCTGACTAGATCTGTCATAGTCTAGTATCGAAACGCCAATGTCCTTGAATAGAATAGCCAATGAAAAGTTGTGGATGCAGTCAGTCCGTCACAGGTAAAGCCCTAATCATTACTGTCCACATTCATAAGGAGCAGCATCCAATATGAAGGATCCCATCATCCAGGTGATGGTCGCTGCTCGATATTGCTATCAGTAAGGAGTTACAGGTGCCTCAGGTCCGACAACATCAGGTTCAGGAATAAATATTAGCCCTCAATTATCAAGTTTTTAAAGCAGAGGGGACACTTTCACTCATCCAAACAATGAACCCACATCCAGGGACTTCACAGCTCATGTTCTCAATATTTATTTCACATCATTATCATTATATTTAGATCTTTTTTTTATTTACTCCATTTTTTGTCTTTTGTACATTGGGGTTTTGTCCATCTTGGTTGGGTGGAGTTATTAATTAAATTCTTTTTTTAAAATGTATTTACTGTGTGTGGCCACAAGTAAGTGAATCTCAGGTTAATGACACATATGTACTTTGACCATAACTTTATTTTAAACATTAACTTCATTGAACTTGCAGTGGCATGGAAATGTTTGGGTACACTTGTCAATGTTTCTGTTACTGTGAATAGCTAAGCGAGTAAAATAAGACCAAATTTCCAAAAGGTGTAAAGTTTAAAATGACACATTTCTTTAAAATTTTAAGCAAGATTACTTTTTTTCAATTTCCATGTTTTACACTTCCAAAATAACATAAAAGGAAAAGGGCTCGAAGCAAAAGTTTGGACACCCTGCATGGTCAGTACCTAGTAACACCCGCTTTGGCAAGTATCACAGCTTGTAAACGTTCTTTGTAGGCAGCTAAGCGTCTATGAATTCTTGTTTAGGGGATTTTCACTTATTTTTCCTTGCAAAAGGCTTCCTGTTGTCTGGGATTCTTGGGCCGGCTTGCATGCACTGCTCCTTTGAGGCATATCCACCGATTTTCGATGATGCTTAGTTCGGGGGACTGTGAGGGCCATGGCAAAACCTTCAGCTTGCCCTTCTTGAGGTCGTCCATTGTGGATGTTTACGTGTGTTTAGCATCATTATCCTATTGTAGAAGCCATCCTCTTTTCATCTTCAGCTTTTTTTATTTTTACAGACGGAGTGATGTTTGCTTCAAGAATTTGCAGGTATTTAATTCAATTCATGCCTCCCAGTGAAATGCTCCGCGTGCCATTGGCTGCAACACAAGCCCAAAGCATGATCGATCCACCCCAGTGCTTAACAGTTAGAGAGGTGTTCTTTTCATGAAATTCTGCACCCTTTTTTCTCCAAACATACCTTTGCTCATTACGGCCAAAAAGTTCCATTTTAACTTCTTCAGTCCACAGGACTTGTTTCCAGAATGGCTTATTTAGATGTTCCTTTGCAAACTTCTGACCCTGAATTTTGTGGTGAGGACGCAGGAAAGATTTTCTTCTGATGTCTCTTCCATGAAGGTCATATTTGTGCAGTGTTGCTGCACAGTAGAACAGTGCACCACCACTCCAGAGTCCGCTAAATCTTCCCGAAGGTCTTTCGCAGTCAAGTGGGTTTTTTAATTGACTTTCCAGCAATCCTACGACCAGTTCTCTCTGAAAGATTTCTTGGTCTTCCAGACCTCGACTTTACCTCCACCGTTACTTTTAGGTGCCATGTTTTAATTCCATTACGAACTGTGGAAACGGCTGCCTGAAAACGCTTTGCTATTTTCTCTTTGCTTTCTCCTGCTTTGTGTGCATCAACTATTTCAAATTTCAGAGTGCTGGGCAGCTGCTTAGAGGAGCCCATGGCTGATGATTTGTGGGATAAGGTTTGAGGAGTGAGGGTATTATAAAGCTGTGAAATTAGCATAACTTGGCCTTTCCTAACGATGATTGTGAAAAAGCCATAGCTCTAACAGGCTAATTAAGGTCTGAAACCTTGGTAAAAGTTATCTAAGAGCTCAAATATCTTGGGGTGCCCAAATTTATGCATGGTGCTCATTTCCCCTTTTTTACCCTAAAATTGTACAAAACAAAATTAATACACTAATCTTGCTTAACATTTTGAAAAGAATCAAAACTTCATCTTTAACTTTATGACTTTTGGAGACCAGTTCATTTTCTACTCACCTAACTATTCGTAGTAACAGAAATTTTGATCGTGGTGCTCTAAAGTTTGCATACCACTCTAACTTGTGAGAGTAGGTGGAGTAAGATTGGACTTTTCTCTTTCGAAGGAAGCAGGACGAGAGGTCACTTGAAGGAGATGTAGAAGATTATAGGAGGCCTAGTTCAATTGGACAGCCAGAGAAGATTGGGTGATCAGAAATGTTGCAGATGTGAAAAAGGATGCAAGAGTGTAAACATGTAACAGAATTACACAGTGAGTTCAAACCTGGACAAGCAGTCGGTAATTACATTATCTTTGTCTTTAATGTTGTTATGAAGAGATCATATTCTCGTAAAATTAAACTCCAATTCAGTAACCTTCTATTTTTGTTTTTCAGATTTCTCAAAAATACCAATGGATTATGATCGCTGTAAACCACGAGTGATTTCTGATTTGTGCCAACATACAAAATGTTGCAGAGCCAAAATAAGAGATAATAATTCCTTTTCTATGGTTGAATAACTTAATTGATGCCGATTAAGTTTCCTGGAAAAATAAGACACAGGATGGTCATCATTCCCGAGATTCTTCTGAGAGCTTTTGTTCCAGTTGGAGTGGGAACCTCCAAAATTGCCTGAACTTTTGCCTGAAAAGGAGCCAACCTGCCTTGACCCACAACGTAACAAAGATAGATCACAGTGGCATGCCCAGATTAACTTATAACAGTTAGGTCAGCTTTTGAAAGCCTGTCAAACAGTTTTTCCACTGTAGAAATATGTGCCTCCCAACTGTGATTCCCTGTGACTAAATCATCAATATAGGCATCTGTATGTTTTAGCCCTCGAATTACAGAATTAGTCATTCTCTGGAAGGTTCCTGAACCATTCTTTATTCCGAATGGCAGAATATTGTACTCATATAACCCAGATGGTGTCACAAATGCAGAAATCTCTCTACCTCTATCTGTTAATGGAACACACAAATACCCGTTCAACAAATCGATCTTTGCAAGAATTTTTTCTTTTCCAACCTTGTCGACACAATCATCTACCGTAGGGATTGGATATGCATCAGGTTTTTATATACAACATTCGCCTTCCTGTAGTCAGTACAAAACCGAATACTACCATCTGATTCAGGCACCATGACACAAGGTGAACTCCAATCCGAAATAGAGGATCTAATAATATCATGGTCTAATATATACTTATTTCTTGTTCGGCGAGTGTACATTTTTTCGCATTCAATCGATATGGATGTTGCTTTAAAGGTTTGTCGTTTCCAACAGCTACATCATGTGAGGCTACTGCGGTTCTTTAGGGAACATCTGGAAACAAATCCATATATTTCAACATTAATTGTTTCATATGCTGCATCTGCTGTGGCTATAGATGAGCCAATTCCTCAGCAATATTTTCTAAACTTGTTGAAATGGAATAGTCTGGAAGAAATAATGTTCAGTTTAAAATAAGCCCCAGCTTCCAAGTTCGCAGGGAGGTCTGACTCATTGTCTCTAACAACAACAATCATAGCTGCGGACTGTTACCCATAATAATCATATTTTCGTGACAAAGTTGCGTTGGCCTTCGTCGATCTGGTGTTTTACCACATAGTCCACATTACTAACTTTAGATATAATCTGGTCAGGGCCATGAAATCTAGTTTGTAAAGGGATGGTTTGCACAGGAAAAAGAACCAACACCTTATCTCCCGGCTGAAATGCCCTCGTTCTAGCTTCCTTGTCAGAACAAGTTTTCATTCTTTCTTGAGCAGCTTTTAAATTTTCCCTTGCTAAGTCGCAAGCCTTTTGCAATCTCTACTTAAATTTTAAGACAAAATCCAGCAAATTAGTATGTACTTTTTATTAACCCATTGTTCTTTTAATAATGCCAAATGCCCTCGGACACTGTGCCCAAAGAAGTTCAAACGGACTAACGCCTAGGGACTCCTGGACTGACTCATGTGCTGCAAACAAAAGCAAGTGAACTCCCTCATACCAATCTTCCTCATTTCCAACAGAAAACGTCCCAATCACAGTTTTAAGGGTAGAATGAAACTGTACTAAGACCCCTTGTGATTCGGGATGATATGCAGACGATGTAATCTCTTTGGTTCCCTGTTTATATACTATCTGCTGGAACAATCAAGACATAAAAATACTTCCTTGATCAGACTGCATTACTTTAGGTAACCCAAATAATGTAATGAAGTTTATGAGAGACTTTGTCATAGTTCTGTCTTTTATATTGCTAAGAGGTGTCGCGTCTGGAAACCTGGATGTGGTACACATGTTAGTCAGCAAATATTTGTGCCAGCTTTAGTTTTTGGCAATGGGCCAATACAATCTACGCTACTTCAGAAAACGGCTCACCAAATGCAGGAATAAGTTGTAATGGGGCCACTGGGGTGACTTGATTAGGTTTACCCACAACCTGACAAATGTGACACGTTCGACAAAATGTCACCGGATCTTTCCTCAGCCCAGGCAAATAAAACGTGTAAAATCCTTGCTCACAGTTTTCCTCACACCAACATGTCCATCCAAGAGTATATTATGAGCTAAAGATAAAATTTAATTCTTGTAAACATCAAGAACCACTACCCGGAGAAAAATAAAACTGTCCCATCCTGGGTTGTGGGAATCACAGATGGTCTCCACTTCCTTATTAATACTCCACTCTTGAAATAATACTCTAGTGGCACCTTCGTAATTTCATTACCTGGATGAACTTGTTCTCTTAAGGTGGCAATCTAAGGGTCTCTGCTTTTCTCCACTACTGACACTACTAAAAAAGTTACTGACAAATCATCAAAATCTGAATCCTGATTTAAATGGACTTGGTAACAGACCGATGCTGCAGAGAACCCTCTGGTCGGCAGACTTTGTTTCCACAGCTCGGGTTATTGCACAGGAGGTATATACGTTAGAATCCATCTTTGGATCATGAACGATTTTCTTAGTTTGCATCTGCACTGCAGGAACAACTTTTTCTCCTGCTAAGTCATTCTTTAACAATAAAGAAACGCCATCTAGCTGTAAATAGGGTAGTAGTCCCACTTTAACTGTTCCTGAAACTAACCCTGACTTTAAAAATATTTTGTGTAGAGGTACAGATACAAGGTTGCCCTTAATACCTCGCATAAGATTTACCTCACCAGTGGCAGTCGTATCATTAAACTCTGGAACACTGCCGAACGTTAGTGACTGAGAAGCACCAGTATCCCAAATAATTTTTATTGGCACTTGAGTGGTCCTTGCCTTCACTGAAACAAATCCGTCTGACATAAAAGGATCGTATCTCTTCTTAAACTGCTCATACCTTGACAGAGCTTCCTTTGAATGTACCAAACCCTGTGGTTTTATGGGCGTTTCAAAGTATCGCACGCAGGCATCTGGAACTGCCTCCTCTTCTCTCTTCTTCAGATGGAAACAGTTAGACATAACATGACCAGGTTTCTTACAATAGTAACAAATAAGACAAAACTATTTTTTCCTTCACTTGCGTCCCTTCCTACCTATATGTATCATTAGCTTCCGATTTAAACTTTAGTTTACCCTGACTATCCATGCTACTCCTTAGGAAAGTTTTACTCGGAGTAAGCTTACTCTTATGGATTAGAGCATACACATCTGCTAATTTAGCAGACGCTGGCAACGTGGCGGGATCCTTTTCATTCAAATATTCCTTTATGCCATCTGGGACGCCATTTTAAATTCCTTAATCAAAATCAGCTCCTTTACGGTGTCATAATGCTCATTCACATTTTTAGATGTACACCTGCGCTCAAAACACATAGATTTGTCATAGGCAAATTCCACATAAGGCTGGTTCACATGTTTCTTCAGACTTTTAAATCTTTGTCGATAAGCTTCCAGAACCAGTTGATAAGCTTTAAGTACAGCCTGCATCAGAGTATCATAACCGGATGCCTGTGCACTGGTTAAACGCATGGAAACTTGTTGTCCTTTAGCTTTAAACACACTTTGTAACAGGACAAGCCAGCGTTCTTTCGGCCACGGTGCACTCAGAGCGACCTTCTCAAAATGCTGGAAATATCTATCAACATCTGCCTTATTAAATGGAGGAACCAATTTAACTTCCCGACTGGCATTAAACGCTATAACCGGTTCCCTTGTACCAGCTGGTTTCTCGAGCTTTAACCTCTCCATCGCTAGGTTAAATTCCCGATCTTTATTTGCTTGTTCCCTCTTTTCATCTGCTTCTCTGGCGTCAAACTGCCTCTGTCTTTCTCTATCCTCTAACCTCATTTGTTCCCGTCGTAACTAGATCTCCTCTTTACTCACAGCAAACCTCTCTAACACCTTCTTATCAAACACTTCCATAGCTACATAATGATCAGCTGTTTTTCTCTATATCTCTGATTTACTCGTAGCCGTAGTTATCCCTGTAAAGTTCAGTTTTTCAGCAAATTCCCGTACTTCACCCTTTTTCTCAGACACTAATGCAGCAGCGGTTAGTGATTCCAGAAAATTCCCAACATCCATTGCTGCTGCTTACCACACACAAACAAATCAAACAAAAATGATATTACCTTTTACAATCAAATCGATAATTAAACAACAAATTAAGCTCTAAATTTGTTCAAGTACAGGACGAGCCCCCACATATGTTATGCCAGCAGCAATAGGTATGTATTTGACTCGTGTTTTTTTTGTAAAATAAACAACGACATTTATTAAGCTCTACTCAAAACATGGAACATTAAACGAACGATTAACTTAAACGGATGTTAACAGCGTTATGCGTCCATAAACAGTCGAACTTAAAGACAACTTTTTAGGAGATCTTATTAAAGCACAGTCTTAAGGTGGTAATTTAATAAGCTGAAACGATTCCTGAAATATTCGAGAGGAGTACTTCCCAAACCAGCTTTGGAACAGTTCTCGAAGTAAAGACGTCACGGCTGACGTAGGTCCCACCCGAAGTACCTTGTCCGAAGTTATGGCTCGGAATAAGATTTCTCAAAGTAACTGACCTTTCAAAAAAGTGATCATCGCACAATACCCAAACCGCGTCAGGGTTAACAAAACGTGCGTGCGACGTACGGACGGTTCCAAATGTCAGTCACACCCGTAATGCGCTGAATGCCGCTGGTTAACCCCAATCACTTTTGAGTTCGTTCGGAGCTGGGGATTCTTCAGTCTCACCCTTTCCGCTTCTTCGAAGGCGTAACTACCGACGGTGGACTCACAGCAAAACGAACTACGAAACAACTGCGTTTTCCCCTTATATATCAGTTGGAACATGCCATCACGTGACATCACATCACCCCCCTCTGTCACAAGACAATTGCGCCATTCCAATGGCAGAGACCATTAAATCATTCCAATAGCACGCGACAATTACGTCATATTCACGAGACACTCACAGGACAGGTAACACTCCAAGAGCGGTCTGAACACACTGCAACATGACCTCTCAGCTCCTAAACTCAATTCCACCATAGATGGAGGACAATACACCATACGCCTTCATAACCGCAGAGTCAAGCTGCGCAGCTGCTTTGAGCGTCCTATAGACTCGGACCCCAAGATCCCTCTGATCCTCCACAGTGCCAAAACTCTTATCATTAATACAACATTCTGCCATCATATTTGCCCTACCAAAATGAACCACTTCACACTTTTCTGGGTTGAACTCCATCTGTCACTTCTCTGCCCAGTTTTGCATCCTATCAATGTCCCGCTGTAACCGCTGACTGGCCTCCACACTATCTGCAATGCCCCTACCTTTGTATCATCAGCAGACTTACTGACACACCCTTCTACTTCTTTATTCAGGTCACTTATAAAAATCACCAAGAGTAAGGGCCCAGAACAGATTTCAGTTAGATCCCCCTCATTCCTCTGAACTCCATTGAGTACAGGACCAGAGCCATCAAACAGTCCTTATAATTTAACACTTTCACTCCCAGGAAAATTCTTGTGCTCTTCCTCTGGACTCTCTCCAATGTCAGTACTTCTCTTTGATATGGGTCCCAAAATTGCTCACAGTACTCCGTGCAGTTTAAGCAATGCCTTAGAAGGCCTTAGAATTACACCATTGCTTATGTATTCAAATCCTCTCTAAATGAATGCAAGCATTGCATTTGCCTTCCTCACCACAGACTGAATCTGCATGCAACCCCTGAGGGAATCCGACATGATGGCTCCCACCACTCTTTGTATCTCTGAGTTGTAAATTCTCTCTGCGTTCAGGAATCTGTCTCTGCCTTCTACCAAATGCATGGCCACAGGCTTCCATATAATATATTTTATCTACCACTTATTGTTCCCTGCTCCCAATCCGTCAAACTCCTTGTGCACATTACCTGCTTGCATCTCCATTTTTGTCTTGAAGAGATAACGAAATATATTGCTGAGGTTCGTGTGGACGATGTGGTTTGCATGAATTGCAGTCCCTCATGGCAGACGAACAGGACGTAAAACTGAGCACGGCACCTGGCCCTTTGTACCAACTCATCTGTGCTGAACATAATACTCAGCTAAGCGTGTTCTCGTGACAGCAGATGACCTATATCCCTCTAAATCATTCCGATGTACTTCTCCAAATGTATTTAAAATGTTATTATTGTGTCTGCCTCAATCATTTCATCTCTCAGCTTGTACCATGTACCCATCACATCGTGTCAATATGTAGTCACGAAGGTCCCTTCTAAATCTCCCCCCCCCACCTTAAACCTCAGTTTTCCCTTGGAGAAAGTGTGCATTTACCCCCTCTGTGACTTTCGTGACTTTCAGCAGCTCGATAATTCCCTGTTCCGTCTCCTATGCTCCAAACGATAAAGTCCACGCCTGCCCAAACTCTTTATATAACTAAGGCCCTCAAACCCAGAAACTTTCTGATTAATCTTCTTTGAACTCTTCCCAGATTAATGACATATTTCATAAAATATAACAACACAATACACGAGGTGTACAACTACAGTGTAATGTCACAAATCCGAGACTCATACATAGTCCTGTCAGTACGGGCATTACGCTGCTGGATTGCTCATGACCAGTGATGTAACACAGGGATCAGTGATACTTCCCTTCTTGTGTAACACCGAGAGGAACAGTTTAGATGTGAATAGTTCTACAAGTTTTCAGATGATGCAATGATATTCATCTGCTGGTAAGCTAGATATGGAAATGGCAGGTGGAATTTAATTCTGTTAAATGTGAGGTAATGCATGATAGTGAGTTAAAAGGATTGTAGACAGTGAGGGTATACTGTATGTTCGCCAACTGGGGTACAGTATAGAAACTTGGAAGAACTTTTTAAACCATTAGTTAGGCCATGGCTAGAAAAATGAGCAGACATCTAATGGCTCACTTCAGGATGGATGCGATTGCACTGGAGAGAGTCACAAGGATGCTACAGGGATGGATGGCTTGAATTATAGAGATTGGTTACAGGTCGAGGAACACTCAAGGTCCTTTGTCCACCACCGAGTTGGGAGGATATGGTTTAGTGTGAAAGGGAAGTGTTTAAAGGGCATGTGAGGGACGAGTGGCAAATATGTGGATCTGGCTACCAGATGGTAGTAGAAAGGGGGACAAATGGAATATTTTAAAAACACTTTTCCGAGTACAGGACAGGAAAAGGAGCGGAAGGATATGGGTCAAATTCAGGCACATGGGTCCAGCTCAGGTAGACATGGATGACCTGGTCTAAATGGTTTGTTTCTGAGCACAATAGCTCTGGCTGTAGGAAGAGGTGTGTCAGACAAGATGTGAGAGGTTTCAGGAATTCACTACGAGGTTTATAGAGGATATGCCGAAGAATTTGTTCTTCATCCAGAGAACGTTATGTTCTGGAACACACTCCTGAGGAGGTGGTGTAGGCAGCTGCTTACAGGGCATCTTGATGAGAACTTGAATCAACAAGTCATGAGAAACAACTTCAATTTCCATGACTCTTGGGTTATCCAATTATAACAAAGATAGCCACTCCTCGCCATTACGCATTTTCCAATAATGTCCTCTATCGAAATAGCATTGTATGTTATCAGGTATACCAGATTTCAACGAGGTTTCCTATACACATATACAGCATATTTGGTTTATTTAGTAAATCTTCAATGAATTTCTTAAATTCTAGGCCATTTGCTAGCAAGCTTTCATCATTGCATTGTAGAATTCAAAAAAAAACATTAGCAACCCTCTTTAATGTTATATATATGTCAACAATGTATAGATATTGTTGTCCCAGGTTTAGTCTGTGCTGTACAATTTACCACATCTGCCATGAAAGCAACGAACTATCAACAATCACAAATCCTTTCGTTATAAAGTCAAGACCTTCACACACTGACTGAAATCATGTCTCTATGCTAGATTAACAGTTCCTACTGGCACCATCTTCTGTACGTTCTGGAGAGCCTCTGCATATGAAATGTCCCTTTCCACAAAAAACATATTGCGCTTCCACAGGTTTCTAATATACAGGACACCCTGAATACACAGAGCTACGATCCCCTCCAGAATGACAAAATTTTAACCAAATGTCTTCTCCACCATGTTCCTCACCAGATTTTAGCCCATACATGTCACGGTCCTGATCAGTTATTATCTGGCAACACACATCAAAGTTGCTGGTGAACGAAGCAGGCCAGGCAGCATCTGTAGGAAGAGGTGCAGTCGACGTTTCAGGCCAAACCCCTTCGTCAGGACTAACTGAAGGAAGAGCGAGTAAGGGATTTGAAAGTTGGAGGGAGAGGGGGAGATCCAAACTGATAGGAGAAGACAGGAGGGGGAGGGATAGAGCCAAGAGCTGGACAGGTGATAGGCAAAAGGGGATACGAGAGGATCATGGGACAGGAGATCCGGGAAGAAAGACAAGGGGGGGGGCAGAGGATGGGCAAGAGGTATATTCAGAGGGACAGAGGGAGAAAAAGGCGAGTGAGAGAAAGAATGTGTGCATAAAAATAAGTAACAGATGGGGTACGAGAGGGAGGTGGGGCCTTAGCGGAAGTTAGAGAAGTCGATGTTCATGCCATCAGGTTGGAGGCTACCCAGTCGGAATATAAGGTGTTGTTCCTCCAACCTGAGTGTGGCTTCATCTTTACAGTAGAGGATGCCGTGGATAGACATGTCAGAATGGGAATGGGATGTGGAATTAAAATGTGTGGCCACTGGGAGATCCTGCTTTCTCTGGCGGACAGAGCGTAGATGTTCAGCAAAGCGGTCTCCCAGTCTGCGTCGGGTCTCGTCAATATATAAAAGGCCACATCGGGAGCACCGGACGCAGTATATCACCCCAGCCGACTCACAGGTGAAGTGTTGCCTCACCTGTAGGGACTGTTTGGGGCCCTGAATGGTGGTAAGGGAGGAAGTGTAAGGACATGTGTAGCACTTGTTCCGCTTACACGGATAAGTGCCAGGAGGGAGATCAGTGGGGAGGGATGGGGGGGACGAATGGACAAGGGAGTTGCGTAGGGAGTGATCCCTGCGGAATGCAGAGAGACTGGGGGAGGGAAAGATGTGCTTAGTGGTGGGATCCCGTTGGAGGTGGCGGAAGTTACGGAGAATAATAAGTTGGACCTGGAGGCTGGTGGGGTGGTAGGTGAGGACCAGGGGAACCCTATTCCTAGTGGGGTGGCGGGAGGATGGAGTGAGAGCAGATGTACGTGAAATAGGGGAGATGTGTTTAAGAGCAGAGTTGATAGCGGAAGAAGGGAAGCCCCTTTCTTTAAAAAAGGAGGACATCTCCCTCGTCCTAGAATGAAAAGCCTCATCCTGAGAACAGATGCGGCTGAGACGGAGGAATTGCGAGAAGGGGATAGCGTTTTTGCAAGAGACAGGGTGAGAAGAGGAATAGTCCAGATAGCTGTGAGAGTCAGTAGGCTTATAGTAGACATCAGTGGATAAACTGTCTCCAGAGACAGAGACAGAAAGATCTAGAAAGGGGAGAGAGGTGTCGGAAATGGACCAGGTAAACTTGAGGGCAGGGTGAAAGTTGGAGGCAAAGTTAATAGAGTCAACGAGTTCTGCATGCGTGCAGGAAGCAGCGCCAATGCAGTCGTCGATGTAGCGAAGGGAAAGTGGGGGACAGATACCAGAATAGGCACGGAACATAGATTGTTCCACAAACCCAACAAAAAGGCAGGCATAGCTAGGACCCATACGGGTGCCCATAGCTACACCTTTAGTTTGGAGGAAGTGGGAGGAGCCAAAGGAGAAATTATTAAGAGTAAGGACTAATTCCGCTAGACGGAGCAGAGTGGTGGTAGAGGAGAACTGATTAGGTCTTGAATCCAAAAAGAAGCGTAGAGCTTTGAGACCTTCCTGATGGGGGATGGAAGTAGATAAGGACTGGACGCCCATGGTGAAAATAAAGAGGTGGGGGCCAGGGAACTTAAAATCATCGAAAAGTTTAAGAGCGTGAGAAGTGTTACGAACATAGGTAGGAAGGGATTGAACAAGGGGGGATAAAACCGTGTCGAGGTATGCAGAAACGAGTTCAGTGGGGCAGGAGCAAGCTGAGACAATAGGTCGGCCAGGACAGGCAGGTTTGTGGATCTTGGGTAGGAGGTAGAAATGGGAAGTGCGGGGTGTGGGAACTATAAGGTTGGTAGCAGTGGATGGGAGATCCCCTGAGCGGATAAAGACGGTGATGGTGTGGGAGACAATGGCCTGGTGCTCCTTAGTGGGGTGACGATCGAGAGGTAAATAAGAGGAGGTATCCGCGAGTTGTCGCTGTGCCTCGGCAAGGTAGAGGTTAGTACGCCAGACTACAACAGCACCCCCCTTATCGGCGGGTTTAATAATAAGGTTAGGATTAGTGCGGAGGGAGTGGAGAGCAGAGCGTTCCGAAGGAGTGAGGTTGGAATGGGGACAAGGTGCGGTGAAGTCGAGACGGTTGATGTCCCGTCGGCAATTAGCCATAAAGAGATCCAGAGCAGGCAGAAGACCAGAGCGGGGTGCCCATGAAGAAGAGGAGGGTTGAAGACGGGAGAAGGGGTCATCGGTGGGGGTGGAAGAGTCCTTGCCGAAGAAGAAGGCTCAGAGACGGAGACGGCGGAAGAAAAGTTCCGCATCATGGCGAACACGGAACTCGCTGAGGTGTGGGCGAAGGGGGACAAAGGTGAGGCCCTTACTGAGGACGCTCTGCCTCCGACAGTTGAAGGTCGGAGGGGATGGTAAAGACCCGGCACGGATGACAGCTGGGATCAGAGGGGGGAGGGGGGAGGCTGGGGGTGTCAGTGGAGAGGGGATGGTTGGGGTGAGAGGAAGATGGAGTCTCTGAGGGCCCAGGAGCTGACGGTGGGATCTCAAGGAGACGGGGCTGCGGATTGGTGGTGGTGTAAGGGGAGACGGGAGTCACAATAGCAGCACATAAAGACCCGGCCTGGAGTTCAAGGCTGGAGTCGCAGTTGTAGGTTGCGCAATCGCTGTGAAGGTGTCCATGGTCGTTGCTGGAGTCCGGGTTTTTAATCTGCCCTGAGGTGTTGGAGCCGGCGAGATCAATGGCAGGAGCCGCAATCTGAAGTTCATGCCTGCTCGTTTCATGGCCAGCAGGCACTGGAGTCCGTAGATGTAGGATCTTGCGATCTTTGCCTAACATGACAAAGTCAAAAAAACGGCGATTGCAGGCGTGAATCCGACGGAGGGTGAAATAACGGGTAGGACCATTACAGACGGCGAAGAAAGTGTCCCGAAGGTGTGGAAGGGTCTGGGATAGGGACACCAAGTACCTCCTTATGGCGGAGAGAGTCGCCTTCAGAGCTTGACGGGAGAAGCGGCGAGAGGCAGAGTCAATAAGATGTGAGTACCTGGGATCCTCAGAAGGTCCAAATTGAGAGGCTTGGAAACGAATCCTAAAGCCAACTGGGTAAGTTGGCGACGGAGGCATGTTCCAAGAAAGGATATATGGCTGTGATAGCGAGTCTGAGTCAAAGTGTGGTCGAAAAGTTGAAGAGCCGAAGAAATTACAGACGGGGAGCAGTGAGAGATGGTTTCACTGAACTCCCGTCGAAGAGAGGATCTAAACTTCTTCGGTGTAGGCATCACCGGAAGAGGCTTCGCAGTACTGAATTTAAACGCAAACAACAGGAATTCTGCAGATGCTGGAAATTCAAGCAACACACATCAAAGTTGCTGGTGAACGCAGCAGGCCAGGCAGCATCTTTAGGAAGAGAGTCGACGTTTCAGGCCGAGACCCTTCGTCAGGACTACCTGAAGGAAGTTATTAACCCAGTTATTATCTGGGTTGCTTTAAATGTACTTTGTGTCACGATCAGGACCGTTCACTGCTTATTTTCTTTAATTCACTATTTCCCCGTGTTTTTTGGGCTCTGTAATTAAAGGCCTTTGAGTCTCAGCTGAACGAGCAGTATTTAGTTTCGGGCTTAGAGGTACTTGGGGTAGATCGTCATCGGACGACACCAAAGAAAATGCGAGCAAGTCACCTGCTGGAACGAGCCAAGTTTCATCGCTGGAGCTACTCACGTCTTCTCCCCGAAGCGAGTGCCAGTAAGTCGCCTCTCCTCATCGGAGTCAGCCTGTTAACTTAACTTGCCTGATCGAATTTCTAAGCAATCTCGCCGGAGCGGGTCCGTTATTTTTACCCGCCGGCGTGAGACTAGACCCGCTGTCTGCAGTCCCTGTGCCGCGTCAATGGCTTCCTGCGACTTGGAGCCGTTTCGTTTCAAGATAAAAAACTGACTATCGGTGTGTGGTTTTGTCTCTTCGTGTCCTCGTCTCCCCTGGGTAGGTCCGGCCATTTTGCCACTACACTGAGTGAGGAATTGTCTTTTTGTGATGTGACGAGAATACACTTAAATTAAGATGTTTGCTAGCCTGGGCTAGCACCAGTGGCATCAGCAGTTGGTCTGCCACCTGTCCTCGGAGGAGGGAGAGATAGGGAACACAATGAAGATGTTAATGAAGGAGCCATCAGTCTGGGTATTGTCAAGATCGGCTCCCCCTTTGAACCCTGAACTGCTTGAAGTGACGGACAGGCGATTTGGAGATGTGTAATGAAGGGACGGGAGAGAGAGCTGTCTAGAGTGGCTCCCCCTTTGAAACCTGAACTGTTTGAAGTGATGGACAGGCGATACCCCAGCAGGGGGATAAAAAGGGACAGGTTCGCTAAGGCAAGACACACGACACCCCGAGGTAACGAGACCCTGGAAGCGGTGCGCCTCTCACAAGTCGGTGGGAAGCTCTTGGACGGCTGATCGCGGGATCAGCCTTAGACGCACAGGATGGAAAGGTACGATCAGCGGAAACCCGGTGTGTGTCCGCCCTTGCTTGGGTGCCAGGTTCACTGCAGAGGATCGACCGCATCTGGAGGAGGGGTCACAGTCAGTGACCTCAGGTGACATCACAAAGGACCCGCCCGGAAGCTGCTTGTGAGCCATATCGCAGGTCTGTGTGTGGAAGCCGTTTTGAATGATCATTCGTTCTTGTTCTCTCTCTCCTTCCCCCCACGTTGTCCATCGCCATGGCAATGATTACTGCGAAGTGAACTAAATTGAACTGGACTTTGTGTCACTTTGAAAATTGGTCATTTACCCCTAGACAACGATAGAGCTTGATTGATCCTGTTATCTTAATTCTGTGCACATGTGTGTTTATCATTGCTGAACTGTTGCATTTATTATCCTTTCGATTACTGTGTTGCTTGTTTCTTTAATAAAACTTTCTTAGTGCTAGTAATCCAGACTCCAACTGAGTGATCCATTTCTGCTGGTTTGGCAACCCAGTTACGGGGTACGTAACATAAGTGGGGTTCTCGTCCGCGATTTTGAACGCTAAATTTGGGACGGAGTAAATTGATTGGGTTAAAATTCCCGAAAGAAAGAAAAGACAAACAGCAGAAATGGAGGCTGAGGAATTTATAAAGGCGCCGAACTTGGAGGCATTAGAGGATGCCAGGAAATCGGAATTGGTAGCTGTGGCCAAACGGTTGAATCTTGCTAAGGGGAAGTCGACAATGAGGAGAGAGGAGATACACAGAGCTAGTGTAGAGCACTATGTATCTAAAGGTGTGTTTCCCCAAGGGGAGCTGGGGGTGGTGTCTATTGAAAAACCTGCTGGAGACGCGGTACGGGTGCAGCTCGAAAAACTGAGACTCGAGCACGAGTTCCGGGTACGGCAGTTGGAGCGAGAAGAGAAAGAGAGGGACAGACAGTTACAGCGAGAAGAGCAGGAGAGAGAGTTAGAGGCAAGAGAAAGAGAAAGAGTTAGAAAGGCAGAGAGAGAGAGGGAGAGACAGTTGGAGAGAGAAGAGAAAGAGAGGCAATGGGAGCGAGAAGAGAGAGAGAAACAGAGGGAAAGGGAATTCGAGCTGGAGAAGTTAAAGATAAGGGCAGAGCAGGGGGCCATGCCGAACCAAGGTGGAGGGTTCAGGGCGACCCAGGAGGTTAGGCTGGTTCCCCCATTTGACGATACCGACGTGGATCGGTACTTCCTCCATTTCGAAAAAGTGGCTATAAGTCAGGACTGGCCGAGGGATAAGTGGGCTGTTTTACTTCAGAGTGTACTGAAAGGGAAAGCCCAAGAAGCTTACTCAGCTTTGTCCGCGGAAGATGCCCACAGGTATGAGGTGGTGAAAGAGGCCATCCTCAGGATTTATGAGTTGGTCCCGGAGGCATACCGGCAGAGGTTCCGGAATGCGAGGAAGCAGTGGGACCGCACGTATTTGGAGTTTGCCCGTGAGATGCTGACATATTGTGAGCGTTGGTGCACCTCGAAGGGGGTAGAGGGGGATTATGACAGACTGCTGCAGCTGATCCTGATTGAGCAGTTTAAAGGTTGTGTCCCTGAGGGTATGAGACCCTACCTAGATAAGAAAGAGGCAGCCACGTTAGCCGCAACTGCTAAGTTAGCGGATGAGTATGTGTTGACGCATAAAATGCAGTTTGCCCCGAGTAAAGGCTACCAGAAGGGTAGTCAGGACGGCGGGGAGAGTCCGCCGGAAAAGTCCAAAAGTAAGCCGGGGACTAGTGAGAAGGATAAGGTAGACCGGGAGCAGTCTGGTAGGAAGTCTCCTAGGATCGTCTGCTATAATTGCGGGAAAGTCGGACACTTTGCGTCTAGGTGCTTTGCCCCAAAGAAGGAGACGGGAAAAGGGAAGACAGCGATTTTGACTGGCTGTATCGAGCTGTTAAGCGAACCGCTAGGGAAGGACAGGTCTGCCAAAGTTCAGGAAGGGCGCGAGAGGTTTATCTCGGCCGGATTGGTGTCAGTGAAGGAGGAGTTAAAACCAATTCCAGTGCGGATCTGGAGAGACACGGGAGCGTGTCGGTCACTAATACTGAAGAGTGTATTAGAGCTTAGCTCAGAGACCCAGACTGGGGAGGTCAAGGTCAAAGGTGTTGGGAAAGGGACAGAGTCAGTCCCTTTGCATCAGATGCACTTACAAAGCAGCCTGGTCTCTGGACTTGTCACGATCGGGGTGAGGTCCGAATTACCGATGAAAGGCGTGGAAGTCTTGCTCGGTAATGCCCTCGCCGGGGGAATCGTGTTCCCAGTCGTGAGATTGACAGGTCAGCCTGCCAGCATTGAGGCCCCGCCCATGGACTCACAGGTTCATCACGGGACCGCTGTACTGAATTTACCTGAAACGTTTCTGCCAGTCTTGTAAGAGACGGGGGTAGAAAATGAAAAGAAGGAGTGTAGTGAGACAAGCGGTAGTAAGGGAGCTGGGACAGACATAGCAGTAGCCAGGAAAGAATTTGTGCAGACGCAGGAGCGAGACGAGGGGCTGATTATTTTGGCAGAGACAGCTCTCTCTGACACAGACCTAACAAGGGAACTAGTAGGCTATTGTATGGAGGAGGAAGTGCTAAGGAAGAAAGGGAAATCAAGTACAGTACCCGCAGATGAGGAATGGGGGGTGGTGCAAAAGAGTTATGAGGATGAGATTTTTAACCTGGCCCACAAGGTACCCCCCGGTGGACATTTTGCAGTGCTGGAGGAAACAGTTGGTGGAATCATGAAAGAGGTTTACCGGCTGCCCAGGGGAGAAGATGTTATTGATTATGGCCATCACGAACTGAGACGGTCACAGGGTTTTGATATGCTAACAAACCTAGTCGGGGTTAGCGTGGAAATCAATGAAGCTAGGGTCCCCCCGATAAGAGAGAAAAGCCATTTTGAAAAGATTAGTATGGTATCGATCAGATGGGAAAAGGCTATTGTTTTGGCAAGGTCTGCTGATAAAGTCTCTCCCTTAATCCCCGAACAAAGCGACTCTTTAGGAGAAGTAATTAAACGACTCGCACCCGTGTGTTTGATTGTCCCGAGACGATGCAAAGAACTGGGACGTTGGGTGGTGTCTGTTTCAATAGGCTAGCCTAGTAAACAACAGCCACATATAATGAGTAATTCAGTGACTAAAGGGCTGACGAACACAGAGGTGTGTATTGGCAATTTAATACGGCTGTCTGAAGCCAGCTTGATAGTGAACCTTGAAAAAAATGAGTTCGGCCACATGAAGGTCACTTACTTGGGAATTGTGGTGACACAGGGGCAGCTGGCAGCGATGCAAGCTACAGTACAGGCTATCGCTGACCTCCCAACCCCGACAGACAAGAGGGCCCTCAGAAGGCTCTTGGAGATGGTGGGGTACTGTAGGAAGTTTTGCAATAACTCTGCGGTTACTACCCCTCCCCCTCCTACTAAGCCCTTGCGAGAGAAAACTAAGTCGGGATGGGACGACCCTTGTTATTGTGGTCCGGGACGAAACCCAATGAGAGGTTACATTGATCGCAATTCATCAGTGTTTTTGGCCACTATAAAGTTTGCTAAGTTGGAGCCTGGTCTAAGGGATTATTAATAACACATATAAAAGGAACAGCAAATGTGATGGCTGACTCTCTGTCAGGTGTTGACAACTTCAAATTCGCTGTATTAGCCAAATAGCTGATAAAGATGTATATTTGTGTGTATCAAATAATGTACTCATGTTTGTAATTTTTACCCCGGTAAAAATCCTTAAAGGGGGGAAGTGTGACGAGAATACACATAAATTAAGATGTTTGCTGGCCTGGGCTAGCATCAGTGGCATCAGCAGTTGGTCTGCCACCTGTCCTCAGGGGAGGGAGAGATAAGGAACACAATGAAGCAGCATTTGGAGATGTTAATGAAGGAGCCATCAGTCTGGGTATTGTCAAGATCGGCTCCCCCTTTGAACCCTGAACTGTCTGAAGTGATGGACAGGCGATACCCCAGCAGGGGGATAAAAAGGGACAGGTTCGCTAAGGCAAGACACACGACACCCCAGGGTAACGAGACCCTGGAAGCGGTGCGCCTCTCACAAGTCGGTGGGAAGCTCTTGGCCGGCTGATCGCGGGATCAGCCTTAGACGCACAGGGTGGAAATGTACGATCAGCGGGAACCCGGTGTGCGTCCGCCCTTGCTTGGGTGCCAGGTTCACTGCAGAGGATCGACCGCATCTGGAGGAGGGGTCACAGTCGGTGACCTCAGGTGACATCACAAAGGACTCGGCCGAAAGCAGCTTGTGAGCCATATCGCAGGTCTGTGTGTGGAAGCCGTTTTGAATGATCATTCGTTCTTGTTCTCTCTCTCCTTCCCCCCACGTTGTCCATCGCCATGGGAACGATTACTGCGAACTGAACTAAATTGAACTGGACTTTGTGTCACTTTGAAAATTGGTCATTTACCCCTAGACAACGATAGAGCTTGGTTGATCCTGTTATCTTAATTCTGTGCACATGTGTGTTTATCATTGCTGAACTGTTGCATTTATTATCCTTTCGATTACTGTGTTGCTTGTTTCTTTAATAAAACTTTCTTAGTGCTAGTAATCCAGACTCCAACTGAGTGATCCATTTCTGCTGGTTTGGCAACCCAGTTACGGGGTACGTAACAGTGATCTCCTCTACGGTGAGTAGGTCCGGCCGTTTTGCCGCTCCTTCGAGTTGGGAACTGTCTCCTTGTATCCTGTATTCGAGTGGGGTCCCGGCTCTATGTCCTGTACCCAAGGAGGAGCACCGGCTCAGTGTTCCGTGTCCTGAGTTTAAGAAAGACCCAGGTTTCTGATGCTCCGAGTGCGGGCCCTGACGCTCCTAGTGTCCGACTGCGGGCCCTGACGCTCCTAGTGTCCGAGTGCGGGCCCAATTCCGGTCCCGGAGTTTCAAGTCCAGCCACGCTTATTCCCGCTTCTGTATTGCTCACTGTTTGATCTCCCTCTGAATATTCTTTTATTCCCTGCTTTCCCAGTAACGATTAATAAATTCTGCTCTTGTTAGCGCTGCAAAACGTGTTCGCGTCCTGCTTTTGGGTCCACTCGTACTTTGCACTTACCAGAATACAAGCAGCTGCGATGTTGCCAAACCTCTGGTACTGGAAACATCTGATGGAACTGAACCATGTAACTCATTGAACCAAAGTTAACGCAAGATACCAATAATCTCCAAGACATTGGCCTCAATGACTCCTAGTGCAATTGGAACCTGGAATCCCTCAGTTGCAGACATCGGTCAGTTCAGATTGGCAACCACATCCCCTCGGCCAGCCCGATCAGCAGAAGTACTCTTCAGGATTGTGCACTTGGTCCCCTGCTCCGCTTCCTTGACACTTATGCCTGTGTGGCGATATACAGCTCAAATGCCATATTCACGTTTGCTGAATACACCACAGCTGTTGGCCAAATCAAAGGTGGTGATGAAATCGGCATATAGGAGGGAGAATTATAATCTAACTGAGTGACGTCAGAACTCTCAATGTCAGCAAGACGAGGCAACTGTTAAACTGAAGAGAAGGTAACCAGTGGTCCGTCAGCCAGTCCTCAGTGGAGGATCGGAGATGGAAAGGATGACCAACTTTAAATTCCTAGTTGTTATTATTTCGGAGGAGCTGGTCTGGGCCCAGTATGTAAGTATAGTTACAAAGAAAGCACGGCAGCCCTTCTGCTTCATGAGGAGTTTGTAGAGATTCAACATGACTTTTACATTTTGACAAGCTTCTGCCGATATGTAGAGGAGAGTATATTGACTCAAAGCATCGCAGCCTGGTACGGAAGCACCAATGTCCTTGAACGGAAAATCGTACATAAAGTTGTCAGCATAGCCCAGTCCTTGCTGGGTAAAGCCCTTCCAACCATTGTGCACGTCCACATCAAACGCTATCGTAGGAACTCAGCATCCATCATCAGGGACCCCCACCACACAGAAAATACTCTCTTCTCACTGCTGCCATCAGCAAAAAGCTATGAGAGCCTCAGGACCCGCACCAGTAGGTCCGGAAATAGTTCCTATCCCTCAACCATCAGGCTCTTGAGCCAAAAGAGACAGACTCGGATATTTGCATGGTCTGGAAATTTCTGTTATCCAGGCAGAAAAGCTATAGGTATGTTTTCCGTGGGTGGGGAGCTGTGTATAGGATTGAGGGGAGCATGACTATTATGAACATTTACCCCATGAATAATATGTTTAAACATCAATAGGCAGATGTTTCAGGTGACGATTCAGAGGGTAAGGAGTGAAAGGAGGATTTGCTTCATTGTTACAATCAGTAATGCATTGTCTGCATGATTGGTGAAGGCAGGTACTCTTACATTTACCAGAAATATCTCAACAGAAACTTGAAACGCCAATACATCAAAGCTAAGGTTACAATTGTAGAAGAACTTCAATGGAGAATCAAGATGCAAGATTAAAGACTGGTTATTATTTTTCTTCATAAAGGAAAAAAAAGAAATATTTGTTATTGCAGATCCGATGCACCATAACTGCTCAATAAGCATAAAGAACACAACTTAAAAAAATAAACATATATAAAAGCAAGCCTCTGATCAATGCTGTACAAGTAACAGATACATACACCGGCTGACTCTACGTGCATAAAGAGAGACGAGGTGATGTATATACACTGGAGGTGCGTGTTTAAGTGGTGGATGTGTTGATCAACCTGACGACTTGGGGGAAGGGACTGTTCTTGAATTTAGTGCTCCTGTCGTGGACGCTGCCGCCCCTCTTCCCTGATTTGAGTGGACAAAAGGTCGAGAAGCAGGTGAGGCCGGAATGTTCATGATATTGTTGGCATTTTTCTGGCACCTTTCGGTTCATATGCCCTTCATGTTGGGTAGGCTGGTGCCAGTGATGCGCTGGACAGTGTTAACTGCCTGTTGTAGAGCCCTCTTTTCCACCTCAATGCATTTTCTGTACCACCCAGTGAGACAGGACGTTAGGACGCTCTCAATTGCGCAACTGTAGACGTTATTAAGTATTGGTATTTAAAGACCAGCTCTCTTCAGCCTCCTCAGAAGTTAGAGACAGTAGTGAGATTTCCTGATTTTGCAAGATGAGTTCGGAGACCATGAGAGCTTGTGCAAGGTGTGTTCTCCCAGGATTCTGAAACTGTTCGCGGTTTCCAGTGCTGTGCTGTCAATGTGATGGTTTTGGTAGTGATGCGGGTTTTTCTGAAGATGAAAATCATCTCCATTTCTTGGTTGCATAGGGGAAGAGGTTACTTGTTGGTCACCAGTCTTAAGATCTTCCAACTCCTCTCTGTCGGCATCTCATTGTGACTGATGAGGAGACCCACCACTGTCCCGTCACTGTAAAATTTGACAGGACCGATATCAGTCAGTACCAAACAGACATCGATCCAGCCCTCAGTAAAAGTCGACTATATCACTCTCGACTACGTCGACCACTTTGGCTATCTTGACAGAATTATCTCCTCAAAAACAGCTATTAACTCCGAGATTAACCACCACCCGTGTCCCACTAGTGGAGCTTGTGAAAGATTAAGGAAAATCGTCTTTGAAAATAGTGATCGACAGGTCCAAACAGAAAAACAAACCCACTACCGACCCTGCTCACACACGACTGCACGGGCAAACACCCAAGCAATTACATTGGCAAGTTGGCCGTTGACAGAACAGTGGCGGGACTCATCAGCAACAACAATGATTAGGAGGCCTACAGAGGGGAAGTGGGGGAGGTGCAGGCTTGGTACCATGAAGATAACCCTCTTGCTCAATGTCTACAAAACAATGCACATGATTTACAGTTTAAGGAAAATCAACAGCGCTCACACCCCTTACATATCGGCAGCACAGCAGTGGAACTTGCGAGCAGTTTCAAATTCCTGCAAGTGCCTATTATACTCTCATGGGCCCAGAAGATATCCTCTACTATCTAAAAGCTGAGTAACACCTCTACTTCCAGAAAATGCTGAAGAGAGCTGGTCTATGCACAGCAGGTCCACAGGGAAATAACCTGACAGCAGCGGCGAGGGATCAGGGGATGGGCCTGGTGGGGTTGTTGTACAAGGAGATAAATAGATTGAATGTTCTCTCCTGTTTCCATGCCACGCAGCTTAGAGAGAAAATGGGTAACGTCAGTTTGTCTAAAAAGATTCCACTTCTATGAAAATGCTGACTTGTATTCCAAGCACACTGAATTGCCAGAGAACAGTATCAGCCACGGAGGTCATAGTCCAGTGCACCACACAGATCGCTAATAGAGACTTGACAAAATAGAACATGATGGCTTATTCCACTTTAACTCTGACCGATAAACATTATCAGAGCCATCTTGTAAAGGCACAGACCTCTACAAAGAACAGTTTCAATGTCATAGAAATGTAGACAATATACATCCTGATTTTATTTCGCTTAATTATAAAATATGTGAAAATCAAAAGAACACCAAATGTCAGATAATGAATACAAATCCAGGAGCATTGGACAGGAATTTGCAAAGTTTGATAAGCAGAATCTGGTTGCAGAGAAAGGAATATGTGACAACAGGGATCATTTTCAATATGAATTGTGTTGAATTGGATTTAATTGAATTGGGTTGACTTTATTTTTTACAACCTTTACATACATGAGGAGTAAAAATCTTTGTCACGTCTCCATCTAAATGTGCTATGTGCAATTATAGTAATTTATAATAAATAGATTTAGATTTAGATTATGAGGACATTCAGTCCTCGTTTATTGTCATTTAGAAATGCATGCATTAAAAATGATACAATGTTCCTGCAGAATGATATCACAAGAAACACAGGACAGACCAAGACTAAAACTGACGAAACCACATAATTATAACATGTAGTTACAAGAGTGCAAAGCAACACCGGAATTTGATAAAGGGAAGACCATGGGCATGGTTAAAAAAGTCACTAATCCCGATAGCCTCATCATCTCACGCTGACGGTAGAAGGGAGAAACTCTCCCTGCCAGGAACCTCCAGACGCCGCAAACTTGCCGATGCAGCACCATTAGAAGCATGGGACCGCAGCAGACTCTGAGTCCATCCGAAAACTTCGCGCCTCCGACGGGACATTTGACACCAAGCACCGCGTACCGAGCACCATCCTCTGCCGAGCGCGTCGACAGTCAATGTAATTTAGGGTACACTCAAATCAGCGTGAGTTCATCAGTCTAATGGCCTGGTGGAAGAAGCTGTCCCGGAGACTGTTGGTACTGGCTTTCATGCTGCAGTACAGCTTCCCGGATGGTAGCAGCTGGAAAAGATTGTGGTTGGGGTGACTCGGGTCTCCAGTGACCCTGCAGGTCCTTATACACACCTCTCCTTGTCAATGTCCTGATCATAGGAAGTTCACAACTACAGGTGCGCTGGGCTATCCGCAACACACTCTGCAGTGTCCTGTGATTAAGGGAGGTACAGTTCCCATACCAGGCAGAGATGCAGCCAGTCAAGATGCCCTCAATGGTGCCCCTGTAGAAAGATCTTAGGATCTGGTGGCCCATACCAAATTTCCTCAACCATCTGAGGTAAAAGAGGCACTTTTGTGCATTTTCACCACACATCGGTATTTGCAGACCACATGAGGTCCTCGGTGGCGTGGATGCTGAGGAACGTGAAGCTGTTTACCGTCTCAACTCCAGATCCACTGATGTCAATAGGGGATAGTACATCTCCATTCCTCCTGTAATCTGCAACCAGTTCCTTTGTGTTTGCAACATTGAGGGAGAGGTTGTTTTCTTGACACTATTGTGTCAGAGAGATGACTTTTTTCCCTGTAGGCCACCTCATTATTGTTTGAGAAAAGGCCAATCACTGTCGTGTTCTCCGCAAATTTAGTTAGCAAATTGGAGCTGTGGATGGCGATACAGTCATGTGTATACAGGGAGTAAAGGAAGGGACTCAGTACGCAGCCCAAAGGGGCTCCTGTATTGAGAGTCAGAGGGTTGGAGTTGAGAGGGACCACTCTGACAACGTGCTGGCGATCTTACAGGAATTCCAAAATCCAGCTGCACAAGGCAGGCTCAAGGCCGAGTTATCTGAGCTCCTTGTCGAACCTGGATGGAACTATGGTGTTGAATGCTGAACTGTAGTACAAGTACAGCATTCTCATATAAATATCCTTCTCCAGATGTGTAATGATGGTATGTAGTGCAGTGGTTATTGCCTCATCTGACGATCGGTTCTGTCGGTAGGCAAATTGTAGGGGATCCAGTTTGGGTGGTAGCAAGCTGCAGATGTAATCCTTGACCAGCCTTTCAAAGCATTTGCTATTTATTGAGGTGAGTGCGACATGACGCCAGTCATTTAGGCATGTTACCTTGGACTTTTTAGGTACAGGGACAATTATGAATAATTTGAAGCAAGAGGGTACTCTATTCTGGGAGAGGGAGAGATCCCTGCAATCAGGGATGACTCTGCAAAATTACATGAGTATACTGCAGTTGTTACCGGCTTCATTAAGAGCTCAGTGAATAAACGTGTGCCCACAAAGACTTATTGCATATTCCCAAACCAAAAGTCGTTAATGAACCAGGAGGTATGTCAACTGCTGAAGGCTGGATCTACTTCATTCAAGTCTGGCAACCCAAGCCTGTACCAAAAATCCAGATATGATTTGTGAAGGGCTACTTCAAGGGCGAAGAGACAAATTCGAAGGATATTGGAGGCGACATCGGATGCACGGCAACTCGGGCAGGGACTGCAAGACATTACTTCCTGCAAAACGAAACCCAATCGCTTGAGTGGCAGAGTTACTTCACTAGCAGATGAACTCAACGCCTTCTGTGCAAGCTTTGAAATGGAGAACAAATCTACAGCTGTGAAGGTGCCTGTTGCAACTGATAACACTGTGATCTCCGTCTCAGAGGCCGATGTTAGGAAGTCTTTAGAACATAGAATATGTTCGGTCCACAATTTTGTGCTGACCCTTAAACCCTGCCTCCCATATAACCCCCACCTTAATTTACTCCATAAACCTGTCTAGTAGTCTCTGAATCTTCACACGTGTATCTGCCTCCACCACTGACTCAGACAGTGCATTCCATGCACCATCCACTCTCTGAGTAAAAAGACTTCCCGTAATAACCCCCTTGAACTTCCCACCCCTCACCATAAAGCTATGTCCTCTTGTACTGAGCAGTGGTGCCCTGAAGAAGAGGCGCTGGCTATGCACTCTATCTATTCCTCTTAATATCTTGTACACCTCTATCATGTCTCCTCTCATCCACCTTCTCTCCAAAGCGTAAAGACCTGGCTCCCTTAATCTCTGAGAGTGAACCCTCTTAAGGTGGAAGGACCCGATGGAGTACCTGCTAATGTTCTGAAAACCTGTGCCAACCAACTGGCTGGAGTATTCAAGGATACTTGCAACCTCTCACCACCAAGTGCGGAAATTCCAAGTAGCTTCACCATTGTCAAAGAAAAATAATGTGGGCTGCCTTAATGACCCAGTACTACTCACTGGGTCATTAAGTACCCAATACTCAGTTCTTATCACCCAGTACTACTCACATCAACAGTGTTGAAATGCTTCGAGAAGTTGGTCATGAGTAGACTGAACTCCTGCCTCAGGAGGGACCTGGACCCATTGCAATTTGCCTATCACCACAGTAGGTCAATGACAGACGCAATCTCATTGGCTCTCCACACAGTTTGAGCCGATCTGGACAACACAAAAAACTATGCCAGGATACAATACATCCATTTTAGCTCAGAATTTAATACCATCAGTCCCACAATCCTGATTGAGAAGTGGCAGTACCTCCTTCTGCAATTGGATCTCCGAGTTCCTTCCTGGAAGACCACAATTAGTGCGGATTGGCGATAACATCTTCTCCTCGCTGACGATCAATACTGGCACAACTCAGGGGTGTGTGTTTAGCCCACTGCTCTACTCTCCATATACACGTGACTGTATGGCTAGGTATAGCTCAAATACCATCTACAAATTAGCTGGCGAAACCACTATTGTTGATCAAATCTCTCTTGGAGACGAGAGGGCGTACAAGAGTGAGATATGCCATCTAGTAGACTGCTGTCGCAGCACCAACCTGGCACTCAACGCCAGTAAGACGAAAGGACTGATTTTGGACTTCGGGAATGGTAAGACGAAGGGAAGGATACCAATCCTCATAGAGGGATCCGAAGCGGAGGGAGTGAGCATATTCAATTATCCGGGTGTCAAGTTCTGCGAGTAAACATATTGATGTAGTTATAAAGAAGGCAAGACAGCAGCTATACCTTATTAGGAGTTTGAAGAGACTTGGCATGCCAACATATCCACTCAAAAATATCTACAGTTGAAACGTGGAGAGCATTCTGACAGGCTGCATCGCCGTCTGGTATGGAGAGGATATGCACAGGAGCAAAAGAAGCTGCAGAGGGTTGTAAGTCTAGTCAGCTCCCCTAAGATTACCCAATAGCCTAAAAAGTATCCAGAACACATATAAGGAGCAGTGCTTCAGACAGGCAGCAGCCATTATTAAGGACCGCCAGCACCCAAGGCATGCCCTTTTCTCGCTGTTACTATCGGGTAGGAGATAAAGAAGTCTGAAGGCACACACTCAGCGAATCAGGAACAGCTTCTTCCCCTCTGCCATCAGATTCGTAAATGTACATTGAATCGTTGGACACGACCTCATTTTTTTTTATAATATGCAGTATTTCTGTTCGTGCAATTTTTAAAATGTATTCAATATACATAATAGATTTTCTTGATTATTTATTTTTATTTTTATTTACTTTTCTCTGCTATATTATGTATTGCATTGAACTGCTGCTGTTAAGTTAACGAATTTCACGTCAGATACCGGTGATAATAAACCTGATTCTGATTAAAAGTATCAGTAAACACTCCTGCTAGTTGTGCTGCGCACATCCTGAGTACTGGCCCTCGGATGCCGTCCAGTCCCGTAGCCTAGCGACTGGCCACTGGTTGGAAACATCTGCGTACTTCAGCCTCAGAGATCACCGGTTTGCAAGTTGTAGTGGCGGCCTTCCTCAGAGGCTCAGAGTTAGCGAAATCAAACCGAGCATAACAGCGATTGAGCTTATCTAGGAGACAGTGAGGGAGTTCAAAGTCTGCATGTTCCTGTAAGAGTGAAGGAAAATAAAAACTGACAAAGGTTAGGGATCACTCAGTGATGAGAGATATCTAGGGACTGCTCAGGAAAATTGATGAGGCACAATTCAGGTGTCTGCAGCTGGGACTAAGTGAAACGCATGAAGGTATATAAGAATAGAAATAAGAGGGGATTCATGCATATTGTGTCTATTGTATAAATTTTGTATACTGGGAGCAAAAGAGGAAGTGAGGAAAGAATAGGTCCCCATAAGTTTCAGTATGGTTGCCTGTATCTGGAGCCACAGGATATGGGCAAATTGTACTATGGATATCTCCTATCTGTATTTACCGTGAGGAAACCCATGCGAATTAAGGAATGAAGGGAAATAAGTAACGACGTATTGGAGCATATCCACATCACAGCATAAAAGGTGCGTGCAGGTATATTAATGGGGATAAACCACCACAACATAATCAAGTGTGTCCGCGGATATTATGGGGAGTTTATAAAGAATGACAGTAGAAGCAGTGCATCGTGAACTTTGGAGAGGGTGTAGAAGGTTGTTGCCTGGAATAAACGGTATTTCAATAAATATACTTTCGACAACATTCTGTGCTTTCTCTGGAGAGGTGGAGCCTGAGGAGGGACCTGACATACATTTATAAGATTATGACAAACGTGGGCAGAGTGGCCAATCGGTACTTCTCCCAGCAATTTAAACATCTAACATGAGAGTATACGCTTTTAAGACGAGAGGGGGAAACATCAAAGGAAATGCACTAGGAGCTTCATTTTGAGACTGGTAGTTGCCTAAGAAGATCTTAGATAGGTTCATGGATGTGAAGAGAAAGAGGGGTACGGCCACTCTGTAGGCAGACAAGATAGGTTTAATTCAACCTTTTAGTTCAAAGTTCAAAATGCATTTATTATACCAAAGTATGTGTAAGCTATACAACCTTGAGCTCCATCTCCTCGCATGCAGCCAGAAAACAAAGAAACCCAACAGAAATAATTCAAAAAAGATCATCAAGCATCCAATATGCAGAGAAATAGCAAGTCATGTGAAATAAAAAAAGCAAGCAAGTATCATTCCAGACTGATTTCCACGAAAGAGAGTCTGTCGACAGACGTGAGAACACAGCCTCCGCTCGGCGCAGAGTTAAGTAAATGACGTGGAGCAGCAAGCTGAACCGATCCATCCCTCGCCTACAGCCCTGACATCCCTACCTTTTTGATCTCGGCCGGCACTTAAATCATTATCTAAACACAGTATTGATTGTTTCTACATGCTCTGGGGCCTGGAATTTACCACCTCAATTCGACCTGTGCCTGTACCTGACCTTTCCAATTCAGTTTGGCACTGAAGTCATTGTCCAAACATCAAGATTTGTTTAATAAGCACAACACGATATTATGGACCGAAGGGCTTGTTCTCTGCTCCGCGATGTTCTATCAAGCGTTTGGACCTCGTTAAAAGTTTATCTTTAATGTACAAGAGTTCCATTCCAGAATCTTATAACAGTGGGACAGATGTTGTCCTTCATCCTGGTGCTGTGTGCTAGCACTCTTGTTTGTCTGCTGCCCAATGGAAGGTGTGGGAAGAGAGAATGACACGGCAGGGTAGGGTCTTTGACTGCTTTCCCGGGGCAGCAGGAAATGTAGCTGGAGTCAATGGAGGAGGAACGTTTATATGACAGACTGAGCTGTGTTCACAAAGTAGTCCTCTGATATGACTTCACATATTGCCACACATCACTCATCTGGACAGAACTTTTGGAGGCGAATTTTCGGAGATTTGACAGGATCTAACAGAGGTGGATTGAGAGAGTCTGTACAACGGAAAAAGAATAAATGTCAATTGGGAGGTTTTAATAATTGGTATCACAAGTGTCCAGGAGCAGTAGGTACCTGTTAGAGAAGGGTGACCTGGCAAGTTCAGGGAAGCTTGGTCAACGAGAGATACAAAGGTTCTGGTGAAGTAATAAGGGAAGCATACACAGGGTGTAGGATGTCAGGATCAGGTGAATCAATTGATAAGGAAAAAATGATTAAGAATATTTTAAGAGGGAAACCAGGAGGACTAAACAATGGTATGTGAGGGATCTGGCAGGTCAGGAATATCCCAAAGGTTCTATAGATATATTAACTGTGAAAAGATGGCTAGGTAGAAAGAGGCCTGAGAAAGTTCAGTAGGGTCCCCGTGCCTTGAACCACAGGGAAAGTGTGGGAACATGAATCAATTAATGAATATTTCTACTAGTGCAATTGCTTTCATATTACCAGCGAGCAGCTATTTGCAGTCTTACAGTGCATTCAGGTGGATGCATCCACAAGTCTTGGCGATCTGCCCTTTGGAAGGAGAGAAAAAAAAATTGTAGAGGCCCTTCTGAAGATATTTACTTCATTGTTAGACACTGAGGATGTTCCAAAGACGAGAGTGTGGCTCATGTTGTTCTATTGATAAAAAGAGATGTCAAGGATAAACCAGGAAACTACAGGCTGGTCAGTCTGACATCAATAGTGGGGAAGTTACTGGAGGGGATTCTGATTGACAGGAATCACCAACATTGTGTACACAGAGTTCAATTGGCAGTTGCTAGTCTGGCTTGCTGTGCGGGAAGCTGCCGTTGATGAATCTTTCAGAGATTTTTGGAGATGCGAATAAAACTGTTTCTCAGATTGGAGGATGGTGATTAGTGATGTGCTGCAGGAAACAGAGCTGGGAGCCTTGCTGTTCATTATTTTAATACATTATTTGGATGCAAATGCACAAGACTATATTATTAAGTTCAGACATGTTGTTGATAGTGAAGGTTATCATAGATAACAGGGAGATTCTGATCAGTTGAGGAAGAGGCCCACAGAGTGACAAATGGTTTACAAAACAATACAGATGTGTGAGAAATGTGTGAACCCTGTAGAATTTTACTTATTTCGGTATTAATATGATCTAAATGTGATTAGATTTTCATGTGTCCTAATTCTCCGGCATTATTTCTACCCGATGAGACACTGCTGAGGTAATGCCCAAGATTTTTATTATATTTGTCTTCAGACGGCTTAATATTTACATCAGGGACACAGATACGAAATGCTGGAGGAACTCAGCAGTCCAGGCAGCGTCTAAGGAAAAGAGTACGATCGACGTTTTGGGTCTACCATGTTCCGCCAGCATTTTTTGTGTGTTGCTTGCATTTCCTGTATCTGTAGTATTTTTTTTTTCTCTTGTTTGCGATTTACATCAGAGATTGGCATTTGATTAAAGTGTTTGTTCAAGCGGCTGTAGCTAAGAAACTTTGTCAGGGATATAACAGTATCTCTGGAGACTAATACTCTGTATAAGCAGCTGGTGGTGGACCGGAGGAGGGCCAAGGCACCCGTGACCCCTGCTTCCATCCAGGGGTCAGTGTGGACATGGTGGAGGATTACAAATACCTGGGGATACGAATTGGCAATAAACTGGACTGGTCAAAGAACACTGAGGCTGTCTACAAGAAGGGTCAGAGCCGACTCTATTTCTTGAGGACTGAGGTCCTTTAACATCTGCCGGAAGATGCTGAGGATGTTCTACGAGTCTGTGGTGGCCAGTGAGATCATGCTTGCTGTTGTGTGCTGGGGCAGCAGGCTGAGGGTAGCAGACACCAACAGAATCAACAAACTCATTCGTAAGGCCAGTGATGTTGTGGGGATGGAACTGGACTCTCTGACGGTGGTGTCTGAAAAGAGGATGCTGTCCAAGCTGCATGCCATCTTGGACAATGTCTCCCATCCACTACATAATGTACTGATTGGGCACAGGAGTACATTCAGCCAGAGACTCATTCCACCAAGATGCAACACGGAGCGTCATAGGAAGTCATTCCTGCCTGTGGCCATCAAACTTTACAACTCCTCCCTTGGAAGGTCAGACATCATGAGCCAATAGACTGGTCCTGGACTTATTTCCATCTGACATAATTTACATATTACTATTTAATAATTTATGGTTTTATATTGCTACATTTATACTCTATTCTTGCTTGGTGCAACTGTAACGAAATCGAATTTCCCCTCGGGATCAATAAAGTATGACTATCTATCTATCTAACTATCTATCTATGTATCTATAAAGAGCCGTTTTGAATGCCTCAGCTAAATGTGACTGCCGGAGCTGTGAATTCAGGAGCATCAGAAATCATTGATTCTCACTGAAATGGTGAATCCAGCCGTTTACTATCCTTTTATTTCAGCCTTTGGAATTCCCGGTAAGCCGCAGTGTCAGCTGCCATTGGTGGGAGTTGAAGTTGGAACTGAACGGCTGAGGCAGCATTCTCCCAGCCGTTTTTGATTAATAATGGCATGTTCGGGTCTCTGTGCTTTTAGACCTGTAGCAGCTGCACTGCACTTGCAAATATTGTGTTTATATGGGAGATTATACCAATTGATTGTCTGCATTTGTATGTTGGCGATTTTCTGAGTCAGGTGCAACAATCAATCTATGGACTGGTGGTAACACTGTAGCAAATGTGAGGAGTTCCGTGTTGTAACACGAAACTGTGGCGGATTTTTGATTAATGTCTGCGATGTGACTGAATATAAACCAGTTCATGGAGAAGGAAATGAACTTATTGCTGAACAACGCGGTGCTTCATAGTTATCAATGCGTGAAATGTATTCATTTATATCTACTTCTGTCACTGTTACAAACATCTGACTACGGCACGGAGTTTGCTGCTGGTCGTTCAATTACTTTCCACTCCCTGTGATCGATTCAGTGGGAGGCGTCATGTCTGTCTGTAAGGTTGTGTTAGACTGTGCTGTATCTGTTGGAATCAGCCAAAGTTCTGTTGTAAGTCAGGGAAGTGGCAAATGCTGGAATAGGAAACAAGCTCGGGGAATGCTGGAATTACTAAACCCCAAACAGCTTATATGGAAAGGGAAACCAGTTAACACTGGTGTCAGGGGTCTCTCTGAGAACAGTCCTGTGGAGAGATACTTTAACTGTTTGTCCACATGTTCTGTTTTGTCTGGATGAGTGTTTCCAGCATTTCTTCTTCTATTCCGTCCTTCGGCTGTTCTGTCGCTGACAGGGATCGCCATGGAAGTTGATGATTGTCTGATGGAAGAATCCTGCCATCAGCGTCCGGATTTATTCATTTCATCCCGACGAGACGCGCATATAAAATGCTCCATTCAGTATTGACTCTCAGGAGGTATTTGCCCAATTTAGGCTGTCCGCTGCAACTTCACATTTCGGTTATCAGTATGGAATCCGTATTCAGATCATATTGACTTTACTTTTTCTGTGTAAACCCTCTCTCTATCTCAGCCAGCTCTGCGCCTTCTCTCGGCCCTCCCACCGTTAAATGCAACAAAAAAGTTGAAATATTACAGGAGTTTCCCCTCAAACTGCTGCATTGGCTTCTGCTCAGTAGTTTTTCACCTTGCTGTTCCCTGTCTCTCTTCCAGCGAACTTGATGGCGATTCTGATCTTGTCCCGCGGAAAATGCGGTCTCTCCAAATGTATCATTCGCTACCTATTGGGAATGGCAGCGGTCGATCTCCTGGTCGTTATCTTAGATCCGCTGCTCCGATCATTCTTGTTCATCACTCCTGTGTGCAGAGTCGGTCAATGGTTGATTTCTGCGAGCACTGCGGCCTCAATCTGGCTGACTGTCGTTTCCACCGTCGATCCATTTGTGGCTATTTGCTGTGAGAAGATGAAAACAAAATATTGCACCGAGCGAACGGCGGCTGTGGTTATCGGGACAGTGATTGTGCTGGTCTGTTTGGAGACTGTCTCCTGGGGCTTTATAATTGAGCCTGCAGAAATAATTGATGGTGTTCCCTGGAAATGTGTTTAAATACTGAGCTACAAAAATTCTCCGTCATGGTTGATACTTGAGATTTTTCACCACATTTTAACACCTTGTGTCCCTTTCATTCTGATGTTGCTGTACAATATTCTGACTGTCAGGCGGATTCTAGCGACCGGTCGAGCCCGCAGGAGGCTCCGGGGCAAAAAGAGTGGAGAGAATGACAAGGACCGGGAGATGGAGAACCGACGCAAATCCATCGTTTTGCTCTTCAGCACAACAGCTAGTTTCATATTGTTGTGGGGAAGATACGTGGTATTTTTTATCTATAGACTGAGTTTTGCTGAGTCTGTCACGGATGCCCGTTACATCACTTACCGCACATCGGAAATGCTGCAGATTCTCAGTTCCTGCACCAACACATGTATTTACGCCTTGATTCAAAGCAAATTCCGAGAGGAACTAAAGAATGAGGTGAAGTACCCACTGAATCGGATTTTGAAACTCGTGAAACATTAGAAATAAATGCTGTACAGTATTATAATTCAGCTGCCTTCATGCTCGCTATTCTAACCGCCCCCCCTCCACTTGTGGGTTAAGCGAAACAATCTGATGAACAGAGTTGCAAAACAAATCTGCTGATGCACAAAATACAAACACACACACACACACACACACGCACACACACACACACACACACGCACAAACACACACACAATCAGATCCTGGCAAAGGGGCTCGGCCGAAACGTCGACTGTTTACACTGTCGAACGTCCACACAGAAAATGCCGGAGGAACTAGCAGGTCAGGCAGCATATATGGAAAAGAGGAAATTGTCGATATTTCGGACCGAAACCCTTCAGCAGAGTCCTGTCAATTGTTTACACTTTTCCATTTTTTGTGTGTTGCTTTGGAGTTACAAAACAGCTGCTTACAGCTGATCCCGACGGCATCACTGGCCTCACCACCCCAGGGAAATCCCCTGACGCCCCGCCCTGTTAAATTGAAGCTTGAGGGGAATATTTTTCCACTGCTCCTCGGTTCTGACAACACTGCCTGATCTTGGAGTATATTTTAATTAGTATCAGCCACGCCACCTTGAAATATCTTCCTGTAAGAGAATTTTAACGTTTGTTAGATTCGAACACAAAGTACCATCACCCGGGAGCGGGGAGCTGGCGGTGGTCATTTGGGTTCTCAGGTTTAACTGTCGTTTATTCCTTGGGGCACTTCTCTGCTTTCGTGGATATTTGCGAAGAACAAGCATTTCCGGATGCATATTGTATACATTTTTTGACATTAAATTAGACCTCTGCACATTTCAACCTTCACTTGTAACTCCTTGAGAGATACAGAGATAGAGAAAGTCAGCGCAGGCAGGAGACAGCGCGAGAGTGAGGGCGCGAGGGAGAGCACGTAATGGAGAGGGTCTGAGCGAGGGTGAGCGCGAGGCAGCGCGACAGAAGGAGACATCGCGAGGGATAGAGAGAGAGAGAGCGAATGAGACATCGCGAGAAATATGGGGCGAGGGAAAGCGCACGACGGAGTTGGCGTGAGAGATGGAGCACGAGGGAGAGCACGTGAGGGAGATGACGTGAGTGATGGAGCACGAAGGAGAGCACGTGAGGGAGAGCGCGCGAGGGAGATGACGTGAGAGTGAGGGCGTGCGGGCGGGACAGAGAAAGAGTGAATGAGAGCGACAGAGAGATAGTGAAGCGAATGAGTCATCGTAAGGAAGACAGGGAGAGAGAGAGAACAGGCTTCGTGACATGGTCGGATCTGCGGTTCCCTTCCAGCACTATGATAATCAGTGGATGATATGTATTATTTTCAATGTTGTACTGCTACTACTGCAGACATTTGATTTTCTTTCTGCATTAAAATCGTATGAGGTCCAACAAAGTATTTTGTTTAAACACGTGTGCAGGCTCCTTTGTTTGCGAATGCGTGTGTAAATACCCTGAGCTGAATCAAAAAAAGATGAAAGAAAGAATTTTAAAACAATTTTCATTACAAAGAGGCTATTAGATTATGAGAACACTCAGTCCTCTTTTATTGTCATTTAGAAATGCATACATGCATTAAGAATTGATACAATCTCCCTCCGGAGTGATAGCACAGAAAAGAGGACAAACCAAAGACTAACACCGACAGAACAACATAATTGTAACATATAGTTACAGCAGTGCAAAGCAATACCATAATTCGATAAAGAACAGACCATGGGCACGGTAAAAAGAAAGTCTCAAGCCCCAGTCGACCCCCGAGTCCCCGATAGCAGGCGGCAAAAAGGCGAAACTCCCTGTCATGAACCTCCAAGGCACCGACAACCTCCGATGCCTTGGAAGCAGCCGACCCCAGCCGACACCGACTCTGTCCATCCGAAAACGTCGAGCGTCCGACCAGCCCCTCCGATACACCCTCCGAGCGCCACCCTCTGCTGAGCGCCTTCTACGTAGTCCCAGCCGAGAAACAAAGCCGAGGATTCGGGGCCTTCTGCTCCGGAGATTCCGGTTACCACACAGTAGCAGCGGCTGCGAAGCGTGCATTTCAAAGTTTCTCCAGATGTTCCTCCGTACCTCACGTCTTTCTCCATCAAATCAGGATTGTGCACGGTCCCCTACTTGACAGATAACAGATATCATTCACCGGAGAGGCCGCGCGCGCTGCATCGCTCCGCCATCTTCTCCTCCTCCCTCATGGGCACACAGGGTTTGAAGGATATGAACCACATGTAGCGACCACTTTCACCGCGGTGGGGCGTGGGGTGGGGGAGTTGGGGACACAGACATAAGTATCTGTAGAAATGAGTGAGATTGAGGGATAGTGTGTTACGTCCAGCATGCCAGGGACACGAAAGTCTCTGTGAAGGTAAGGGCCATTCTGAAAGTGCAGGGTGAGCAGCCAGAGGTAATGGTCCTTATTGGAACGACCAACAGAGAGACAAGGGCCGGCAAAGAGAATTTAGGGAGTTGGGCAGAAAGTTAAGACGTTGGAACTCTGGCGGGTGATTTCAGGTTTGCTTCAGCTGCCACATGGTTGCGAGGTAAAAAATGGTAAATCGGTACAGTTAAATGTGAGGCCACGGTCTGTTGCAGGAGGGAGGGCATCAGGAACACAGATCATTGGCTCTCTTCCAGGATAGGTGGGACGGTGTATGCAGGACGGGTTGCTGAAGCGCAACTAATATTCTCACAGGGAAGCTTGCTGGAGACACGCTAATGATTTTTATCAGGCAGCGTGTTGAGGTGGGGTTAGAATTCAGAGCTACACGTCAGCAAGTAGATTAAACTGGAAGGTAGAGATGAGGTTGAGGAACACCAACAGGAAATCAATATGGGGCCTTGTTAATGCGCACAGTAACACCGAACGTCATAAGTGTGTTTATTTCAGTGCGGGGTGTAGAAAAGTTAAGGCAGATGCACTTAGAGACGTTATTAGTACATGGCACGGTGATTCAGCCATTGCAGAGAAATGGCTGCAATAAAGGCAGGACTGGCAACTAAACATTCCAGGATTTACATGATTCAGGTAATCCAGAGGGAGCTAAAAGAGGTTGGGGAGCTGTACTGCTGATCAGGCAGAATGTCGCAATGTTGAGGTCATTCCAGAAGCCCATCCATTAAGACAAGGTGGGTAGAACTCATGAATAGGAAAGGTGACATCTCTGTGACGGATAATATTGTAGAGTTTCCAATAACCAGAAAGAGAAAGGAACAGATATGTCGGCAGGTTATGGACTGATGTAAAAAACAATAGCGTAAATGTAGAGGGTGATGACTAGGACTACCTTGCCACCTGAAGCTTGGATGGGACAATAATTGTTAGTTGTGTTCAGGAAGATTACCAGAAACAGTATGTAGATGTTTCACCAGGGATGGGGACATGTTTGACTTAGACTTGGGAAGTGAGCCCAGCGAGGTGTTTCGAGTTTCATTGGGAAAGATCTACCGATTATAATTCTAGAGGTTTTCAGATGGTTCTTAATAAGGATAATTCTGGACCTACAGGTGAAGGATGTAAATTTGTGGAAGGCAAATTACGGCAGAATTGGCCAGGAATCATAGAGAGTAGTCAGGGAGCCGATGTTACTATCTAGGGCTATGTCTGACATGGAGAGTCACTTACAGTCCAGCCGGTCAGAATTCCGGAGTTCCCTGTCTCTGTGACGAAAGTGGAGAAGAGAGGGGATGTTTAGGAATTTAGGATGATGAGAAGTATTAAATTTGTTTAACATGATAGAGGAGTCATATGTAACGTTTCATAAGATTTAATTGGAAAGGAATATTCTTTGGCACTTTGATAGAAAAGAGAAGGTGCTGTTGGTGTGGAAGCAAATTTGTTACTAGCTAGTTACTAAGGGGTTAAAGATTTTTTTTCACAGCAGCCTTAAGCTGCTCATTGAGGACTGCTAAATGCCTAAACTCGCCTGAAAACGAGCAATCAAAGCATAATCACGTGATGTTCTGTTTCTTCTTTAGTTGTACTGCGTAATTGTTCTTGTTTCAAGGCTGCAGGCAGAAGTAGCCTTCGAATAGGTAAGGAAATAGTAACCTAATTATACCTTTTTCTGTACTGTGCAAAGTCAAGATTATTGAGCAAAGGAATTATCTGCTTGCACGCTGAATTTCGCAAACATGCTTGGAAGCTTTTGATAACATACACTATGTCTATATAACGAGAAAAGTCTGTGTACTCAGGAAGAGTTTCAAGAACTCTGCTTTAAGAGGTTGAGCTCTCCATGATGCGTATCATGTTATAATAAAGACTTTCAAAAGCGATCTCCCTTCGTGTCCGAGTAATACATTTTCCACAACAATCTGGCAACGAAGGATGGAATCCTCTTACTGCTCTACCACCCTTCAAGTTAGAAGGGAATTAGTGGAAGGAGTAACTTAGCAGGATTCAAAAGAAAAAAGAACCCGAACAGAAAGCGGGGACTTTCCAAGTTAGGAAAGGCACCGGCGTCCCAGCTGTAAGGGGGAACGGCCGTAATGTTTCTGACGCCGCAGCTGAAAGGGGGGCGGACAGTAGAGGTTCCAGCTGAAAGGGGGACTGAAAAGTAAGAAAGGGTAGCTACCGAACTGAGATAACGGAAAGAAGGGTGGGCTGACGTAACTCTGACACCGGAGAGCGCTGTAACTAGATGACCAGAAACGCGCGGCGTAACTGCTCTATTTTGCTGACAATGGGAAATTCTAGCAGTCGAGCGGCTTCTACTGCTTCTGCAACCCAGTCCCGATGAGCAAGACCGAAAGGTGCCTTGAAAGTAAGTAAGGGAACGGAGAAGCGAATGAAAACTGTGACGAAGGCTCGACAGAAGGTAGGAGACCCTCTTGTGCCCCCGGGATCAGCTGCCGATACGGTGATCCGGGAAACCGGGGACGACCGATATGCAGTAACTTTTAGCACTGATCTCTACGGCCTGTCACAAGGAGAGTGGCCGTACGGGAGAAGTTTTTAAATTCCATTAATACGAGCCTGGTGGGGCGACGTGGGGAACGGAAATGGAAACCCATAATTGGGATTTTGAGTACATGATGGGGTGTTTTGAAAAATGGCTGGAGGTAGCCAAAAGACACCGACCTCCGAAGCAAAAAAGAAAGGAGATGTCTCCCGAAACACCGGGGTATCCTAAAAATCAGGGCCCCGCGACACCTACTGCTCCGCCAACCTATCCCACCACGCCCGCTCCTGTGCCGCTATATCCCCAGATACCCCAAATGGTGTCCCAGGCCAGCAGGGATTATGCTCTCAACATAGGACCGGACGGAGTGATGGACGAGGTAATAGAATTGGTCGCTGCCTGCGTTAGCAGAATGACCGTGTACAAGGACAAGCAGCACCGCCCGCTTCCGTGCAGGAACAACCTCCTGAAGCACAAGAGGGGGCAGTGGGGGGAGGTTAGGTAGAAGAACGATTAGAAACTGTTATGCGAACTAGAAGCCAAACCCGACTTCACTCGCCCTCTCCTGCCTTTCCCGATTCTGATCCAGTTCAGCAAGCTCCAAAGATAATGATGGGGGAGACACCAGTATTAAAGCTGTGGACCCCTGCAGAGGCGCGGGCCATGGTAGCGGTGACACCTAACGCAGTAAAAATACCAGCTAAATTTCTTAATTGGCTGGAAAAAATGTGTGAGATTTATAAACCTCTCCCGGGGGATTTGCGAACCCCGCTGAAGTGAGCCTATGGTAGTTCCTGGCCGCGTTGAAGGATACAGTGCAGGACCCATCTGGGGAAAATGAGGGTTGGCGACCTAATAATGATCATGAGGGCAATGAATCTCTCGCACACTGGTTACAACATAGAGGAAAAGAAGCCATTATGAGAGCAGCGCCGCGGCACGGGGATCTAGGAGAAGCTACTAGATGTCTGCAGAGAAAGGATGAGGGAGCCCCTGATTTTAGAGTCCAATTCAGGAATACTTGGGAGGAGTACGCCGGGGTCCCGTTGGAAGGAAACAAACCACTGGCCATTCAGACCCTCCTCAATTGCATTCTACGACAGCAGGTTGAGACTTTTAAAATGCGAAATTTGAAATGGCAGACTATGTCCTGGCCTGAGATAGTTACCACACTGCTAAACATGGATAGTGAGGGAATTTTTGCTGGGCCACGAGATGGCCCTAAGGCACAGAAAACACAGTTCTATAGGCAAGACCGGGGAGCAGGAAATGAAAGAGAAAGTAGTAAGAGACAGAGAAGGGAAAGTCCCAGGATATATGTGGAAAGTGTGGGATGAAGAGGCATTGGGCTGGGGCGTGTCGAAGCATCACTGCTAGAGAAACTACGCAGCCCGCCGAGTCAAATGCAAGGAAAGGTCCCTCCTTTACTTATAATCACCCTTTTCCGTCAGAATAGGGGGGCCCAGGGAAGGTGGTGGTACAGGGAGCGGCTATATCACATTCCCAAGACTCTGAAACGCAACACATGGTAACCCTTAGAATTGGAGACACTCATTTGTGAGCCTTGGTGGACATTAGCGCCACCCTATCCTCTGTACCCCACTCCCTGGGACTACACCTGATCCAAAGCAGGATAGAAACCGTGGGAGTAGCTGACATTCCCCTGTCAGAACCCCCATCATAGAAGGACACTTTGTCCCACATAGGAGACAAAGGTCACTTTTCCCACATAGGAGATTAGTGCGCAAAATTAGAGAACATGATAATGGGGGTAGGGTACTGACATGGATAGAAAATTGGTTGGCAGACAGGAAACAAAGAGTAGGGATTAACGGGTCCCTTCCAGAATGGCAGGCAGTGACTAGTTGGGTGCCGCAAGGCTCGGTGCTGGGACCGCAGCTATTTACAATATACATCAACGATTTAGATGAAGGGATTAAAAGCAGCATTAGCAAATTTGCAGAAGACACAAAGCTGAGTGGCAGTGTGAAATGAGCGGACGATGTTGTGATAATTCAGGATGACTTGGACAGGTTGGGTGAGTGAGCAGATGCATGGCAGATGCAGTTTAATGTGGATAAATGTGAGGTTATCCACTTTGGTGGCAAGAACAGGAAGGCAGATTACTATTTGAATGGTGTCAAGTTAGTAAAAGGGGAAATACAGCGAGATCTAGGTATCCTTGTTCATCAGTCACTGAAGGTAAGCATGCAGGTACAGCCGGCAGTGAAGAAAGCTAATGGCATGTTGGCCTTCATAACAAGGGGAGTTGAGTATAGGAGCAAAGAGGTCCTTTTGCAGTCTGAATAGGTTTTCAAGGTACTGAATCTGCAGGTGCATCTGCATCGGGGAAATGAGAGGCACTTCAGAGTGAAGTAGTGAGAGCTCAGGATCACCGTATACGTAGGGAGGAAGGGCTGTAGTTCCAGGAACCCTACCTGGACAGCAAGGGGTGTTGAGCGATTGACTGAAGTAATAGGGAAAGGACACTGAATTAAATAGCATCAAGACTGTACAGAGATCATTCAATTGTATCAAGAGTGTACAAAGAGTTTGAAAGAAGAAATCAAAAGGGCAGCACTGGTCAGAGATTATCAGACAAATAATAATAAAGTAATGATCCATGATAATAATACAAATATATTAAGACGTATGTGAAGAGCAGGAGGATCAGCTGTGTGAGAATAGGACCAATCAGGGGCGATAGTGGAAAGGTGGTCATGGAGACGGAGGAGCGGAGGTGTTTGATGAATACTTTGCTTCACTATTCACCAGGGAAAAAGACTTCGGCATTTATGGGCCTGACTTACAGCGGACTGAAATATTTGAGCACATAGACATTAAGAAAGAGGATGTCCTGGAGCTTTTGAAAGGTACAAGATGAAATATACCCCAGGTTAATGTGGGAGAAAGGGAGGAAACTGCGGAGCCTCTTGTGATGATCTTTGTATTAGTAATAGGGACGGGAAAAGTACCTGAAGGGTGGAAGGCCGGAAATGTTGTTCCATTGTTCAGAAAAGGGAGTAATGATAACCCAGGAAACTATAGACCAGTGAGTCTGTGATCGGCAAATTGTTGGAGAAGATTCTAAGAGGCAGGATTTATGAGCATTTGGAGAGACATAATCTAATTAAGGATAGTCAGCACGGCTTTGTCAAGGTCATATCTTGCCTTACGAGCCTGATTAAATTCTTTGAGAATGTAACAAAACATATTGATGAAGGTAGAGCAATAGATGTAATGCATATGGATATCAATAAGGCATTTGATGTTTTCCCATGCAAGGCTTCTTCAGAAATTAGAAGGCATGGGATCCAAGGAGATGTTTCTTTATGGAATCGGAATTGGCTTGCCGACAGTAGGCAAGGGGGTTACAGGCGAGCCGAGCTGTGTGCCCCCATTGGAGAACCTGAGACCTGATGGAAACGGGCTCATACAGGCGATCGCCGGGTCCATTGCCGGGGTCGGGGTCGTCCCGTTGAGCTTCTTTTACTTTGAACTCCATCTCCCAAGTGATGGTGGCAAACACGCAGGATGGTGGGAGGATAGACCCCGGGCTGGAAGTGCCCACCTTGGACTCGTATTGGCGGGAAACCGCGTCCGGCTTTCCGTTCTTGGACCCGAGACGGTATGTGAGGGGAAACGTCAATCGGCCAAAAAATAATGCCCAACGGGCCTGGCGAGAGTTCAAACTTTTGGCGGTCTGAATATACCCCAGGTTTTTATGATCAGTCCACACCATAAACAGTTGTTCAGCCCCTCCAGCCAGTGCTTCCATTTTTCCAATGCTAGTTTGACCTCCAGGATTTCCCGATTCGCCACGTCGTAATTCCGCTCAGTGGGGGAGAGTCGGCGAGAATAGAAGGCGCAGACATGAAGCTTTTCGTCCGAACTTGATGGTTGGAACAGGGCTGCTCCAATCCCGGAGTCAGAGGCGTCCACCTCAACAATGAATTGACGGGCTGGGTCCCGGGTGGACCAGGATGGCAGTTGTGGTGAAACGCCTCTTCAGGTCGGTGAACGCCGGGTCAGCTTCGGAGACCCAACAGAAGCGGGTAGTAGGCGAGGTAAGCCGAGTAATGGTGGCCGCCACTCGACTGTAGTCTCTGATATATCGGCGGCAGAAGTTCGCAAACCCCAGGAATCGTTCATGTTGTTTGCGGGTCGTGGGCCTAGGCCATTCCTCCACTTCCCGGATCTTCTCGGGGTCTGCTCTCATCTGCCCGCTCTCAATGATATAGACCATAAGACCATAAGACCATAAGACAAAGGAACAGAAGTAGGCCATTCGGCCCATCGAGTGTGCTCCGCCATTTTATCATGAGCGGATCCATTTTATCCTATTTAGTCCCACTGCCCCGCCTTCTCACCATAACCTTTGATGCCCTGGCTACTCAGATACCTATCAATCTCTGCCTTAAATACACCCAATGACTTGGCCTTCACTGCTGCCAGTGGCAACAAATTCCATAGATTCACCACCCTCTGACTAAAAAAATTTTTTCGCATTTCTGTTCTGAAAGGGCGCCCTTCAATCCTGAAGTCATGCCCTCTCGTACTAGACTCCCCCATCATGGGAAACAACTTTGCCACATCCACTCTGTCCATGCCTTTTAACCTTCGAAATGTTTCCATGAGGTCTCCCCTCATTCTTCTAAATTTCAAGGAATACAGTCCAACAGCCGACAAACCTTCCTCATATGTTAACCTTCTCATTCCCTGAATCATTCTAGTGAATCTTCTTTGTACCCTCTCCAACGTCAGCACATCCTTTCTTAAATAAGGAGACCAAAACTGCCCACAGTACTCCAAGTGAGGTCTCACCAGCGCCTCATAGAGCCTCAACATCACATCCCTGCTCCTATACTCTGTTCCTCTAGAAATGAGGAATATAACACAGGAAGCTGACCAAAGGAACGTGGAAGTAACATTTCACCGACTTCACAAGTAAATAGTTTTCCCACGGTCTTTGGAGGACTTGATAGACAAGGTGAACGTGTTCTTGGGGGTTGCTAGAAAATATCAGGATATCACCGAGGTAAACTGATGCGAAATGATTAAAAACAATCCCTCAGCACATCATTGATTAGGGCTTGAAAAACAGCGGGACCATTGGTGAGGCCAAACGGCATGACCAAATATTCAGAGTGGCCCAGGAGTGTATTAAAGGCCGACTTCCACTCGCCCCCTCCCTCATCCTGACTAGACGGTAGGCGTTAAAAAGGTCCAGCTTTGAGAACATAGTTTCGCCATGCAGTTGTTCAAAAGCCGAACTAATGAGGGTACTTACTCTTAACTGTTATACTGTTTAGGCCTCTTTAATCAATTCAAGGACGAAGCGACCCGTCCCTCTTTTGTACAAAGAAGGAACCGGCGCCTACCGGGGAGGATAAGGTCTGATAATGCCCCTCGCGAGGGATTGGCTAATGTAAGTCTCCATGTCCTCTCTCTCCGGTCAGGAGAGGTTAAAAAGGCACAATCAGATGGGCGATGCGGAGACAGGAACAGGGCCCGTTGTTTACTAAATATCCGTCCCAGGTCACGGTATTCTCTGGGGACTCGGGACAAATCGAGGGGATCCGGGACAGGCGGGGTCGCGGTAGCTTGCCTGGGAGATGGGGTTGACCGCAGACAATTGGCGTGGCAAAAGTTGACCAACGAACTGGCAGCTCCTTGTAGTGTTCTTAATCCTGCATTTTCTGATGGAAAGCAGGTTTGTGTAGCTAGTGGAACCTGGGAATGATTGGAAATTAATCGACGGGATTGACGCCCAATTCCTGAGGTAAATAGTAAGGTGGGGAATTGCCAGAAAGGACCATGGCAACTCCATGAAAACGAAAGAACACTCCAAGCAGCTGTGTGAAAAAGTTTATTCAAATGCAAGGGAATTGGTGAAGCACAAGGGCAACAGTTGTTCTCTGTGCAGTCTCTCCCATCGTAGCAAACGAAGCATGTAACTCCTGCCGATTTGTCATATGTCTCTTGGTGGGCTCTATCACTTGTCCCCTTCTCGCATGATCTCTCGGTTTTTGAGGACAGCATGCTGTTGGCAGATTTACAGCTGCGTCATATTCTTTCCAACAATTTATGTCCCAGGACTGACCCTTGTGACACATCACAAAACAGAACCCAGTCTGAGAAACAAAGTATCAAGTTATTTCTTTTGGTGTTCATTTCATATAATTTGCAATCAGGTGTGCAGTGACTTATCTGCTTAGAATCCAGACCAGATACATTTTAACAAATTGCAATCTGTTGGCATTAGAAAAACGACACATCGGTTGTACATTTAAGATAAAAGCCGGTGTGCGGGAGAGGCAGTGATCCTGTATTTGAGGTTAGCGGTGAAGCGGCAGGTGAACAGCATTTGGACTAATTCTTCTCCTGAGTTGTTCGTTCCGCAATCAAATGGAGCAGTAATGTACACCATTTATAGGTGCCTTTGAGCTGCATGATCGAGATCAGCTGACTGCAGGGAACTCTCATTTCATAATTCTCACATTGAATTCTACGTAGAGAGGAGGAATTTAAAATATGGGTGTCTTGGGAATGACAAGGACACGCTGTATCATTACCACTGTGGTCAGCGTTAAGGCTCCAGAGGCAACAATATTATCATCACGGTCAAAGGTGGGCGTGGAATCGTAATGAGTTCGGCAGCTTCGCCTTCAGTGATATCATCATCTCAGTTCAGTGAGCTGAGATCCGGAGAATCAATGACAACATCAGAGTGGTTGAAGACGTGTTTTGAAAGCGCAGAGTATTTTGCATATTGAATACAAAGCCCGTAACCATTCGGACATTCCAGCATAACACTCAATATGCCTGTTCTTGTCCGCTGTTAAGCTGTTCCAATTCAGGGAGTGGATCTCCAGGAGGTCAGTGAGAAGAGCATGAGTGTCACTAGTGGAGATTTCAGGCAGATTTATCAAGTCTGTGTTACACATCTGTCCCCAACTGCAGAGAAATCTTCCTTGGAATGTTGTTCTTATTGGAGGAACAATTAAAATTATTTCAGAACCTTTATTAATAAAATGTCCTCTTTTCATTTTATGCCAACATGTGGCGTGTCCCATATTTCTGCATTTGCTGAACTACAACGGGTTAACTACATCTATTTCTGACTGTAATTAATCTGATTTGTGATGTGAAATAATTCTCTTTTTTTGTTGTGCACAGCCTGGTTGAAACAACATAAATCTGAACCTTTATTTGCAGCATTCTTCAAAATATTTTTGAGTGTTTAATTACATTATCTGTGTGTTTCCATGCACGCGGAATGTTTTAACAATTATGCTTTCACAATTATTGCCAGTATGCAAGATCAGAAAAAAAAAACCAGCTGTAAAAAGCTATAAGTGATGGGGAATCGATATTTTTTATGTTCGGTGGTGTGTTCCATTATCTGTATCACTGAATACAAGCTGCACCTCTTTTCATATTTTTGGTTCTTTATCCACTACTCCACTGAACAATGTCCAGAATTATTTTCGTGCAGATAGACCAAATAAAACAGATGTGAGGCGCACCTTCCCACCACTAGTCTGCAGGTTACACCTGAGCATGCTGTAGCCCCTGCTTACTGATGTATACTGGATATGGTCGAAGAACTTGTAGCACCGTCACAAATTGGCTGTGCTGCTTGCCTGGTGCCTGGGTTCGGGACATCTTAACTGCCCTGTCCAGGAACTGGCAGTGGGAGGGGAAAGGTCCAGTGGTGGTGGTTCATGTTGGTACCGACGACGTGGGTAGATAAGGAAAGAGGGTCTTCTAAGGGAATTTGAACAGTAAGGGATAAAAATAAAACGTAGAGCTAAGGTGGTAATCTTTCCATTACTACCTGAGCCACGTGAAAATCGGCATCGGGTCAGGAAAATTAGAGAGTTAAATGCCAGTTCATGAAGGTTATTATAGATCACAGGGAGACCCCGATCATCTGGGGAAGAGGGCCACAGAGTGGCAAATGGATTAAAATACAGATTTGCAACTTCTGATGAGGCTGATGAGAGCTGGACTATTCACATCTATACGCACATCATTCTACAGGTACACAGTCGGGTGCAGATCATTAACAAAACAAACTTTAATCACAATACAAGTTACTAGAATAGATTATACAAAGCCTTTTCATTGTTTCCATTGAAAGTCAATGCTTTGAGTAGTGCTCGATGACTTTGCTACACATCAATCAGTAACACTGCTGCCACTCATGTCACACTCAGGGATGGTTTACAGCTGCAATAATTGAGGGGATTCCTCACCGAGCCAGCCCCTCATTTTTCAGTAGTGGATGAACACACTACTCTCTGGTCCTACAGCACTAACTCCCTGCACAGCAGCATCAAGCCTCAGTGTGTCCCTCAGCACGTACTGCTGCAGCCTGAAATGTGCCAGTAGGAGCCAGGGGGCAAATGGCTGGTTTGATGTTTCACTGTATATTAGCAAATCACACTTTAAGTTGCCAGCTCCACCTTTTCCCAGTCCTTTACCTTCTTTATCTCCACCAAATATGATGCTGCTTGGCTCAGATGGATGCTCAGTGACAAACCGACGGCAGCTGTCTCCTCTTGTACACAGCACCTCGAACTGCCCGAGCAAGGGGCGGAGAGATAGACTTGGAAAGAGGATGAGACAGAGTCAGAGTGATGGACTGCTGAGAGCGGCCCCTCATCTTCCAGCTCCACCTGAACTTAGCAAATCCACCAATTTCCAATGGTATAGGCACAACAGTACTTAATGACAGCACTCTAGTCAAACTCTCTCACACACCTGGCCCAAACTGAAAGACTCCCTGGTTTTACTGTTCCCAGCTCTGCTCCAGAACTATAAGGAATAATGTTCCACTCTACAAAAAAAAAAAAAAAAAAACACTTGAGGGGTCAGCAAATGTATTGTCAGTCCATCCCCGGGACGAAGAACAGTGCAGCTCGCCGTCCTCAGACACAGCAGCTGGAGGGCGAGGGTACCGTTTGTTTCAGTGTAAAAACAGATTGTGAGGAGAAAATGAAATATGGTCACATGAAGGAGCTGCATATACAAGCAGATCGGTGCTACTAAAGCCTTCTACAGCACAATTAAAGTGATTCAGGAAGCTAAATCTGACTGGAGCCTCACTGAATACAAAAATAGCAGAAAATTGCTCAAACAGGTGATTAGAAAAGCCAAAATAGAGACGTAAAACGACGTTGGTGAGCAGGATCAAGAATAATCTCAAGGCATTTTACCCTTATTCCCTGAAGCGTTTGAGAATGAGAGGAGATATGAGAGAGGTATATATGAGGGGTAGAGACAAGGTGAATGAATGTATTGTGTTGTGAGAAATGTATTTGATCCTACAGTTATTGCAGGGAGATGATTGCAGGCTGACCGGGAGAGGGACCTCAGTGTCCGAACATGTTCAAAGATCCAGCACTGTCTGAAGCCCGGATGCCAATGGAGTAGAGTTAGACATCCTCACTCCAGCAAAACAACCCCACAAAACCCAAGAGCTGCAGAACCTCCTAAGACTTTATCGCTGAGAAAGGAGGCATCCACCACAGGCTACACCTGGGGACAGCTTGAAAGACTGGCGCAGCACAGGGAACTCGGGTCAGTGGTCTTTGACCCAGTGGGCGTGATGTGCGAAACTGACCACCGTCTGACTGCAAGAAGTAGAGCAACAGATTCCTATTCAATATCTGCCCTCTCACCATCTGGTGCCCTCTAGTTCCTGATTCCACATTCCTGTTAAAATGTCTCTGTGGTTTCACACTATTTGTGACCTTCATTGTTTCATACATCTCTATAATATTCTCCCACATTCCAAGGAAAACAATCCTAAACTGCTCATAACTTAGTCATTTTTGTCCCAATATTGACCTTGTAAAGTTTTCCTGCCTTATAATCAGCCTATTGTCATCTATCTTGTAACAGTGTGACTAAAACTAAACACGATATTTCAATGTGACCTCACATCGTATACAACTGTCAGTCAACACCCCAACCTCTATCCTCAGTGCTTTTACTGATTGAGGCCAGTGTGCCAAATGATTTCCGCACCAACATGTCTATCTTTGACCCAATTTCAGACCCTGTGAGATCATTGAGTGAAAGGCAACTCATGTTTGATTAACATGAAAATAGTATTTCTAGATGTCACAATGGACCCTGTAGATTTGGGAGACTTAGGTTTTAAGAAGGCTTCTGACAAGTTGCCACATGAAAGACTGGTGCATGTCACCAGAAATCACAAGACGAGTTCACAAGGATAAAAGGCTGGTTTTCACATAGAAGACAGAAACTGAATTAACTGTTCATGGGGCCTGTCAGGAGAATATCCCCAGGGTCAGTTCCGGACGCTCAACTGCACCCTATCAATATTAAAATCACGGTGGAGAGGGCGGAGGTTGGGGTGGTAATGGGCTGTCTAAGGGAGCAGGGTGAAGTGAGCCCTGTACATTATTCACAATCGATATTAGTCACGCAGACGAGGGGGCCAAGTGTGAGGGGTCAAAGGCTGTCTGTCAATGACAGAGAATGTGATGAGCGTAATGTTGTGATGGGACATTTGGTCTCTGCAACACGATATAGAGAGGCTGGGTAAAAGAGAGAATACTCAGAAAATAGAGTTTACTGTGGTAAACAGTGATGGCGTGTTCAGTGGTGGAAAGAGTCAAAAGGCAGACAGTTATATGCAGAGAAACAGCACATGAGTGAAGAACAGAGGAGAGGACAAAATCACTCAAGGACAAAGAAGGTAGTTTATTGCTGAACCCAGAGTTAGCATGTGATGTTAAAAATGAATACCTTGCATTGGTGTTCACTAAGAAGAAGGACCTGGTGGAAAGCGAGATCAGGAAGGGGATACGCTGATATTCTCAGACGTGTTGATACCAAGGAGAAGGTGGCAGTGGGTCTGTCAAAGAGTATTAAGTTGGATACTTATCTTGGGCGATTTAGTCCATCGGGAGACACAGAACATATGCAGCCAAACATACAGCTTGAACTAGTATCATGTTCAACACGCGCACAGTAAGCTGAAACAACTGTTCCAGTGCTGTTCTGTTCACTGTTTATTGGCCAATGATTTGAGGCCCAGTGGGAAAAGGATCAAACGGCCATTTATTGTGATACACGGACTGTGGCTCTCATCTGGGATATATTCGCTGCAGGGGTGATGGGAGAAACCAGTCAAATTCAACGCAATACAACACACGTAAGACATATAACCTCATAACACAGTATAGGTAACATATATGCATAGATTAATTGCGTGTACGTAATATTTACCTTTCTATTATTACATTTCAGGACATCTGATCTGAATCAAATGTGCTGAGATGGATTGAGAATCTATTGTCAGATTATAAACAGACCTCGGGATTTTATTTTCTCTCTTATTACGTGATATTTTCTTTAGGACCAGCGAAGGGATCACAACTTGGGAAATAGTTGATCAAAATCTAAATCAGTGACCTGCCCAAATCAGGTAACTGTGGCATCTCCAAGTCTAAAAACGGCGGGGAATTGGGAATAAAATTTAAGAAGAGTTGGACGGCGAGATCATGAGCAATGAAATAAAAAAGTTAGTACAAGCAGAGCTGGAGTACCGAGTTTTTGAAACAGACTTCATCTCCAATTCAGGACCCTGCCGAACTGTGATCTATCCAGCCTGGCAAAGGGATTATAGTCACCTCCGAATAAATCGCCTTCATTCCGTGTCTGCTGATTGTCATCTCATCAGCCAAGAATAAAATCTATCCCTGCCCTGCCTGCCTTAGATAAAACTCCATTTACCGGGAACCACAGAGAAGACACTACAACGGTAGCACAATTGAAAACAATTGTGTTTGTCAGCGTTCATCATTCCAGGCCCAGGTCTTCTCTGCAGAAATTCCTCACATCTGACCATTGGGCTGAGACATATTCAACTGCTTCATCAGTTACTTTTCCTGCACCGCCGGGTTCTAGGAATGTTAACATAAACATGAGAAAATCTGGAGATGTTGGAAATCCCAGACAAATCACGTAAATGCTGGAGGAACTCGGCAGGTCAGACAGCACCTATGGAAATGAATAAACAGTCGACGTTTGGGTTGATGTGTTTCACCGGGTGATTCATTATTACTTCAACAGCTTTGATTTTATTTGAATATTTAGATATTTTCGTCGCAAGACGGAGGATTCCAAGGATCACAAACCCCGTTTCAACAATCTATCCGATCATTAAAATATTACATATTAGAATTATTCTTGCAGATATTTGCTTATTCTCTAATGCATTTCAAATTTGCCGACACATGGGACCCTCAGATGAACACAATACTGCATGAATTTGAGAAAACAGTGAATATACCGTCTTCCATAGATCAGAGGGCATCTGCGTGGAATTAATTTTGTATATGCAGCAGTTTACTCGACTATATTTTCTGCAAAACGTTGTGTGCTTCAATAATTGCCATTTTTGGTTTCCATTTTCCTTGTCTCCAGTATTTTACATAGAAACATAGAAATCTACAACACATTACAGGCTCTTCAGCTCACAATGTTGTGCCGACTATGTAACCCACTCTAGAAACCGCCTAGAATTTCCCTACCACAAAGCCCTCTATTTTTCTAAGTTAAATGTACCTACCTAAGATTCTCTTAAATGATGCTTTGCATCCGCCTCTACTAGCTGGCAGTGTATTTCACGCACCAAACACGCTCTGTGTGAAAAACTTACCTCTCTTATCCCCCTTGTACGTACTGCAAAGTTCCTTAAATATATGGCCACTCGTGTTGGCCATTTCTGCCCTGGGGGAAAAAACTCCGCTGGCTATCCACACGATGGATACCTCTCATCACTTCAATCAGAACACCTCTCATGCTCCGTCACTCCATGGAAAAACGGCCAAGTTCACTCAATGTACTCTCATATGTGTGCGCTTCCAAACCGGTTATAATCCTTGTAAATCTCCTCTGCGCTCTTGCTATATTATCGATATCCTCCCTGTAGTGAGGAGACTAGAACTGAACACGGTACTCCAACTGGGCTGTAAGGTCCTTTATAGTTGTCTTATTACCGCACGGCTTTTCAAATCAACCACGGTTGAAAAAGGCCAACATACCATAGGCCTTCATAACAACGCTGTCAACCAGCGCAGTAGTTTTGAGTATCCTATGGACATGAACCCCAATGTCTCTCTGAGCCTCCGTACTGCCACGAGTTTTGCCATCAATAAATTTACCAAATTGCGTGCATTTAAAGTAGAAATATGTACAGTTGCATGCAAATGTTTGTGCACCCCTGGTCAAGATTTCTGTTAGTGTAAATAGTCAAGTGAGTAGAAGATGAACTGATCTCTAAAAGTCATGAAGTTAATGATGAAACATTCTTTTCAACATTTTAAGAGAATTCAGCTCTCAGATTTTTTTTTTTTTACCAAGGCCTCGGACATAAATTAGGTTGTTACGGCTTGGCCTGTTCACAGTCATCGTTAGGAAATACCAAGTGATGCAAATTTCAAAGTTTTCTAAATACCCTGACTCCTCAAACCTTGTCGCAAGAATGAGCAGCCATGGGCTCTTCTAAGCAGCTGCCTAGCTCTCACGAAGTTAAAATAAATGAAGCCCACTAGGCAGGAGAAGGCTATAAGAAGATAGCAAAGCATTTTCAGGTAGCGTTTCCTCAGTTCGTAATGTAATTAAGAAATGGCATTTAACACGAACGGTGGAGGTCAAGTTGATGTCTGGAAGATCAAGAAAACTTCCGAGAGAACTGCTCGTCGGATTGCTAGAAAGGCAAATCAAAACTCCCGTTTGACTGCAAAAGGCCTTCAGGAAGATTTAGCAGACTCTGAAGTGGTGGTGCACTGTTCTACTGTGCAGCGCCAGCTGCACAAATATGACCTTCATGGAAGAGTCATCTGAAGAAAACCTCTCCTGCGTCCACAAAATTCAGCGTCAGACGTTTGCAAAGGAACATCGAAACAAGTTTGATACATATTGGAAACAAGTCCTGTTGACTGATGAATTTAAAATAGAATCTTTTGGCCGCCATGTGCAAAGGTATGTTTGGAGAGAAAAGAGTGCAGAATTTCATGAAAAAGAACACCTCTCCAACTGTTAAGCATGAGGGTGGATCGAACATGATTCGGGCTTGTCTTGCAGCCAATGGCACGGGGAACATTTCACTGGTAGAGTGAAGAATGAACTCAATTAAATAGCAGCAAATTCTGGGAGCAAACTTCACACCGTCCGTAAAAGAGCTGTAGATGAAAAGAGGGTGGCTTCTAAAACAGGATAATGATCCAAAACACACAATGGACTAGCTCAAGAGGCGCAAGCGGAAAGTTTTGCCATGGCCCTCACAGTCCTCCGGCCTGAACAATATCCAAAATCGGTGAATATACTTCAAAATTGCAGTGCATACAAGACGGCCCAAGAATCTCACAGACCTAGAAGCCTTTAGCCGGGAAAAGTGGGCGCATATCCCCCAAACAAGAAGTGAGAGAGTCTTAGCTGGCTACAGAAACCGTTTGCAAGCTGTGATACTGGCCAAACGGTGTGTTACTACTTACTGACTATGCAGGGTGCCCAAACTTTTGCTTCTGGCCCTTTTCCTTTTCTGTTATATTGAAACTGTAAAAGATGGAAATTTAAAAAAAATAAATAAAGTAATCTTGCTCAAGATATTGAAGAAATGTTTCATCTTTAACTTTATGCCTTTTGGAAATCAGCTCATCTTTTACTCGCTTAGCTATTCACGAACAGAAACTTTGAAGAGAGGTGTGCAGGATAGTTTTTTGCAGCAATACATAGAGGTACCAACTAGAGAAGGGGCAGTGTTGGATCTCCTGTTACGGAATGAGATAGGGCAGGTGACAGCGGTATGTGTTGGAGAGCACTTCGGTTCCAGTGATCAGAAAACCGTTACTTTCAATATAATTATGCAGAAGGATAAGACTGGACCAAGGGTTGAAATTTTTGACTGGAGAATGGCCACCTTTGAAGAGATGCGAAAGGATTTACAAGGAGTGGATTGGGACAATTTGTTTCATGGGATGGATGTAATAGAGAAGTGCAGGTCAATTAAAGGTGACATTTTGAGGGTACAGGATCTTTATGTTCCTGTGAGGTTGAAAGGAAAGATTAGAAGTTTGAGAGAGCCATGGTTTTCAAGGGATATTGGAAACTTGGTTCGGAAAAGGAGAGGGATCTAAAATAAATATAAGCAGCTTGGAGTAAATGACGTGCTTTAGGAATATAAAGAATGTAAAAAGAATCTTAAGAAAGAAATCAGAAAGGATAAAGAAGAAACGAGGCTGCATTGGCAAGTATATTAATAGTAAAAGGATAGTGAGGGATAAAATTGGTACCATAGTGAATCGGAGTTGAAGATATGTGCGGAGTCAAAAGAGATGGGGGAGAATTTGAACAATTTATTTTCATCAGTATTCGCTAAGGAGAAGGACATTGAATGGTGTAAGGTAAAGGAAACAAGATGGGTATTTATGCAAAGTATGATGATTTAAGAAGAGGAAGTACTGGTGCTTTTAAGGAATATATAAGTGGATAATTCTCCAGATCCGGATAAGATCTTTCCTTCGACCTTGAGGAAGTTAGTGTCGAAATAGCAGGGGCTCTGACAGAAATATTTCAAATATCATTAGAAACTGGGATGGTGCCGGAGGTTTAGGTATTGCTTATGTTGTTATATTGTTTAAAACGGGTTCTAAGAGGAAACATAGCAATTATCTGCTGTGAATTTGAAGTCAGTGGTGGGTAAATTGATGGAAAGTGTCTAAGGGATGGTATATCTAATTATCTGGATAGACAGGGTCTGACTATGAACAGTCAACATGGATTTGTGCGTGGAAGGTCATGTTTGACAAATCTTATTGATTTTTTAAGAACTTACAAGGAAAGTTGATGAGGGTAAAGCGGTGGATATTGTCTATGTGGACTTCAGTAAAGTCTTTGACAAGGTTCCACACGGAAGGTTAGTTAGGAAGGTTCAATCGTTAGGAATTAATATGGAAATAGTATAATAGATTCAGCAGTGGCTGAATGGGAGACGCGAGAGTGCAGTGGTGGATAACTATTCATCAGATTTGAGGCCGGTGACTAGTGGCGTGCCTCAGGGATCTGTATTGGGTCCTTTGTTGTTTGTCATATATATTAATGATATGGATGATGGGGTGGTAAATTGGATTAATAAGTATGCAGATGATACTAAAATTGGTGGCATTGTGGATAATGAAGTAGGTTTTCAAAGCTTGCGGAGAGTTTTCCAACAGTTAGAAGAGTGGGCTGAAAGATAGCAGATGGAGGTTAATGCGGATAAATGTGAGGTGTTACATTTCGGTATGACGAATCAAAATAAAACATACATGGTAAATGGTGGGGCATTGAAGAATGCAGTAGAACAGAGGGATGTAGGAATAATGGTGCATAGTCCACTGAAGGTGGAATCTCATGTGGATAGGGTGTTGAAGAAAGCTTTCGGTATACTGGCCTTTATATATCAGAGCATTGAGTACAGGAGTTGAGAAGTTATGTTGAAATTGTATAAGGCATTAGTGAGGCCAAATTTGGAGTATTGTGTACAGTTCTGGTCACCGATTTATAGGAAAAATGGCAATTAAATTCAGCGAGTACAGAGCAGATTTACTAAAATGTTGCCTGGGTTTCATCTCCTAAGTTATAGAGAAAGGTTGAACAAGTTAGGTCTTTATTCTTTGGAGCGTAGAAGGTTGAGGAGGGACTTGATAGAGGTATTTAAAATTATGAGGGGGATAGATTGAGTTGACGTAGATATGCTTCTTCCATTGCGAGTGCGAGAGGTTCAAACAAGAGGACATGAGTTGAGAGTTAAAGGGCAAAAGTTTAGGGGTAAAATGAGTGGGGAACTTCTTTACTCAGAGAGTGGTAGCTGTGTGGAACGAGCTTCCAGCAGAAGTGGTTGAGGCAGGTTCGATGTTGTCGTTTAAACTTAAATTGGATAGCTATATGGACAGGAAAGGAATAGGAAGGTTATGGGCTGAGTGCAGGTCGGTGGGAATCGGTGAGAGTAAGAGTTCGGCACGGACTAAAGGGCAAGATGGCCTGTTTCCACGCTGCAATTGCTATATGGTTACATGGTTAATCACGGAGAATCTTACCAAATGCCTTACTGAAATCCATATACACTACGTCCGCTCCTCTACCTTCATCAATGTGTTGTGTTTCATCCTCAAAGAATTTAATCAGATTGAACGGTCCTTGACAAGTCAAGCTGACTATCCTTATTCAGATTATGTCTTTCCAAATGCTGTTAAAGCCTGCCTTACAGGATGTTCTTCAACAACTTGTTTACGACTGAAATAAGACTCGCTGGTCTATAACTATCTTTACTCCCTTTCTTGAGAAGGGAAATAACAATTACTATCTTCCAATCATCTCGTACTTCTATGATCCCTAGTGATGACGCAAGATTATCGCCAGAGGCTCAGCAATCTCGTCCCTTCTTTACCACAGTAGCCGGGGATATATATCTTTCGGTCCCGGCGACCAATGTAACATAATACCTTTCAAAAGCTCCAGCACATCTACTTTGTTAATGTCTGTACACTCAAGTGTTAGTCCACTGTCAGTCATCTCCACAATTGCCAAAGACTTCTCACTGGTAGAGCCAAGTAATTATTAATTATCTCTGCTACCACCTCCGGATCCTTGCATATGCTTCCACTCTCGCTTCTCATTGGTCATATTCTCACACGGCTCGTCCTCTTGTTCTTCACATACGTGCCAAATGCCTTGAGCTGTTCCTTAATCTGGCTTGTCAAGGCCTTTTCATGTCCCCTAAACTTACTTCAAATTTCGACACAACACAGTCCACAGTGACATTTAACATCCACCACTGCACCCACCGTCACCACAGTTTGTATATGTACTTTTAATCAGCAGGACCTCCTCGCTCTGCTCCCCAATACGACTATTTATAAAGCTCATGACTTCATCTGCCCTAATCTACTGAAACAGGAAATGCTATGTTGCACTAGAAGACCTGGAAATGCTACTTTACGCTAATAGTGTTGATTTGTTGTTTAACAGAACTGCTGTCAGAGGAATTTCTCCTACCCGCAATCGTGATGTAAATTCATAGCTATGAATCGTATCTGATCTCGCTGCCTCATATTATATTCAATAGGGCTGAATGAACAACATCATTTTGCTCCATTTGAAGGCAGATTTTCAACTGACAACGTAGCCTTTCCAGGGGTTCGGTGTAGCACGCTGAACATTGCCAGGGTTTCCTAGTCAGCTTTTGAACTTAAAGATATTCAGAGGGCGAAATTCACCAAAGGCGTCACTGGATTTGGGGTGACAGTCTGAGGACCTCGCTTATAAAGTGCTACACCCTGAAATTGACGTTATCAGACTTTCGGTCCACAAACCAATGGTTAAATAGTGAGAATACAAGTTAACCACATCAGCTTCCTTCCTAGACCAAAGTTCAGCTGTATGACATGTCCATTGGCCTCTGGACACCATCGCTTCCGAACATAGAACATAGAACAAAACATTGAACAATACTGCACAGGACCAAATCGTTAGACCTTCAAAGTTGTCCCGAATCAGAGACAACGTAATTCAACAAAACCCCAAAAACTGATCCCTCCTACCTATAGAAATTCAATGTACCTTCATCTTCTTCGTTATCACGTACCTGTCAAAACGTCTCTTAAAAGCTTCTACTACCATACCACGTGGCGCATTCCCGATATCCACCACTTTCTGAGTGAAAAATTAAGCCCTCACATCTCTTTTTAACCCACCCGCTTCACCTTCAATGCATGTCCTCTAGTTTTAGACATTTCTAACCTGTATAAAAGATACTCCATGTCTACCTGATCTGCGCTTCGCAAAAACGTGATAAACCTCTGTAAGCTCTTATTTCAGGCTCCGCCCGTCCAAAAAAAAACCTCAAGTTTGTCCAGCTTCTCATGAGAGCATATACACTGTGAACCAGACAACATAATGGTAAACTTCTTCTGCACCCTCTCTAATGTTTCTCCATCTTTCCTCAGCTGAAGCGACGAGAGCTATCTGCAACATTCCAACAGTCTCTTCAAAGTTGCAACATGAAATTTGACCTCAGTGCCTCGACTAAACAAAAGCAAGCATTCTGCAAGAATTCTTAACGACACGATAGACCCATGCTGTCACCTACCAGGAGCTAAAGAACTGGATATCAATCCTTCTGTTCAGCAGCACTGTTAAGAGTCTTGTGCTTAACTGTTTACTGTCTCTTTGAATTTGGCCTACCAAGGATCAATATCTCATATTTATCAGTGCAAAGCTCCATCTGCCTTTTCTCTTCCCATATCTATATATCATCTATATCACACGGTATTCTATGCTATTCTTTCTATCTATCCACAACTGCACCACGCTAGGTATCATCGACAAACTTACTAAAAGACCCATCTGCTTTTTCGTCCCATCATTTTTATATTTCACAAACATTAGCGGTCTCAGTACAGATATCTGCAGAGCACCAATAATTACAGATCTCCAGCTCAATAAGTCTCGTATAAAACTCCCCTCTGCCTTCCCTGCACAAGCCAGCTGCGAACGTAAACAGCCAATTTGCTGCGGGCCCCATGTATCCTAACCTTCTGGATTAGTGTCCTGCCAAAATGAAGACCAGATCGGGCAACGTTAATCAGCAAAGAGGCACCGAAGGGCAGACGTGAGTTCATTGCATTGCAGGATTTATAACAGGAAACAAAGACTTACCTACAACCTGGAGTACTACATGGCATGATGGTACAGCCATTACAGAGATCTGATTGAGAGAAGAGAGGACAGTTACCTAAACATTGCAGGATTCAGATGATTCACACCGTCCAGATGGGGGTAAAAGAGGTTCGGGGAGATTCACTACTGTTCAGATAGAATGTCACAAGGTCAAGGTCATTCTAGAAACTCATCCAGTCAGACAATGTGCATAGAACTCAGTAGTAAAGAAGGTGCAGTCACTGTGGCGGGATTGTACTGTAGCCTTCAATAGCTAGTTAGAAAGGGAGGAACAGACATGTTAGCATATTATGGGCTGAAGTGAAAACAATAGTTCAGCAACCAAAGGCTTTGAAGGGACATTATATATAGTTGTATTTGGGAAGGTTTCCGAAACAGTACGTAGATGATCATTAAGACAGGAAGACAAGCTTGACATAATATTGGGAAATGAGCCAGCCGAGATGACGGCATTTCATTGGGAAAGATCTAAGCTTTAAAGATTTAAAGATGGTTATACGGGCACTTGCAGGTGGTTGAATCCAACTTTGGGGAAGTTTAATTACAAGAGAATTGGACAGGAATTGCAGAGAGCAGTCTGTAAGCCGCTGTTTCTGGATAAGGCCAGATCTGATATGTGACAGTTACTTACAGTCCAGCCGGTCAGAATGCGGGACTTCCGAATCCCTGTGAGGAAGGTAGAGAAGGATGGGCACATTCAGCACTCAGTGTGATGGGAGATATCGTATTTGATTAAAAAAAAATATTTGAAACTAAAATTGGACAGAATCTGGGAGGAATATTCACGAAGCACAAACTCTGTGAATTAGGAGAGAGAACGATGGCCTGGAAATATCCCAGTAAGGAGGATCAACGAGAGTCTCAAGGTAATTTATGCATTCACAATAAAGGACAGTGTATTGGTGAGAGGCCAGGAGCACTCAAGGACAAATGATGGGGTTACGGCTGGGGCCACCATTGCATTCACTGGTGTTCGCAATTGGACGGACGTTGAGGAAAGCGAGATCAGGATGTGAGCATGATGATATTCTTACGTGTGGTTATACTAAGTAGGAAGTGGTGTTCGGTCGCTGAGAGTATTATGGTGGGTAACTCCTTTGGGGGATTCACTCTACTGTGGGACACAGACCACATGCACGTAAACATGATGTTTAAATTGGCATCACAGTTAACATACAAACACTGAGCTGAGGGCACTGCTCCTGTGTTGTACTGCTCACGGCTTCTCGGTCAATGATTATAGGCCCAGTAAGCAGAAGATCAAAGGGGCATGTGATACAACTCTTATTTCTGTATTGACTGTGGTTCTCATCTGGGACACACTGCCTGTAGGGATGGTGGGGGCAACCAGCCAGAGCATTCAAAGAGCCACCGATTAGGACGTGAAGAAGAAATAAACTGCGGAGCTTTGGGAAGAAAATGGGGATCTCGATATTGGGAATGTTGTGCCAGGAACTAGTATAGACTCGATAAAACGGCCTGGCTTACCCCACGGAGGCGAGGACAAGAAGAGATAATCACCAAAGAACGACAGACAGTTCCATCTCTGCTCCGGGGTAGCTCTGAGTCTCAGTTGCGCCAGCAACCTCAGCTGGCTACGGGCACAGCCATTCCCTACCTAGCTCGGAGTGACTGGCAGCCACTGACCTGGTTCGGGACACAGCCAAATTCATACTGCAAAGACAGCTCCGACTACCGACAGCAAGGCTCGATGAAGTGATGGTTCTCCAACACGGCCTAAAGATGACAAGTGGCCACTCTAGCATTCCACCGGCAGGTTGCTCCCAGGGGATCATGACATGACAAACCTGCAGCCCACACTCAACCCCAAGGCTGCTTATATTCCAAGCCGCAAGATGGCAATCATTTGCCTATGATTAACTCAGCTGGAAGACACGGATTCCTGAGTCTAAGGACCGGAACATGAACCGGAATACAGACTTCACGGACCCGACCATGACACTTACGAAGTATAGTCGCTGTTTTTACATCAGCCCATAATTTGCGAGCATATCTGTTCCTATCACTTACTGCCTATTTGGAGGTCTGCAGTATAATTTCATTACACTGATTGCGCTTTTATTGTTGCTGAGTTCTATCCACATTGTCTGACTGGATGAGCCTCAGGAATGACCACTTCAGCGACTAGGTGCAACTCTGGTCATTAACGTGGCCCCAACTGGACATCCGTTTGGCGTTCCTTGTTCTCGTCTTTACCCTGTGCTCAATGCTGCTTCCTACGCTGTAGCTCTTGTCGCCACCCTTTTAATCCCCACATGCCACATGTTAAAACACTTCAGGGTAGCTGCAGCAAAATTCTCTGTGAGACTATTAGCTCCCCTTAGTACAGGTGTGTCCTATTTTCCCTACACCTATCCCGTCTATCCCGAAAGAGACTCCAGTGATCTGTGTACTTGATTGTTAGCCAACATTCAACTGTGCTACATTACCATCTGTTAACTCGGAAGCATGTGGCCTGGAAGTAATCCAGAGATCACCATCCCGGTCCTACGTCTTAACTTTCTGCCCAAATCCCTAAATTCCCTTTGAAGGACCTTGTTTCCCCATTGTTCTAAAGAGGACTACGAATTTTGCACATGCAGTCATACAACTGGACCATCAGATAACCCGTACTGTTTCCATATCCTGGATCGGAGAGGTTTCAGTTCTGTGTTTCGTTCTCCCATTCTTCCGATTCGCGATCTTTGTGACCCACACATTATCCCTTCTCACACGTTCCTTGGGAACTTACAAATGTATACAATTGATATACCACGTTGCATAAGCAACTGCTGACAGATTAGGGTGAAGTTTATTCTGAGTTACCAATCAGGACTGTTGACCCAAGGACAGGCATTGCCCAAGGAACCTGCACTGACATTAATTTTAGAGGTCCATTGCAGGGCACTGACATTACTGTGTAATTCACACAAGTTCTGGACCAGGGGCAAATGAGTCCATACAGATACATCTGACATTGCCTTGGAAATTCGTGCTCTTCTTCAAAATTCAAGATGCATTATTTTCTTTTTTCATTATTTTTTATAAGTTTTTACAATGCAACAACAACAAAAAAATAGTAAAAACAAGAGCTTTTTACAGGGCAAAAGAAACGTATCAAATGTACAGTTCATAACAGTTAAGGAAAAGCACCCATAGTAGAAACGTATAAAGTCAGTCACCTCCCCACCCTACCGCTACCAAGCCAACCTTACGATATATAGAAAAGTTAATCAGAACTTTTATCACCACAGAGCTATAATTACAAAAAGAAGTTATATTGCCTACTACCTGAGCTATAATATGTTCGCACATTAAAAAACGTAAGTCTTAACTGAGAAAAGCTGGAAATAAGGGATTTAAATGCAAAAGAAAAAAGGAACAATAAAGCCTTAATGTAAACGCGAATTTTGAAAATATTCAAGAAAAAGTCCCCGCACCTTTTGAAATTTTATGTCCGCATTAAGAAGTGAATAATGAATCTTTTCAAGGACTAAGCAGGGCATACTGTCTCTAAGCCATTGAACCTGAGTGGGTGGGACTACATCTCTCCACCTAAGAAGGACTGTTTGTTTAATGTCATTTCCAGTAATCAAGTGGAAAGGGGAATTAAACAATTGTAACTGTGGACCTGAAAGAAGATAAGTCACTTGAAGCAGATTGTCTACACCACAAAATCTGAAATTGGAGCTGCAGAGATTGTGCAGGCATTAGAAATGACCTTTCAAGAATCAATCGTTTCCGGCATTTTTTTCTGGAGAAATGGAAAATTGCAAATGTCACTCCATTTTCAAGAAGGGAGAGAGGCAAAAGAAAGAACATTGTCAGCCTGTTAGTCTGAGAGCAGTACTTGGGAAGATGTTGGAGTCCATTGCTAAGGATGTGGTATCAGTGTACTTGGAAACTCATGATAAAATGGGCCATTGTCAGCATGGTTTCCTTCTGTGAAAATTTTGCCTGACAAATCTGTGGGAATTCTTTGAAGAAATAACAAGCAGGATAGACAAAGGAGGATGTTGTGAACTTGGATTTTAACAAGGCCTTTGCAAGTTGCCACACGTGATGGTAAACAATTTAAGAATGAATGGTATCACAGGGAAGATACTAGTAGGGATAGAGCATTGACTGCATGGCAGGAGACAAAGAGTGGTAATAAAGGGAGCCTTCTCTAGTTGGCTGCTGGTGACTGGTGGTGTTCCACAGGAGCTTGTGTTGAGGCCCCTTTTTACGTTATATATCAATGACTTGAATGATGGAATTCATAGCATTGTAGCCCATCCTGCAGATGATACGAAGATAGATGGAATTTCAGGTAGCTTTGGGGAAGTAGAGAGGCTACAGAAGGACTTAGAGAGATCTGAAGAATGAGTAAAGAAGCATCAGATCGAATAGTACCAGAAAGTGTAATGTCAAGGTCGTTGAAAAGCCTCGATGGAGTGGATGTGGAGAGGCTGCTTCTGCTGGTGGGAAGTCTAAGACCAGAGAACACAGCCACAAAATAGAGGGACTTCCTTTTAAAATGGAGAAAAAGTGGAATTTCATTAGCCTGATAATGGCGCATCCGTGGAGTTTGTTGCAACAGGTGGCTGTCGATGCCAAGTCATTGGGTATGTTTAAGGCAAAATTAATAGATTCTTAATTGGTCAGAGCATGAAGGGATACCATGGGAAGGCAGGAGACTGGGGCTGAGAGTAAAGATGGATCAGCCTTGATAAAATGGCGGAGCAGACTCGATTGACCATACGGCCTAATTCTGCTCTATATCTTTTGGTGATACAAGCTGCTTGCCCGACATACTCGCTCCATTCTGCTGGCACAATTATTTCACAGATCTTTTTGAATAACTTCTGCCACTCCATAAATGAAGTGTTCATTTAGATTTCCATCAAATAGAGAAATATCATTTGCATCAGTCAATCACCACCAAATCTGCTAACCAATTAGGGACGCTGTCCAAAAAAAAGCAGATTGTCTTGAATTTGCAGGTTTTGTGTCTTAATTGGGTTTGAAAAATAGAAATATCTGTATCAATGAAATACAGCAATATCTGACATTAGGCTGTCTACCATTTATTTAGTCGATTTCAAAAGCTGTGGAAGATTTCCACCATTTTGTGTTCAAATCTATTTCAGATCCCAGCTTCTGCAGTTCAGTGCTGTTTTATCTGATTTGTTCCTATGTTTATTGTACTGTGCTTATTAAAATACGTTCACCTAAATGTTGACTCCGAGCTTAATGATGATTCCAAAGCGAGAACGAACATCGAAACTTCCACTTTTACATATCACATGAAGAATTGTGGGAATCAATATAATGTGTCTGAAAGATAAAGACAACGTTATTTGTGCTTCAGTAGAGCCAAAAGGAAGTTGAATTTCTCTGTCCACCCTCTCAAACACTCACCTCAACAGTTTTGTTGGAATCCTGTCAGAAAGGACGGAGGTTGCAAAGAGATCTGATTAATGATCAATTTACATCAATTTACAAAAGGCATATGATAAGTAGACAGCGTGAGCCCGTTCCTTTGTCTGTTGGGTTAGGATGGGTGAGAGGTGTATATGCCGAATTATCAGTGAGTATATGCAAATTAGTCAGTGGATGATGTTTATTTAGATTTTCAAAAGACCGGTGATAAGACACCACACGCGAAACTGTTAAAGAAGATAAAAGCTCATAGTATTATGCTTTATACTTCATACTTTATTGTCGCCAAACAATTGATACTAGAGCGTATAATCATCACAGTGATATTTGATGTTGTTCTTTGTGCTCCCTGGGCTATAAATCGATAGTAAATATTAAACATTTAAATTATAAATCATAAATAGAAAATAGAAAAGGGAAAGGTAATGCAAAGGAATGGCCCAGATCAAGGTCTGGATCCTTTCAGCAGTCTTATCACAGTTGGAAAGAAGCTGTTCCCAAATATCGCCGGACGAATCTTCAAGCTCCTGAGCCTTCTCCCGGAGGGAAGAGGGACGAAAAGTGTGTTGGCTGGGTGGGACGTGTCCTTGACTGCACTGCTCCGACAGTGTGCGGTGTAAAGTGAGTCCAAGGATGGAACATTGGTTTGTGTGATGTGCTGGGCTGTGCTCACGATATTCTGCAGCTTCTTCCGGTCTTGGGCAGGACAACTTCCATAGCACGTTGAATGCACCCCAGAAGAATGTTTTCTACGGTGTATTTCTAAAAATTAGTGAGGGTTTTAGGGGACAGGCCAAATTTTCCTAGCTTCCTCAGGAAGTAAAGCCGCTGGTGGGCCTCCTTGGCAGTAGACTCTGCTTGGTTGGACCAAGACAGGTCATTTGTGACATTGATCCCGAGGAAGTTAAAGCTTTTGACCTGTTCCACTTGCGCACCACCGATGTAAATGAAGTCGTGCGGTCCGCTACTCCTTCTGAAATCAACAGTCAATTCCTTCGTCTTGCTGACGTTGAGGGAGAGGTTATTATCCTCGCACCATGCCACCAGGTTCTTAAATTCCTCTCTGTACTCAAACTCATCATCACCCGAGATACGGCTTAAAGAAAAGATGCTAGAAATCCTATGTGTTGCCTTGGATTTCCAGCACCTGCAGGTTATCTCCAATTTGTACATTATCAACGTGCTGATTTGACCGTTTCAATTCTGCCATCGGTGTCTATTGTATCTTTGTTCAAATCTGTGTGTGTGTGTGTGTGTGTGTGTGTGAGTGAGAGAGAGAGAGAGAGAGAGAGAGAGAGAGAGAGAGAGAGAGAATAGCGAGAGAGACTGAAGGACAGTTCGAAATGGGAAACTGCATGGACAGAAGGTATAGATCGTTCAGTGTCGCTGGTCTTGTTGAAAGATGAATAATTAGGCACCAAACAGATGAAATCTGAAAATGGAGCTGCTTCGTGATAAAGCTCTGTTTCGGAACAGCTTCTTTCCAACGGATCTGGGGCGTACCTTCCAAATATCCAGACCTGCCTCTCGTTTTTTTTTGCACTACCTTACTTTTCATTTTTCTATTTTCTATTTATGATTTATAATTTATTTTTTTAATATTTACTAATTTTTACTTTTTAAAAAAATAATATGCAATATTTGTAATCCAGGGAGCGGGAAGCGCAGAATCAAATATTGCTGTGATGATAGTGCGTTCTAGTAGCAATTGTTTGGCAACAATAAAGTATAAAGTATAAAGTATTTTCAGCACAGACATTGTTGAGGAAATGCCCAAGAACTTTAATGTATCTTTCTTCAATCAGCTCAATACATTCATCAGACAATGATGTTGAATTAAAGTGTTTGTTCAAGAAACTGTAACTGAGAAAGTTAGTGAAGTGTATAACCGTATCTATGGAAACGGATCCTCTGCAGAAATGAGAGCCGTTTTAAAAGCATCAGCTCAGAGTGTCTGCCAGAGCTGCGAATTCAGGAGCATCAGAAATTACAGCTTCTCTCTGAAATGGTGTTTCCGGTCGTCAAGAGGATAGAAGCAGTTTACTATCCTTTTATTTCAGCCTTTGGAATTCCCGGTAAGCCGCAGTGTCAGCTGCCATTGGTGGGACATGATGTTTAATTCCGATGTTCTGAATTGCGATGTTTTTGTCGCTGATTTCTACTGTCACTTGCGCAGTCCCGGTATTCGGCACTTCAGGAATGGAAGAGAAACGCCGGGACTGCGGAATCTGGGATCCGGATCTAAATACAAAACGCTGCACGGATTTAAGAAATCTGCCAACATCTGTGGAAATGAGCCGGTTAGGCAGCGTTCTCCCAGCTGTTTAAGATATTCGGGTCTCTGTGTATTTGGTTTTGCAGATGCACTGTATTTGCAAATCTTCAGTTGATACAGCCCGAGATTATACAAATTGATTGTGTGATGGTGATGTGAACGGTTGTCTGAGTTAGGTGCCACAATCAAACTATCGACTGTCACTTCACATTTCAGTCATCAGTAAGGAATCTGTATTCAAATCATACTGAATTTAACGCACCAATGAAGGGAAAGTATTACAGGATCCCCTCATCCCTTCAGACTGCTGCATTGGCTTCTGCTCAGTCTTTTCTCAAGTTGATGTTTTCTGTCTCTTTTTCAGCGAACTTAGCGGCGATTGTGATCCTGTCCCGGGGAAAGTGCGGTCTCTCCAAATGTGTCACTCACTACCTGGTGGGAATGGCAGCGGCCGATCTCCTGGTCGTTATCTCGGATCCGTTGTTAAGGTGGACTGCTTCGTTTTATTTTCCACAGTCATTTGTGTTTATCACTCCTGTGTGCAGAACCCGTACTTGGTTGATCTTTGCGAGTACTGCGACCTCAGTCTGGCTGACTGTCGCATTCACCGTCGATCGATTTCTGGCTATTTGCTATGAGAAGCTGAAAAGAAAATATTGCACCGAGAGAACGGCGGCTATGGTTATCGGGACAGTGAGTGTGCTGGCCTGTTTGGAGACTGTTCCCTGGTTCTTTGTATGCGGGCCTAGAGAAATAATTGACGGTGTTCCCTGGGACTGTGTTCGTACACCGAGCTTCAAAAAATCTCCCTCATGGGCGGTATTTGAGATGTTTCACCGCATTTTAGTCCCCTGCGTCCCATTTTTTCTGATTTTACTGTTCAATATTCTGACTGTCAGGCGGATTCTAGCGGCCAGTCGAGCTCGCAGGGGGCTCCGGGGACAAAAGAGTGGAGAGAATGAAAAGGACCGGGAGATAGAAAACCGACGGAAATCCATCGTTTTGCTCTTCAGCATAACCGGTAGTTTCATATTGTTGTGGATAACGCAGGTGGTATTTTATATCTACAGACGGATTTCAATTAGTTTTATTGATTCCGTCACAGATCCCCGTTACATCACACAACACACATCGGGAATGCTGCAGATTCTCAGTTCCTGCACCAACACGTGTATTTACGCCCTGACTCAGAGCAAATTCCGAGAGGAACTGAAGAATGCGGCGAAATACCCAATGAATTGGATTTTGAAACTCGTAAAACATTAGAAATAAATGCTGTAAGGTTTTACATTTCAAATGCCTTCATGCTCCCCGACTTGTGGGTAAATGGAAGCAAAATGATGAACAGAGTTACAAGGCAAACACAATAAAATCTGCCGATGCTCGAAATACAAAACAACACACACAAAATCAGATCCTGATGAAGGGTATCGGCCTAAAACGTCGATGTTTTTATTGTTTTCCATTTTGTTGGTGTTGCCTTAGAGATACAAAACAACTATTTACAACTGATCACTGGACTCACAATCCCAGAGAAATATCCTTAGAATCCCACGTCTCGTCCTGTTAACATGAAGCTTGAGGCGAACCAATTCCCCCGCTTCCCGGTTCTGACAAAACTGCCTGACCATGAAGTATGTTTACTTCGGTATCAGCCACTCTAGCTCCCGTCATTACCAGTCCTTTCCTTCACGGTCTGTTTCTCCTGTTTCTCCAACTGTAGGTTCTCCTTCACTCTGCCACCTTGAACTACTTTCCTTTAACAGAATTTAAACTGGTCTACAAATGAGGGCAACATACCGTTACATTTACTTGTAGCTCTGTTTGTGTGTCTGTCTGTGTGTGTTTGTGTGTGTGTGTGTGTGTGTGTGTGTGTGTGTGTGTGTGTGTCTGTCTATCTGTCTGTCTGCGTCTACCTGTGTCTGTGTGTGTGTCTGTCTGTCTGTGTCTGTGTGTGTGTGTGTGTGTCTCTGTTTGTGTCTGTGTGTCTGTCTGTCTGTGTCTGTCTATCTGTGCCTGCCTGTCTGTGTGTGTGTGTGTGTGTGTGTGTGTATATGTGTGTGTGTCTGAGAGAGAGAGAGAGAGAGAGAGGGAGAGAGAGAGATTGAGAGAGAACGAGCGAGGGAAAGGATAGGGAGAGATGGTGCGATGCCTTGCCTTACGCAGTTGAAATTGCTTTTTTTAGGAGGTGAAAAAAATAAAGTCATGTGGTTGCTGTGTATGTGGAAGTTACGAATGCCTTTGACAAGATTCCCCATGATAGACTCATCCAGAAATTCTGCAGGCATTGGATCGATGGAAATTTGGCTTCCCGAATTGGGAATTAACTTGTCCAGAGAGGAAGGGACCCTTCAAAAATTTCCACACAAGTTAATTTGTTGGTAGGAAGGCGTATGTTGTGCTGGCCATCATCAGTCGGGGGACTAAGTTTTATAGCTGCAGGGTGATGTTATAACTCTATAAAACTCTGATTAGACCATACTTGGAGTTTTGTGTTCAGTTCTGGTCACCTCATTATAGAAAGCACGTTAAAGCTTTAAAGGGGGTTCGCTGGGTATTTACCAAGTTTCTGCCTTAATCGGTGAAGATGCATCACGAGGAAACGTTGAACAAGCCAGGGATTTGCCCTTTCGAGCAAAGGGGATGAGAGGAGACTTGACGGAGGTATACAAGAGAGAAAAAAAAGATTGGATATCATGGACACGCAGCGCCTTTTCACAAGGTGGAAGCTGGTTAACACGAGAGGACATACCTTTGTCATGGTCCCGTCCGTGAAGTCCGCTTTCAGGTTCACGGTCCGGTCCACGCTCCGGTCCAATGATCCCTATTCCAGGTTTTCCGGTCTTCCCCAGTTTCTGTTGAGGCAGCTGATTCATGTCTGGGCTGACTTCACAAATAGTTTCAGGATTCATCTTCTGGCTGCCGGACTGTTCCCTTCCTTTCCCTTCCCTTCCTTTCCTTCTGTATCCCTGACAGTTGCCACGGCAACTTACCTCGGCATTTACCACGGCAAGTACATCGGTAGTTATCACGGCAAGTTTCCTCGGCGTTTACCACGGTAGGTTCCCTCGGCAGCCACTCCGGCCCTGCATCCTAAAAAGCGTCCGACACTGCGCCCTGAAAAGCATCACGGCCCCTGCGTTCATTAAATGAGCCCGGCCTTGCTTCCTGGAAAGCTTCCTGGCCCTGTGTCCTGGAAGGGTTCCGGTGGCTCCGAGACACCAGAAGGAGCCCCGGCTCCGAGCCTCCAGAAGGAGTCCCGGCTCCGACCCCTGTCACGTACGCCGTGACGGGGATAAAGGAACCAGCAGAGATGGAAAACACTTTGGGGTCTCGTATTGCTAAAAAATACTAATATTTATGAGTAACTACGCAATACAGTGATATAAATGTCGATAAATATAAGTAAATCAGTAAGTGCGGAAATAGATATATGAAAAGAACAAGCTTCTTTAGTCTAGGGGTAAAAAGATACAGTCTTATAATGTTGAGTAAAGTTCAGTTCAGTTCATTCGTGGTATTTAGTTGAGTAGTGTTGGAAAGAGAGAGAGAGAGAGAGTTGAGTCTTTAGGTGAGCAGTTGCCGTCGATCTTTTCGTCGTCCTCCGAAACCCTTTACAATTCACCGACTGTCACTTTATCCAGGGGGACCGGTTTTCCTGTGGTGGAGCTATCACGCCGACAAGGGTGGACACAAAGACAAATCCCCACCAGTCAACCCCTTCTTCACCGCTGGAATAACAATTTGGATCAATCCGCCTGATCGATCCTCAAAAACCCACTTTCTCTGCCGGCACAACAGTGCTGATTCAGTATCCAGATCAAGTGTCTGAGGTCTGTATCATCTGACCTCCCATTTGTTTGACCAGGCTGAGCATCACCTGTCATTCAAACAGTCGCTTCTTCCTTTGTCTGTAAAAGAATGTGAGCAGGCAACAAGTCCTTGGAAGTAACATCAATAATGTCCTGTTGGTCACCATAGCAACCTTCGACCTGCTCACTTTTTATCTCCAAAGTGAAACTCCAAAGTTAACTCCGGTGTCAGTCCAACCGTCAATATTGGTCTCTCTCTCCTGTCCAAACAAACCATCAATGATGAATGTGTCTCTCTGTCTCTCTTCAAACAGTTTAATAGGGGCACTCCTGGATCCCCACACAACCCCAAGAAGGAGTCCCGGCTCCGAGCCCCAAGAAGGATTCTCTGCACCGAACACCAGCAAGTAACCAAGAGCCGAGCCCAGACCAGTCGAAGGGCCGAGCCCAGTCCAAGTAACCAAGAGCCGAACCAAGCCGGGTCCTGGAGGCACGTCCCGTCCAGGAGAACCTCGTCCAGTCCAAGAGTCAAAGCCGCACCCAGCCGAATCAGGAGTTCCACGCCCAGCACAGTGCTGTAGTATGTCGTCCTGTGCTGGGAATTCATCGTCCCGTCCTGAAGTCTCTCGTCACGCCCAAGAACCTCTCCTTATCCAAGCCTCGTCCTAGAGCCTCGTCCAGGCCATGTCAACGCTTCGTATTCCCTGTACTATATTTGTGTCTCACCTGTTCCTACTCCCGAATCCCCGCCTGGATCGGGATTACGAGCCCCAGTCAAAGCCCATGTTCCGGATCACTGTCCAGTCTCTGGCTCGCAGTCCAAGTCCAGGCTCCTTGTTTCAAGTTCCTCGTCCTGGTCCAACGCTTCCAGTCCAAGTCCTAGCCCAGGGCCGGTGTCCTTGTCTCGTCCAGGTTCTGTGTCCATGCCCAGCATCCTTTCCTCCCTACTTCCCCTGCCTTTTTGACACTCCTAGGCCCGTTTCCAGTATGTCAGTGTATGTGTCTTGCATTTGGGTCTCCACCAGCGCCCACATACGACTACCTTTCATGTAGCTGGAGGAAATTACAGGGGGAGGGGTACCAGGGACAGTTTAAAATTGCACAAAGTGTGTTAAGTGTTTCTACCTCCCTACCAAGGTGTTTCTGTAAGGAAACATTTAACTGTGATTCCTCTTTGGCTTCTGCTGAAATAAAATGGGAGTCGGTAAGCAAAACAGGTTAGCTTGGAGCGGGATTGTTTTGAAGTTCAAGACAACCAGTGTACAACAATGTTGTCAGAGAGTCAAGTGCAGCTCTAATAGTTGAAGAGGTGAAAAACATGCTTGTCTGGGTTGACGGTCATCCGAGATCGGATAGGTGCAGCTGGTCCCACCGAGATGGAAATGTACCAGTGTACGGGAGTTTGGAGGGTAGACAAAGCGGCATCTTCTTTGGACCAAGGGTGAAACAGAGATTTGTCCCAGGGCAGACCACGGCTGGAGCTGAAGTTGTGAACAGTGTTGAGAGAAAGAGAGAAAAAGAGCAAGAAAAGGAAAATAGAGAGAACAAGAGACTGAGCAAGATAGGGAGAAGAGTGAGAGTGATTAAGAGAGAAACAGAGAGAGAGAGTGAGCCAGACAGAGAAAGAGAAAGACAGACAGACAGAGAAAAACCGAAAGAGACAGAAAAAGGGTGAGTGAGAGAAAGGGCAAGAGAGACAGAAAAAAGAGACAGCGAGAAAGGGAAAACCAGAGGGGGAGCAAGGGACAGAGAAAGAGAGAGAGAGAGAGAGAGAGAGAGAACAGTCTGGGTGACATTTGCTTGCCGTTCTGTATTGAAATTGTACGAGTTGTTATAAAGTGATTTGTTTAACACGCATGCACTGTCTCCTTGGTTTGCAAATGCATATGTAAATATCCTGTGCTGAATCAAAAAAGAATACTGAGTGAATTTTAAAACATTTTTCATTACAAGGAGTCTATTCGAACACACTTGAACATACAGGAAATAGAAGGATAAGAATCACATGAATGAACACCCATATACTTGTGACATACGTACCTTCATTGGTTGTGTCCTTGTCTGTAGAAGTTAGGAATTTACATTTGTTGTCTTTTTTTCTTTTTTTGACATTGAGCAACAGAAAGGACCCTGAAAACAAATTTCTACAAATCTGTCTAAATTCATTACAGTTGTTTAGCACAACATAATTCATTGCATAATTACTCACCCCCTTCAAGTCAGTATTTTATCAAGGCCTCAATCTTTAATTTCCTGTTTTTCTCCTAATTTCCTTTCATTGTCCCACGATTCAGACCGATAATTTCCCAATTACTTCTAATTCTCTTTGATGGCGACACACCTGGTTTCCATCAAAACCTACAGCATAAGAAACCCGGCATTTCAGCCACTATTCACCAGATTGTTGGTTTTGCCTGAATGTTAATTAACGTTTCCCGGCGTTTAAGGACCGTGTGTTCTAAGTTTTGTTCCAGTTTCAAAGTTTGCCTTTGAAACTCCGTCTCTCTGTGTCAAGGCTCCGTGTCAAGACTTCGTGTCAAGATCCCTCCTATCTGCTGTTCAGCATTCATGTCCGCATAAGTATCCTAACTCAATCTCTGTGCCTGTGTCCTGCGTTTCGGTTCGCTTCATTCGCTCTTTGCAACAGAACGGACCAAGCAGACACGGATACCCTGCAACAAGCCCTCGCCAGACAGGGTCCCCTACTGTGTCTGCACGATAAACTTCTCCAGGATGTCATGGAGACCGTCCGTTCCCTGTCTGCTAATGTAACGGTGATCGGTGACCAGGTGGACGGTGTATCCACTCATTTTACCGCAACCACTCCTGGAACCCTGAGTAACCAGCCCAGACAGCCTGTAGAGGCAACCCCATACGTGTCAGTAACATCCTCGCCAAGACAGCCGCACGTACCTGAACCAGAATCCTATGCTGGGGATTTGGGGAAGTTCCGGGCCTTCTTTCTGCAATCGTCCTTGGTGTGCGAACATCAGTCATTCATGTACTCCACGGATAAGTCGAAGGTAGCTCATATTACGGGTTATTCAGTGGCAGTGCCTTAGCGTGGGCTACAGCTGTCTGGGATACTCAACCAGATACCTGCTCCTCTTTCCCGACCTTTATCATAGAAATGAGAAAGATCTTTGACCACTTCGTCTGTGGTAAAAATGCCGCTCAGAGTCTATTCACTCTCCATCAGCACACACGCAGTGTTTTCGAATATTCCGTGGAGTTCCGGACGTTGCGGCCGACTCGGGGTGGAATGATTGGCACTCCAAGGGTTCTTTAGGAATGGTCTCAGCGACATAGTGAAAGACGAGTTCGCAACAATTGATGACTCGGACAGCCTGGATTCCTTGATCTCCCTAGCCACCAGGTTGGACAATCGTCTTCGAAAACGCCAAAGAGAAAGAACTGGTCGTCCACCTCCTTTGACCACTCGACGGCATTCATTAAGGTATCCCACAAGCACAAGCCTCGATTCTCCTCCTGTTCCTAGAATACCTCCCAGCTGGGCCATTTCCACCGCTCCAGGAGAAGAACCCATGCAGCTGGGACGGTACCGTCTTTCCTCCACAGACCGACTCCGGAGATTGAGAGCGGGGAGTGTCTATATTGCGGCCAGTCCGTCCCCTTCCGTGCTACCCACAGATCTTTGAAGACCTAACCTGGTCCCAACATATCCTTAGCAGTTATAAAGAAAGCAAGACAACGACTATACTTCGTAAGTGTCATGGTGCGGTCCGTGAAGTCTGTATTCCGGTTCATGTTCCGATCCTTAGACTCAGGAATCCGTGTCTTCCAGCTGTCCCTTGTTTTGGTTGAGTTAATCATAGGCACATGATTCCCATCTTGCGGCTTGGATTATAAGCAGCCTTGGGGTTGAGGTTGTGGGCTGCAGGTTTGACATGTCATGATACCCTGGGAGCAACCTGCCGGTGGAAGGCTAGAGCGGCCACTTGTCATCTTTAGGCCGTGTTGGAGAACCATCACTTCATCGAGCCTTGCTGTCGGTAGTCGGAGCTGTCTTTGCAGTATGAATTTGGCTGTGTCCCGAACCAGGTCTGTGGCTGCCAGTCACTCCGAGCTAGGTAGGGAATGGCTGTGCCCGTAGCCAGCTGAGGTTGCTGGCGCAACTGAGACTCAGAGCTACCCCGGAGCAGAGATGGAACTGTCTGTCGTTCTTTGGTGATTGTCTCTTCTTGTCCTCGCCTCCGTGGGGTAAGCCAGGCCGATTTATCGAGTCTATACTAATTCCTGGCACAACATTTCCAATATCGGGATCCCCATTTTCTTCCCAAAGCTCCGCAGTTTATTTCTTCTTCACGTCCTAATCGGTGGCTCTTTGAATGCTCTGGCTGGTTGCCCCCACCATCCCTACAGGCAGTGTGTCCCAGATGAGAACCACAGTCAATACAGAAATAAGAGTTGTATCACATGCCCCTTTGATCTTCTGCTTACTGGGCCTATAATCATTGACCGAGAAGCCGTGAGCAGTACAACACAGGAGCAGTGCCCTCAGCTCAGTGTTTGTATGTTAACTATGATGCCAATTTAAACATCATGTTTACGTGCATGTGGTCTGTGTCCCACAGTAGAGTGAATCCCCCAAAGGAGTTACCCACCATAATACTCTCAGCGACCGAACACCACTTTCTACTTAGTATAACCACACGTAAGAATATCATCATGCTCACATCCTGATCTCGCTTTCCTCAACGTCCGTCCAATTGCGAACACCAGTGAATGCAATGGTGGCCCCAGCCGTAACCCCACCATTTGTCCTTGAGTGCTCCTGGCCTCTCACCAGTACACTGTCCTTTATTGTGAATGCATAAATTACCTTGGGACTTTCGTTGATCCTCCTCACTGGGATATTTCCAGGCCATCGTTCTCTCTCCTAATTCACAGTGTTTCTGCTTCGTGAATGTTTCTCCCAGATTCTGTCCAATTTTAGTTTCAAATATTTTTTTAATCAAATACGATATCTCCCATCACCCTGAGTGCTGAATGTGCCCATCCTTCTCTACCTTCCTCACAGGGATTCGGAAGTCCCGCATTCTGACCGGCTGGACTGTAAGTAACTGTCACATATCAGATCTGGCCTTATCCAGAAACAGCGGCTTACAGACTGCTCTCTGCAATTCCTGTCCAATTCTCTTGTAACTAAACTTCCCCAAAGTTGGATTCAACAACCTACAAGTGCCCGTATAACCATCTTTAAATCTTTAAAGCTTAGATCTTTCCCAATGAAATGCCAGTCATCTCGGCTGGCTCATATTTCTCTATTTGATGGAAATCTAAATGAACACTTCATTTATGGAGTGGCAGAAGTTATTCAAAAAGATCTGTGAAATAATTGTGCCAGCAGAATGGAGCGAGTATGTCGGGCAAGCAGCTTGTATCACCAAAAGATATAGAGCAGAATTAGGCCGTATGGTCAATCGAGTCTGCTCCGCCATTTTATCAAGGCTGATCCATCTTTACTCTCAGCCCCAGTCTCCTGCCTTCCCATGGTATCCCTTCATGCTCTGACCAATTAAGAATCTATTAATTTTGCCTTAAACATACCCAATGACTTGGCATCGACAGCCACCTGTTGCAACAAACTCCACGGATGCGCCATTATCAGGCTAATGAAATTCCACTTTTTCTCCATTTTAAAAGGAAGTCCCTCTATTTTGTGGCTGTGTTCTCTGGTCTTAGACTTCCCACCAGCAGAAGCAGCCTCTCCACATCCACTCCATCGAGGCTTTTCAACGACCTTGACATTACACTTTCTGGTACTATTCGATCTGATGCTTCTTTACTCATTCTTCAGATCTCTCTAAGTCCTTCTGTAGCCTCTCTACTTCCCCAAAGCTACCTGAAATTCCATCTATCTTCGTATCATCTGCAGGATGGGCTACAATGCTATGAATTCCATCATTCAAGTCATTGATATATAACGTAAAAAGGGGCCTCAACACAAGCTCCTGTGGAACACCACCAGTCACCAGCAGCCAACTAGAGAAGGCTCCCTTTATTACCACTCTTTGTCTCCTGCCATGCAGTCAATGCTCTATCCCTACTAGTATCTTCCCTGTGATACCATTCACTCTTAAATTGTTTACCATCACGTGTGGCAACTTGCAAAGGCCTTGTTAAAATCCAAGTTCACAACATCCTCCTTTGTCTATCCTGCTTGTTATTTCTTCAAAGAATTCCCACAGATTTGTCAGGCAAAATTTTCACAGAAGGAAACCATGCTGACAATGGCCCATTTTATCATGAGTTTCCAAGTACACTGATACCACATCCTTAGCAATGGACTCCAACATCTTCCCAAGTACTGCTCTCAGACTAACAGGCTGACAATGTTCTTTCTTTTGCCTCTCTCCCTTCTTGAAAATGGAGTGACATTTGCAATTTTCCATTTCTCCAGAAAAAAATGCCGGAAACGATTGATTCTTGAAAGGTCATTTCTAATGCCTGCACAATCTCTGCAGCTCCAATTTCAGATTTTGTGGTGTAGACAATCTGCTTCAAGTGACTTATCTTCTTTCAGGTCCACAGTTACAATTGTTTAATTCCCCTTTCCACTTGATTACTGGAAATGACATTAAACAAACAGTCCTTCTTAGGTGGAGAGATGTAGTCCCACCCACTCAGGTTCAATGGCTTAGAGACAGTATGCCCTGCTTAGACCTTGAAAAGATTCATTATTCACTTCTTAATGCGGACATAAAATTTCAAAAGGTGCGGGGACTTTTTCTTGAATATTTTCAAAATTCGCGTTTACATTAAGGCTTTATCGTTCCTTTTTTCTTTTGCATTTAAATCCCTTATTTCCAGCTTTTCTCAGTTAAGACTTACGTTTTTTTAATGTGCGAACATATTATAGCTCAGGTAGTAGGCAATATAACTTCTTTTTGTAATTATAGCTCTGTGGTGATAAAAGTTCTGATTAACTTTTCTATATATCGTAAGGTTGGCTTGGTAGCGGTAGGGTGGGGAGGTGACTGACTTTATACGTTTCTACTATGGGTGCTTTTCCTTAACTGTTATGAACTGTACATTTGATACGTTTCTTTTGCCCTGTAAAAAGCTCTTGTTTTTACTATTTTTTTGTTGTTGTTGCATTGTAAAAACTTATAAAAAATAATGAAAAAAGAAAATAATGCATCTTGAATTTTGAAGAAGAGCACGAATTTCCAAGGCAATGTCAGATGTATCTGTATGGACTCATTTGCCCCTGGTCCAGAACTTGTGTGAATTACACAGTAATGTCAGTGCCCTGCAATGGACCTCTAAAATTAATGTCAGTGCAGGTTCCTTGGGCAATGCCTGTCCTTGGGTCAACAGTCCTGATTGGTAACTCAGAATAAACTTCACCCTAATCTGTCAGCAGTTGCTTATGCAACGTGGTATATCAATTGTATACATTTGTAAGTTCCCAAGGAACGTGTGAGAAGGGATAATGTGTGGGTCACAAAGATCGCGAATCGGAAGAATGGGAGAACGAAACACAGAACTGAAACCTCTCCGATCCAGGATATGGAAACAGTACGGGTTATCTGATGGTCCAGTTGTATGACTGCATGTGCAAAATTCGTAGTCCTCTTTAGAACAATGGGGAAACAAGGTCCTTCAAAGGGAATTTAGGGATTTGGGCAGAAAGTTAAGACGTAGGACCGGGATGGTGATCTCTGGATTACTTCCAGGCCACATGCTTCCGAGTTAACAGATGGTAATGTAGCACAGTTGAATGTTGGCTAACAATCAAGTACACAGATCACTGGAGTCTCTTTCGGGATAGACGGGATAGGTGTAGGGAAAATAGGACACACCTGTACTAAGGGGAGCTAATAGTCTCACAGAGAATTTTGCTGCAGCTACCCTGAAGTGTTTTAACATGTGGCATGTGGGGATTAAAAGGGTGGCGACAAGAGCTACAGCGTAGGAAGCAGCATTGAGCACAGGGTAAAGACGAGAACAAGGAACGCCAAACGGAAGTCCAGTTGGGGCCACGTTAATGACCAGAGTAGCACCTCGTGGCTGAAGTGGTCATTCCTGAGGCTCATCCAGTCAGACAATGTGGATAGAACTCAGCAACAATAAAAGCGCAATCAGTGTAATGAAATTATACTGCAGACCTCCAAATAGGCAGTAAGTGATAGGAACAGATATGCTCACAAATTATGGGCTGATGTAAAAACAGCGACTATACTTCGTAAGTGTCATGGTCGGGTCCGTGAAGTCTGTATTCCGGTTCATGTTCCGGTCCTTAGACTCAGGAATCCGTGTCTTCCAGCTGAGTTAATCATAGGCAAATGATTGCCATCTTGCGGCTTGGAATATAAGCAGCCTTGGGGTTGAGTGTGGGCTGCAGGTTTGTCATGTCATGATCCCCTGGGAGCAACCTGCCGGTGGAATGCTAGAGTGGCCACTTGTCATCTTTAGGCCGTGTTGGAGAACCATCACTTCATCGAGCCTTGCTGTCGGTAGTCGGAGCTGTCTTTGCAGTATGAATTTGGCTGTGTCCCGAACCAGGTCAGTGGCTGCCAGTCACTCCGAGCTAGGTAGGGAATGGCTGTGCCCGTAGCCAGCTGAGGTTGCTGGCGCAACTGAGACTCAGAGCTACCCCGGAGCAGAGATGGAACTGTCTGTCGTTCTTTGGTGATTATCTCTTCTTGTCCTCGCCTCCGTGGGGTAAGCCAGGCCGTTTTATCGAGTCTATACTAGTTCCTGGCACAACATTCCCAATATCGAGATCCCCATTTTCTTCCCAAAGCTCCGCAGTTTATTTCTTCTTCACGTCCTAATCGGTGGCTCTTTGAATGCTCTGGCTGGTTGCCCCCACCATCCCTACAGGCAGTGTGTCCCAGATGAGAACCACAGTTAATACAGAAATAAGAGTTGTATCACATGCCCCTTTGATCTTCTGCTTACTGGGCCTATAATCATTGACCGAGAAGCCGTGAGCAGTACAACACAGGAGCAGTGCCCTCAGCTCAGTGTTTGTATGTTAACTGTGATGCCAATTTAAACATCATGTTTACGTGCATGTGGTCTGTGTCCCACAGTAGAGTGAATCCCCCAAAGGAGTTACCCACCATAATACTCTCAGCGACCGAACACCACTTCCTACTTAGTATAACCACACGTAAGAATATCATCATGCTCACATCCTGATCTCGCTTTCCTCAACGTCCGTCCAATTGCGAACACCAGTGAATGCAATGGTGGCCCCAGCCGTAACCCCATCATTTGTCCTTGAGTGCTCCTGGCCTCTCACCAATACACTGTCCTTTATTGTGAATGCATAAATTACCTTGAGACTCTCGTTGATCCTCCTTACTGGGATATTTCCAGGCCATCGTTCTCTCTCCTAATTCACAGAGTTTGTGCTTCGTGAATATTCCTCCCAGATTCTGTCCAATTTTAGTTTCAAATATTTTTTTTTAATCAAATACGATATCTCCCATCACACTGAGTGCTGAATGTGCCCATCCTTCTCTACCTTCCTCACAGGGATTCGGAAGTCCCGCATTCTGACCGGCTGGACTGTAAGTAACTGTCACATATCAGATCTGGCCTTATCCAGAAACAGCGGCTTACAGACTGCTCTCTGCAATTCCTGTCCAATTCTCTTGTAATTAAACTTCCCCAAAGTTGGATTCAACCACCTGCAAGTGCCCGTATAACCATCTTTAAATCTTTAAAGCTTAGATCTTTCCCAATGAAATGCCGTCATCTCGGCTGGCTCATTTCCCAATATTATGTCAAGCTTGTCTTCCTGTCTTAATGATCATCTACGTACTGTTTCGGAAACCTTCCCAAATACAACTATATATAATGTCCCTTCAAAGCCTTTGGTTGCTGAACTATTGTTTTCACTTCAGCCCATAATATGCTAACATGTCTGTTCCTCCCTTTCTAACTAGCTATTGAAGGCTACAGTACAATCCCGCCACAGTGACTGCACCTTCTTTACTACTGAGTTCTATGCACATTGTCTGACTGGATGAGTTTCTAGAATGACCTTGACCTTGTGACATTCTATCTGAACAGTAGTGAATCTCCCCGAACCTCTTTTACCCCCATCTGGACGGTGTGAATCATCTGAATCCTGCAATGTTTAGGTAACTGTCCTCTCTTCTCTCAATCAGATCTCTGTAATGGCTGTACCATCATGCCATGTAGTACTCCAGGTTGTAGGTAAGTCTTTGTTTCCTGTTATAAATCCTGCAATGCAATGAACTCACGTCTGCCCTTCGGTGCCTCTTTGCTGATTAACGTGGCCCGATCTGGTCTTCATTTTGGCAGGACACTAATCCAGAAGGTTAGGATACATGGGGCCCGCAGCAAATTGGCTGTTTACGTTCGCAGCTGGCTTGTGCAGGGAAGGCAGAGGGGTTTTATACGAGACTTATTGAGCTGGAGATCTGTAATTATTGGTGCTCTGCAGATATCTGTACTGAGACCGCTAATGTTTGTGAAATATAAAAATGATGGGACGAAAAAGCAGATGGGTCTTTTAGTAAGTTTGTCGATGATACCTAGCGTGGTGCAGTTGTGGATAGATAGAAAGAATAGCATAGAATACCGTGTGATATAGATGATATATAGATATGGGAAGAGAAAAGGCAGATGGAGCTTTGCACTGATAAATATGAGATATTGATCCTTGGTAGGCCAAATTCAAAGAGACAGTAAACAGTTAAGCACAAGACTCTTAACAGTGCTGCTGAACAGAAGGATTGATATCCAGTTCTTTAGCTCCTGGTAGGTGACAGCATGGGTCTATCGTGTCGTTAAGAATTCTTGCAGAATGCTTGCTTTTGTTTAGTCGAGGCACTGAGGTCAAATTTCATGTTGCAACTTTGAAGAGACTGTTGGAATGTTGCAGATAGCTCTCGTCGCTTCAGCTGAGGAAAGATGGAGAAACATTAGAGAGGGTGCAGAAGAAGTTTACCATTATGTTTTCTGGTTCACAGTGTATATGCTCTCATGAGAAGCTGCACAAACTTGAGGTTTTTTTTTGGACGGGCGGAGCCTGAAATAAGAGCTTACAGAGGTTTATCACGTTTTTGCGAAGCGCAGATCAGGTAGACATGGAGTATCTTTTATACAGGTTAGAAATGTCTAAAACTAGAGGACATGCATTGAAGGTGAAGCGGGTGGGTTAAAAAGAGATGAGAGGGCTTACTTTTTCACTCAGAAAGTGGTGGATACCGGGAATGCGCCACGTGGTATGGTAGTAGAAGCTTTTAAGAGTCGTTTTGACAGGTACGTGATAACGAAGAAGATGAAGGTACATTGAATTTCTGTAGGTAGGAGGGATCAGTTTTTAGGGTTTTGTTGAATTACGTTGTCTCTGATTCGGGACAACTTTGAAGGTCTAACGATTTGGTCCTGTGCAGTATTGTTCAATGTTTTGTTCTATGTTCTATGTTCGGAAGCAATGGTATCCAGAGGCCAATGGACATGTCATACAGCTGAACTTTGGTCTAGGAAGGAAGCTGATGTGGTTAACTTGTATTCTCACTATTTAACCATTGGTTTGTGGACCGAAAGTCTGATAACGTCAATTTCAGGGTGTAGCACTTTATAAGCGAGGTCCTCACACTGTCACCCCAAATCCAGTGACGCCTTTGGTGAATTTCGCCCTCTGAATATCTTTAAGTTCAAAAGCTGACTAGGAAACCCTGGCAATGTTCAGCGTGCTACACCGAACCCCTGGAAAGGCTACGTTGTCAGTTGAAAATCTGCCTTCAAATGGAGCAAAATGATGTTGTTCATTCAGCCCTATTGAATATAATATGAGGCAGCGAGATCAGATACGATTCATAGCTATGAATTTACATCACGATTGCGGGTAGGAGAAATTCCTCTGACAGCAGTTCTGTTAAACAACAAATCAACACTATTAGCGTAAAGTAGCATTTCCAGGTCTTCTAGTGCAACATAGCATTTCCTGTTTCAGTAGATTAGGGCAGATGAAGTCATGAGCTTTATAAATAGTCGTATTGGGGAGCAGAGCGAGGAGGTCCTGCTGATTAAAAGTACATATACAAACTGTGGTGACGGTGGGTGCAGTGGTGGATGTTAAATGTCACTGTGGACTGTGTTGTGTCGAAATTTGAAGTAAGTTTAGGGGACATGAAAAGGCCTTGACAAGCCAGATTAAGGAACAGCTCAAGGCATTTGGCACGTATGTGAAGAACAAGAGGACGAGCCGTGTGAGAATATGACCAATGAGAAGCGAGAGTGGAAGCATATGCAAGGATCCGGAGGTGGTAGCAGAGATAATTAATAATTACTTGGCTCTACCAGTGAGAAGTCTTTGGCAATTGTGGAGATGACTGACAGTGGACTAACACTTGAGTGTACAGACATTAACAAAGTAGATGTGCTGGAGCTTTTGAAAGGTATTATGTTACATAGGTCGCCGGGACCGAAAGATATATATCCCCGGCTACTGTGGTAAAGAAGGGACGAGATTGCTGAGCCTCTGGCGATAATCTTGCGTCATCACTAGGGATCATAGAAGTACGAGATGATTGGAAGATAGTAATTGTTATTTCCCTTCTCAAGAAAGGGAGTAAAGATAGTTATAGACCAGCGAGTCTTATTTCAGTCGTAAACAAGTTGTTGAAGAACATCCTGTAAGGCAGGCTTTAACAGCATTTGGAAAGACATAATCTGAGTAAGGATAGTCAGCTTGACTTGTCAAGGACCGTTCAATCTGATTAAATTCTTTGAGGATGAAACACAACACATTGATGAAGGTAGAGGAGCGGACGTAGTGTATATGGATTTCAGTAAGGCATTTGGTAAGATTCTCCGTGATTAACCATGTAACCATATAGCAATTGCAGCGTGGAAACAGGCCATCTTGCCCTTTAGTCCGTGCCGAACTCTTACTCTCACCGATTCCCACCGACCTGCACTCAGCCCATAACCTTCCTATTCCTTTCCTGTCCATATAGCTATCCAATTTAAGTTTAAACGACAACATCGAACCTGCCTCAACCACTTCTGCTGGAAGCTCGTTCCACACAGCTACCACTCTCTGAGTAAAGAAGTTCCCCACTCATTTTACCCCTAAACTTTTGCCCTTTAACTCTCAACTCATGTCCTCTTGTTTGAACCTCTCCCACTCGCAATGGAAGAAGCATGTCCACGTCAACTCAATCTATCCCCCTCATAATTTTAAATACCTCTATCAAGTCCCCCCTCAACCTTCTACGCTCCAAAGAATAAAGACCTAACTTGTTCAACCTTTCTCTATAACTTAGGAGATGAAACCCAGGCAACATTTTAGTAAATCTGCTCTGTACTCGCTGAATTTAATTGCCATTTTTCCTATAAATCGGTGACCAGAACTGTACACAATACTCCAAATTTGGCCTCACTAATGCCTTATACAATTTCAACATAACTTCTCAACTCCTGTACTCAATGCTCTGATATATAAAGGCCAGTATACCGAAAGCTTTCTTCAACACCCTATCCACATGAGATTCCACCTTCAGTGGACTATGCACCATTATTCCTACATCCCTCTGTTCTACTGCATTCTTCAATGCCCCACCATTTACCATGTATGTTTTATTTTGATTCGTCATACCGAAATGTAACACCTCACATTTATCCGCATTAACCTCCATCTGCTATCTTTCAGCCCACTCTTCTAACTGTCGGAAATCTCTCCGCAGGCTTTGAAAACCTACTTCATTATCCACAATGCCACCTATTTTAGTATCATCTGCATACTCATTAATCCAATTTACCACCCCATCATCCATATCATTAATATATATGACAAACAACAAAGGACCCAATACAGATCCCTGAGGCACGCCACTAGTCACCGGCCTCAAATCTGACGAATAGTTATCCACCACTGCACTCTCGCGTCTCCCATTCAGCCACTGCTGAATCTATTATACTATTTCCATATTAATTCCTAACGATTGAACCTTCCTAACTAACCTTCCGTGTGGAACCTTGTCAAAGACTTTACTGAAGTCCACATAGACAATATCCACCGCTTTACCCTCATCAACTTTCCTTGTAAGTTCTTAAAAAATCAATAAGATTTGTCAAACATGACCTTCCACGCACAAATCCATGTTGACTGTTCATAGTCAGACCCTGTCTATCCAGATAATTAGATATACCATCCCTTAGACACTTTCCATCAATTTACCCACCACTGACTTCAAACTCACAGCAGATAATTGCTATGTTTCCTCTTAGAACCCGTTTTAAACAATATAACAACATAAGCAATACCCTAAACCTCCGGCACCATCCCAGTTTCTAATGATATTTGAAATATTTCTGTCAGAGCCCCTGCTATTTCGACACTAACTTCCTCAAGGTCGAAGGAAAGATCTTATCCGGATCTGGAGAATTATCCACTTATATATTCCTTAAAAGCACCAGTACTTCCTCTTCTTAAATCATCATACTTTGCATAAATACCCATCTTGTTTCCTTTACCTTACACCATTCAATGTCCTTCTCCTTAGCGAATACTGATGAAAATAAATTGTTCAAATTCTCCCCCATCTCTTTTGACTCCGCACATATCTTCAACTCCGATTCACTATGGTACCAATTTTATCCCTCACTATCCTTTTACTATTAATATACTTGCCAATGCAGCCTCGTTTCTTCTTTATCCTTTCTGATTTCTTTCTTAAGATTCTTTTTACATTCTTTATATTCCTAAAGCACGTCATTTACTCCAAGCTGCTTATATTTATTTTAGATCCCTCTCCTTTTCCGAACCAAGTTTCCAATATCCCTTGAAAACCATGGCTCTCTCAAACTTCTAATCTTTCCTTTCAACCTCACAGGAACATAAAGATCCTGTACCCTCAAAATGTCACCTTTAAATGACCTGCACTTCTCTATTACATCCATCCCATGAAACAAATTGTCCCAATCCACTCCTTGTAAATCCTTTCGCATCTCTTCAAAGGTGGCCATTCTCCAGTCAAAAATTTCAACCCTTGGTCCAGTCTTATCCTTCTGCATAATTATATTGAAAGTAACGGTTTTCTGATCACTGGAACCGAAGTGCTCTCCAACACATACCGCTGTCACCTGCCCTATCTCATTCCGTAACAGGAGATCCAACACTGCCCCTTCTCTAGTTGGTACCTCCATGTATTGCTGCAAAAAACTATCCTGCACACCTCTCTTCAAAGTTTCTGTTCGTGAATAGCTAAGCGAGTAAAAGATGAGCTGATTTCCAAAAGGCATAAAGTTAAAGATGAAACATTTCTTCAATATCTTGAGCAAGATTACTTTATTTATTTTTTTTAAATTTCTATCTTTTACAGTTTCAATATAACAGAAAAGGAAAAGGGCCAGAAGCAAAATTTTGGGCACCCTGCATAGTCAGTAAGTAGTAACACACCGTTTGGCCAGTATCACAGCTTGCAAACGGTTTCTGTAGCCAGCTAAGACTCTCTCACTTCTTGCTTGGGGGATATGCGCCCACTTTTCCCGGCTAAAGGCTTCTAGGTCTGTGAGAATCTTGGGCCGTCTTGTATGCACTGCAATTTTGAAGTATATCCACCGATTTTGGATATTGTTCAGGCCGGAGGACTGTGAGGGCCATGGCAAAACTTTCAGCTTGCGCCTCTTGAGCTAGTCCATTGTGTGTTTTGGATCATTATCCTGTTTTAGAAGCCACCCTCTTTTCATCTACAGCTCTTTTACGGACGGTGTGAAGTTTGTTCCCAGAATTTGCTGCTATTTAATTGAGTTCATTCTTCACTCTACCAGTGAAATGTTCCCCGTGCCATTGGCTGCAAGACAAGCCCGAATCATGTTCGATCCACCCTCATGCTTAACAGTTGGAGAGGTGTTCTTTTTCATGAAATTCTGCACTCTTTTCTCTCCAAACATACCTTTGCACATGGCGGCCAAAAGATTCTATTTTAAATTCATCAGTCAACAGGACTTGTTTCCAATATGTATCAAACTTGTTTCGATGTTCCTTTGCAAACGTCTGACGCTGAATTTTGTGGACGCAGGAGAGGTTTTCTTCAGATGACTCTTCCATGAAGGTCATATTTGTGCAGCTATCGCTGCACAGTAGAACAGTGCACCACCACTTCAGAGTCTGCTAAATCTTCCTGAAGGCCTTTTGCAGTTCAACGGGGGTTTTGATTTGCCTTTCTCGCAATTCTACGAGCAGTTCTCTCGGAAGTTTTCTTGATCTTCCAGACATCAACTTGACCTCCACCGTTCGTGTTAAATGCCATTTCTTAATTACATTACGAACTGAGGAAACGCTACCTGAAAATGCTTTGCTATCTTCTTATAGCCTTCTCCTGCCTAGTGGGCTTCATTTATTTTAACTTCGTGAGAGCTAGGCAGCTGCTTAGAAGAGCCCATGGCTCCTCATTCTTGCGACAAGGTTTGAGGAGTCAGGGTATTTAGAAAACTTTGAAATTTGCATCACTTGGTATTTCCTAACGAGACTGTGAACAGGCCAAACCGTAACAACCTAATTTATGTCCGAGGCCTTGGTAAAAAAAAATCTGAGAGCTGAAATCTCTTAAAATGTTGAAAAGAATGTTTCATCATTAACTTCATGACTTTTAGAGATCAGTTCATCTTCTACTCACTTGACTATTTACACTAACAGAAATCTTGACCAGGGGTGCACAAACATTTGCATGCAACTGTACATATTTCTACTTTAAATGCACGCAATTTGGTAAATTTATTGGTGGCAAAACTCGTGGCAGTACGGAGGCTCAGAGAGACATTGGGGTTCATGTCCATAGGATACTCAAAACTACTGTGCTGGTTGACAGCGTTGTTATGAAGGCCTATGGTATGTTGGCCTTTTTCAACCGTGGTTGATTTGAAAAGCCGTGCGGTAATAAGACAACTATAAAGGACCTTACAGCCCAGTTGGAGTACCGTGTTCAGTTCTAGTCTCCTCACTACAGGGAGGATATCGATAATATAGCAAGAGCGCAGAGGAGATTTACAAGGATTATAACTGGTTTGGAAGCGCACACATATGAGAGTACATTGAGTGAACTTGGCCGTTTTTCCATGGAGTGACGGAGCATGAGAGGTGTTCTGATTGAAGTGATGAGAGGTATCCATCGTGTGGATAGCCAGCGGAGTTTTTTCCCCCAGGGCAGAAATGGCCAACACGAGTGGCCATATATTTAAGGAACTTTGCAGTACGTACAAGGGGGATAAGAGAGGTAAGTTTTTCACACAGAGCGTGTTTGGTGCGTGAAATACACTGCCAGCTAGTAGAGGCGGATGCAAAGCATCATTTAAGAGAATCTCAGGTAGGTACATTTAACTTAGAAAAATAGAGGGCTTTGTGGTAGGGAAATTCTAGGCGGTTTCTAGAGTGGGTTACATAGTCGGCACAACATTGTGAGCTGAAGAGCCTGTAATGTGTTGTAGATTTCTATGTTTCTATGTAAAATACTGGAGACAAGGAAAATGGAAACCAAAAATGGCAATTATTGAAGCACACAACGTTTTGCAGAAAATATAGTCAAGTAAACTGCTGCATATACAAAATTAATTCCACGCAGATGCCCTCTGATCTATGGAAGACGGTATATTCACTGTTTTCTCAAATTCATGCAGTATTGTGTTCATCTGAGGGTCCCATGTGTCGGCAAATTTGAAATGCATTAGAGAATAAGCAAATATCTGCAAGAATAATTCTAATATGTAATATTTTAATGATCGGATAGATTGTTGAAACGGGGTTTGTGATCCTTGGAATCCTCCGTCTTGCGACGAAAATATCTAAATATTCAAATAAAATCAAAGCTGTTGAAGACATAATCAATCACCCGGTGAAACACATTAACCCAAACGTCGACTGTTTATTCATTTCCATCGGTGCTGTCTGACCTGCTGAGTTCCTCCAGCATTTACGTGCTTTGTCTGGGATTTCCAATATCTCCAGATTTTCTCATGTTTATGTTAACATTCCTAGAACCCGGCGGTGCAGGAAAAGTAACTGATGAAGCAGTTGAATATGTCTCAGCCCAATGGTCAGATGTGAGGAATTTCTGCAGAGAAGACCTGGGCCTGGAATGATGAACGCTGACAAACACAATTGTTTTCAATTGTGCTACCGTTGTAGTGTCTTCTCTGTCGTTCCCGGTAAATGGAGTTTTATCTAAGGCATGCAGGGCAGGGATAGATTTTATTCTTGGCTGATGAGATGACAATCAGCAGACACGGAATGAAGGCAATTTATTCGGAGGTGACTATAATCCCTTTGCCAGGCTGGATAGATCACAGTTCGGCAGGGTCCTGAATAGGAGATGAAGTCTGTTTCAAAAACTCGGTACTCCAGCTCTGCTTGTACTAACTTTTTTATTTCATTGCTCATGATCTCGCCGTCCAACTCTTCTTAAATTTTATTCCCAATTCCCCGCCGTTTTTAAACTTGGAGATGCCACAGTTACCTGATTTGGGCAGGTCACTGATTTAGATTTTGATCAACTATTTCCAAAGTTGTGATCCCTTCGCTGGTCCTAAAGAAAATATCACGTGTAAGAGAGAAAATAAAATCCCGAGGTCTGTTTATAATCTGACAATAGATTCTCAATCCATCTCACCACATTTGATTCAGATCAGATGTCCTGAAATGTAATAAAAGAAAGGTAAATATTACGTACACGCAATTAATCTATGCATATATGTTACCTATACTGTGTTATGAGGTTATATGTCTTACGTGTGTTGTATTGCGTTGAATTTGACTGGTTTCTCCCATCACCCCTGCAGCGAATATATCCCAGATGAGAGCCACAGTCCGTGTATCACAATAAATGGCCGTTTGATCCTTTTCCCACTGGGCCTCAAATCATTGACCAATAAACAGTGAACAGAACAGCACTGGAACAGTTGTTTCAGCTTACTGTGCGCGTGTTGAACATGATACTAGTTCAAACTGTATGTTTGGCTGCATATGTTCTGTGTCTCCCGATGGACTAAATCGCCCAAGATAAGTATCCAACTTAATACTCTTTGACAGACCCACTGCCACCTTCTCCTTGGTATCAACACGTCTGAGAATATCATCGTATCCCCTTCCTGATCTCGCTTTCCACCAGGTCCTTCTTCTTAGTGAACACCAATGCAAGGTATTCATTTTTAACATCACATGCTAACTCTGGGTTCAGCAATAAACTACCTTCTTTGTCTTTGAGTGATTTTGTCCTCTCCTCTGTTCTTCACTCATGTGCTGTTTCTCTGCATATAACTGTCTGCCTTTTGACTCTTTCCACCACTGAACACGCCATCACTGTTTACCACAGTAAACTCTATTTTCTGAGTATTCTCTCTTTTACCCAGCCTCTCTATATCGTGTTGCAGAGACCAAATGTCCCATCACAACATTACGCTCATCACATTCTCTGTCATTGACAGACAGCCTTTGACCCCTCACACTTGGCCCCCTCGTCTGCGTGACTAAGATCGATTGTGAATAATGTACAGCCCTCACTTCACCCTGCTCCCTTAGACAGCCCATTACCACCCCAACCTCCGCCCTCTCCACCGTGATTTTAATATTGATAGGGTGCAGTTGAGCGTCCGGAACTGACCCTGGGGATATTCTCCTGACAGGCCCCATGAACAGTTAATTCAGTTTCTGTCTTCTATGTGAAAACCAGCCTTTTATCCTTGTGAACTCGTCTTGTGATTTCTGGTGACATGCACCAGTCTTTCATGTGGCAACTTGTCAGAAGCCTTCTTAAAACCTAAGTCTCCCAAATCTACAGGGTCCATTGTGACATCTAGAAATACTATTTTCATGTTAATCAAACATGAGTTGCCTTTCACTCAATGATCTCACAGGGTCTGAAATTGGGTCAAAGATAGACATGTTGGTGCGGAAATCATTTGGCACACTGGCCTCAATCAGTAAAAGCACTGAGGATAGAGGTTGGGGTGTTGACTGACAGTTGTATACGATGTGAGGTCACATTGAAATATCGTGTTTAGTTTTAGTCACACTGTTACAAGATAGATGACAATAGGCTGATTATAAGGCAGGAAAACTTTACAAGGTCAATATTGGGACAAAAATGACTAAGTTATGAGCAGTTTAGGATTGTTTTCCTTGGAATGTGGGAGAATATTATAGAGATGTATGAAACAATGAAGGTCACAAATAGTGTGAAACCACAGAGACATTTTAACAGGAATGTGGAATCAGGAACTAGAGGGCACCAGATGGTGAGAGGGCAGATATTGAATAGGAATCTGTTGCTCTACTTCTTGCAGTCAGACGGTGGTCAGTTTCGCACATCACGCCCACTGGGTCAAAGACCACTGACCCGAGTTCCCTGTGCTGCGCCAGTCTTTCAAGCTGTCCCCAGGTGTAGCCTGTGGTGGATGCCTCCTTTCTCAGCGATAAAGTCTTAGGAGGTTCTGCAGCTCTTGGGTTTTGTGGGGTTGTTTTGCTGGAGTGAGGATGTCTAACTCTACTCCATTGGCATCCGGGCTTCAGACAGTGCTGGATCTTTGAACATGTTCGGACACTGAGGTCCCTCTCCCGGTCAGCCTGCAATCATCTCCCTGCAATAACTGTAGGATCAAATACATTTCTCACAACACAATACATTCATTCACCTTGTCTCTACCCCTCATATATACCTCTCTCATATCTCCTCTCATTCTCGTACGCTTCAGGGAATAAGGGTAAAATGCCTTGAGATTATTCTTGATCCTGCTCACCAACGTCGTTTTACGTCTCTATTTTGGCTTTTCTAATCACCTGTTTGAGCAATTTTCTGCTATTTTTGTATTCAGTGAGGCTCCAGTCAGATTTAGCTTCCTGAATCACTTTAATTGTGCTGTAGAAGGCTTTAGTAGCACCGATCTGCTTGTATATGCAGCTCCTTCATGTGACCATATTTCATTTTCTCCTCACAATCTGTTTTTACACTGAAACAAACGGTACCCTCGCCCTCCAGCTGCTGTGTCTGAGGACGGCGAGCTGCACTGTTCTTCGTCCCGGGGATGGACTGACAATACATTTGCTGACCCCTCAAGTGTTTTTTTTTTTTTTTTTTTGTAGATTGGAACATTATTCCTTATAGTTCTGGAGCAGAGCTGGGAACAGTAAAACCAGGGAGTCTTTCAGTTTGGGCCAGGTGTGTGAGAGAGTTTGACTAGAGTGCTGTCATTAAGTACTGTTGTGCCTATACCATTGGAAATTGGTGGATTTGCTAAGTTCAGGTGGAGCTGGAAGATGAGGGGCCGCTCTCAGCAGTCCATCACTCTGACTCTGTCTCATCCTCTTTCCAAGTCTATCTCTCCGCCCCTTGCTCGGGCAGTTCGAGGTGCTGTGTACAAGAGGAGACAGCTGCCGTCGGTTTGTCACTGAGCATCCATCTGAGCCAAGCAGCATCATATTTGGTGGAGATAAAGAAGGTAAAGGACTGGGAAAAGGTGGAGCTGGCAACTTAAAGTGTGATTTGCTAATATACAGTGAAACATCAAACCAGCCATTTGCCCCCTGGCTCCTACTGGCACATTTCAGGCTGCAGCAGTACGTGCTGAGGGACACACTGAGGCTTGATGCTGCTATGCAGGGAGTTAGTGCTGTACGACCAGAGAGTAGTGTGTTCATCCACTACTGAAAAATGAGGGGCTGGCTCGGTGAGGAATCCCCTCAATTATTTCAGCTGTAAACCATCCCTGAGTGTGACATGAGTGGCAGCAGTGTTACTGATTGATGTGTAGCAAAGTAATCGAGCACTACTCAAAGCATTGACTTTCAATGGAAACAATGAAAAGGCTTTGTATAATCTATTCTAGTAACTTGTATTGTGATTAAAGTTTGTTTTGTTAATGATCTGCACCCGACTGTGTACCTGTAGAATGATGTGCGTATAGATGTGAATAGTCCAGCTCTCATCAGCCTCATCAGAAGTTGCAAATCTGTATTTTAATCCATTTGCCACTCTGTGGCCCTCTTCCCCAGATGATCGGGGTCTCCCTGTGATCTATAATAACCTTCATGAACTGGCATTTAACTCTCTAATTTTCCTGACCCGATGCCGATTTTCACGTGGCTCAGGTAGTAATGGAAAGATTACCACCTTAGCTCTACGTTTTATTTTTATCCCTTACTGTTCAAATTCCCTTAGAAGACCCTCATTCCTTATCTACCCATGTCGTCGGTACCAACATGAACCACCACAACTGGATCTTTCCCCTCCCACTGCCAGTTCCTGGACAGGGCAGTTAAGATGTCCCGAACCCAGGCACCAGGCAAGCAGCACAGCCAATCTGTGACGGTGCTACAAGTTCTTCGACCATATCCAGTATACATCAGTAAGCAGGGGCTACAGCATGCTCAGGTGTAACCTGCAGGCTAGTGGTGGGAAGGTGCGCCTCACATCTGTTTTATTTGGTCTATCTGCACGAAAATAATTCTGGACATTGTTCAGTGGAGTAGTGGATAAAGAACCAAAAATATGAAAAGAGGTGCAGCTTGTATTCAGTGATACAGATAATGGAACACACCAGCGAACATAAAAAATATCGATTCCCCATCACTTATAGCTTTTTACAGCTGCTTTTTTTTTCTGATCTTGCATACTGGCAATAATTGTGAAAGCATAATTGTTAAAACATTCCGCGTGCATGGAAACATACAGATAATGTAATTAAACAATCAAAAATATTTTGAAGAATGCTGCAAATAAAGGTTCAGATTTATGTTGTTTCAACCAGGCTGTGCACAACAAAAAAAGAGAATTATTTCACATCACAAATCAGATTAATTACAGTCAGAAATAGATGTAGTTAACCCGTTGTAGTTCAGCAAATGCAGAAATATGGGACACGCCACATGTTGGCATAAAATGAAAAGAGGACATTTTATTAATAAAGGTTCTGAAATAATTTTAATTGTTCCTCCAATAAGAACAACATTCCAAGGAAGATTTCTCTGCAGCTGGGGACAGATGTGTAACACAGACTTGATAAATCTGCCTGAAATCTCCACTAGTGACACTCATGCTCTTCTCACTGACCTCCTGGAGATCCACTCCCTGAATTGGAACTGCTTAACAGCGGACAAGAACAGGCATATTGAGTGTTATGCTGGAATGTCCGAATGGTTACGGGCTTTGTATTCAATATGCAAAATACTCTGCGCTTTCAAAACACGTCTTTAACCACTCTGATGTTGTCATTGATTCTCCGGATCTCAGCTCACTGAACTGAGATGATGATATCACTGAAGGCGAAGCTGCCGAACTCATTACGATTCCACGCGCACCTTTGACCGTGATGATAATATTGTTGCCTCTGGAGCCTTAACACTGACCACAGTGGTAATGATACAGCGTGTCCTTGTCATTCCCAAGACACCCATATTTTAAATTCCTCCTCTCTACGTAGAATTCAATGTGAGAATTATGAAATGAGAGTTCCCTGCAGTCAGCTGATCTCGATCATGCAGCTCAAAGGCACCTATAAATGGTGTACATTACTGCTCCATTTGATTGCGGAACGAACAACTCAGGAGAAGAATTAGTCCAAATGTTGTTCACCTGCCGCTTCACCGCTAACCTCAAATACAGGATCACTGCCTCTCCCGCACACCGGCTTTTATCTTAAATGTACAACCGATGTGTCGTTTTTCTAATGCCAACAGATTGCAATTTGTTAAAATGTATCTGGTCTGGATTCTATGCAGATAAGTCACTGCACACCTGATTGCAAATTATATGAAATGAACACCAAAAGAAATAACTTGATACTTTGTTTCTCAGACTGGGTTCTGTTTTGTGATGTGTCACAAGGGTCAGTCCTGGGACATAAATTGTTGGAAAGAATGTGACGCAGCTGTAAATCTGCCAACAGCATGCTGTCCTCAAAAACCGAGAGATCATGCGAGAAGGGGACAAGTGATAGAGCCCACCAAGAGACATATGACAAATCGGCAGGAGTTACATGCTTCGTTTGCTACGATGGGAGAGACTGCACAGAGAGCAACTGTTGCCCTTGTGCTTCACCAATTCCCTTGCATTTGAATAAACTTTTTCACACAGCTGCTTGGAGTGTTCTTTCGTTTTCATGGAGTTGCCATGGTCCTTTCTGGCAATTCCCCACCTTACTATTTACCTCAGGAATTGGGCGTCAATCCCGTCGATTAATTTCCAATCATTCCCAGATTCCACTAGCTACACAAACCTGCTTTCCATCAGAAAATGCAGGATTAAGAACACTACAAGGAGCTGTCAGTTCGTTGGTCGACTTTTGCCACGCCAACTGTCTGCGGTCAACCCCATCTCCCAGGCAAGCTACCGCGACCCCGCCTGTCCCGGATCCCCTCGATTTGTCCCGAGTCCCCAGAGAATACCGTGACCTGGGACGGATATTTAGTAAACAACGGGCCCTGTTCCTGTCTCCGCATCGCCCATCTGATTGTGCCTTTTTAACCTCTCCTGACCGGAGAGAGAGGACATGGAGACTTACATTAGCCAATCCCTCGCGAGGGGCATTATCAGACCTTATCCTCCCCGGTAGGCGCCGGTTCCTTCTTTGTACAAAAGAGGGACGGGTCGCTTCGTCCTTGAATTGATTAAAGAGGCCTAAACAGTATAACAGTTAAGAGTAAGTACCCTCATTAGTTCGGCTTTTGAACAACTGCATGGAGAAACTATGTTCTCAAAGCTGGACCTTTTTAACGCCTACCGTCTAGTCAGGATGAGGGAGGGGGCGAGTGGAAGTCGGCCTTTAATACACTCCTGGGCCACTCTGAATATTTGGTCATGCCGTTTGGCCTCACCAATGGTCCCGCTGTTTTTCAAGCCCTAATCAATGATGTGCTGAGGGATTGTTTTTAATCATTTCGCATCAGTTTACCTCGGTGATATCCTGATATTTTCTAGCAACCCCCAAGTACACGTTCACCTTGTCTGTCAAGTCCTCCAAAGACCATGGGAAAACTAGTTACTTGTGAAGTCGGTGAAATGTTACTTCCACGTTCCTTTGGTCAGCTTCCTGTGTTATATTCCTCATTTCTAGAGGAACAGAGTACAGGAGCAGGGATGTGATATTGAGGCTCTATGAGGCACTGGTGAGACCTCACTTGGAGTACTGTGGGCAGTTTTGGTCTCCTTATTTAAGAAAGGATGTGCTGACGTTGGAGAGGGTACAAAGAAGATTCACTAGAATGATTCAGGGAATGAGAAGGTTAACATATGAGGAAGGTTTGTCCGCTGTTGGACTGTATTCCTTGAAATTTAGAAGAATGAGGGGAGACCTCATGGAAACATTTCGAATGTTAAAAGGCATGGACAGAGTGGATGTGGCAAAGTTGTTTCCCATGATGGGGGAGTCTAGTACGAGAGGGCATGACTTCAGGATTGAAGGGCGCCCTTTCAGAACAGAAATGCGAAAAAAATTTTTTAGTCAGAGGGTGGTGAATCTATGGAATTTGTTGCCACTGGCAGCAGTGAAGGCCAAGTCATTGGGTGTATTTAAGGCAGAGATTGATAGGTATCTGAGTAGCCAGGGCATCAAAGGTTATGGTGAGAAGGCGGGGCAGTGGAACTAAATAGGATAAAATGGATCCGCTCATGATAAAATGGTGGAGCACACTCGATGGGCCGAATGGCCTACTTCTGCTCCTTTGTCTTATGGTCTTATGGTCTTATGGTCTATATCATTGAGAGCGGGCAGATGAGAGCAGACCCCGAGAAGATCCGGGAAGTGGAGGAATGGCCTTGGCCCACGACCCGCAAACAACCTCAACGATTCCTGGGGTTTGCGAACTTCTGCCGCCGATATATCAGAGACTACAGTCGAGTGGCGGCCACCATTACTCGGCTTACCTCGCCTACTACCCGCTTCTTTTGGGTCTCCGAAGCTGACCCGGCGTTCACCGACCTGAAGAGGCGTTTCACCACAACTGCCATCCTGGTCCACCCGGGACCCAGCCCGTCAATTCATTGTTGAGGTGGACGCCTCTGACTCCGGGATTGGAGCAGCCCTGTTCCAACCATCAAGTTCGGACGAAAAGCTTCATGTCTGCGCCTTCTATTCTCGCCGACTCTCCCCCGCTGAGCGGAATTACGACGTGGCAAATCGGGAAATCCTGGAGGTCAAACTAGCATTGGAAAAATGGAAGCACTGGCTGGAGGGGCTGAACAACTGTTTATGGTGTGGACTGATCATAAAAACCTGGGGTATATTCAGACCGCCAAAAGTTTGAACTCTCGCCAGGCCCGTTGGGCATTATTTTTTGGCCGATTGACGTTTCCCCTCACATACCGTCTCGGGTCCAAGAACGGAAAGCCGGACGCGGTTTCCCGCCAATACGAGTCCAAGGTGGGCACTTCCAGCCCAGGGTCTATCCTCCCACCATCCTGCGTGTTTGCCACCATCACTTGGGAGATGGAGTTCAAAGTAAAAGAAGCTCAACGGGACGACCCCGACCCCGGCAATGGACCCGGCGATCGCCTGTATGAGCCCGTTTCCATCAGGTCTCAGGTTCTCCAATGGGGGCTCACAGCTCGGCTCGCCTGTAACCCCCTTGCCTACTGTCGGCAAGCCAATTCCGATTCCATAAAGAAACATCTCCTTGGATCCCATGCCTTCTAATTTCTGAAGAAGCCTTGCATGGGAAAACATCAAATGCCTTATTGATATCCATATGCATTACATCTATTGCTCTACCTTCATCAATATGTTTTGTTACATTCTCAAAGAATTTAATCAGGCTCGTAAGGCAAGATATGACCTTGACAAAGCCGTGCTGTCTATCCTTAATTAGATTATGTCTCTCCAAATGCTCATAAATCCTGCCTCTTAGAATCTTCTCCAACAATTTGCCGATCACAGACTCACTGGTCTATAGTTTCCTGGGTTATCATTACTCCCTTTTCTGAACAATGGAACAACATTTCCGGCCTTCCACCCTTCAGGTACTTTTCCCGTCCCTATTACTAATACAAAGATCATCACAAGAGGCTCCGCAGTTTCCTCCCTTTCTCCCACATTAACCTGGGGTATATTTCATCTTGTACCTTTCAAAAGCTCCAGGACATCCTCTTTCTTAATGTCTATGTGCTCAAATATTTCAGTCCGCTGTAAGTCAGGCCCATAAATGCCGAAGTCTTTTTCCCTGGTGAATAGTGAAGCAAAGTATTCATCAAACAACTCCGCTCCTCCGTCTCCATGACCACCTTTCCACTATCGCCCCTGATTGGTCCTATTCTCACACAGCTGATCCTCCTGCTCTTCACATACGTCTTAATATATTTGTATTATTATCATGGATCATTACTTTATTATTATTTGTCTGATAATCTCTGACCAGTGCTGCCCTTTTGATTTCTTCTTTCAAACTCTTTGTACACTCTTGATACAATTGAATGATCTCTGTACAGTCTTGATGCTATTTAATTCAGTGTCCTTTCCCTATTACTTCAGTCAATCGCTCAACACCCCTTGCTGTCCAGGTAGGGTTCCTGGAACTACAGCCCTTCCTCCCTACGTATACGGTGATCCTGAGCTCTCACTACTTCACTCTGAAGTGCCTCTCATTTCCCCGATGCAGATGCACCTGCAGATTCAGTACCTTGAAAACCTATTCAGACTGCAAAAGGACCTCTTTGCTCCTATACTCAACTCCCCTTGTTATGAAGGCCAACATGCCATCAGCTTTCTTCACTGCCGGCTGTACCTGCATGCTTACCTTCAGTGACTGATGAACAAGGATACCTAGATCTCGCTGTATTTCCCCTTTTACTAACTTGACACCATTCAAATAGTAATCTGCCTTCCTGTTCTTGCCACCAAAGTGGATAACCTCACATTTATCCACATTAAACTGCATCTGCCATGCATCTGCTCACTCACCCAACCTGTCCAAGTCATCCTGAATTATCACAACATCGTCCGCTCATTTCACACTGCCACTCAGCTTTGTGTCTTCTGCAAATTTGCTAATGCTGCTTTTAATCCCTTCATCTAAATCGTTGATGTATATTGTAAATAGCTGCGGTCCCAGCACCGAGCCTTGCGGCACCCAACTAGTCACTGCCTGCCATTCTGGAAGGGACCCGTTAATCCCAACTCTTTGTTTCCTGTCTGCCAACCAATTTTCTATCCATGTCAGTACCCTACCCCCATTATCATGTTCTCTAATTTTGCGCACTAATCTCCTATGTGGGAAAAGTGACCTTTGTCTCCTATGTGGGACAAAGTGTCCTTCTATGATGGGGGTTCTGACAGGGGAATGTCAGCTACTCCCACGGTTTCTATCCTGCTTTGGATTAGGTGTAGTCCCAGGGAGTGGGGTACAGAGGATAGGGTGGCGCTAATGTCCACCAAGGCTCACAAATGAGTGTCTCCTATTCTAAGGGTTACCATGTGTTGCGTTTCAGAGTCTTGGGAATGTGATATAGCCGCTCCCTGCACCACCACCTTCCCTGGGCCTCCCTATTCTGACGGAAAAGGGTGATTATAAGTAAAGGAGGGACCTTTCCTTGCATTTGACTCGGCGGGCTGCGTAGTTTCTCTAGCAGTGATGCTTCGACACGCCCCAGCCCAATGCCTCTTCATCCCACACTTTCCACGTATATCCTGGGACTTTCCCTTCTCTGTCCCTTACTACTTTCTCTTTCATTTCCTGCTCCCCGGTCTTGCCTATAGAACTGTGTTTTCTGTGCCTTAGGGCCATCTCGTGGCCCAGCAAAAATTCCCTCACTATCCATGTTTAGCAGTGTGGTAACTATCTCAGGCCAGGACATCGTCTGCCATTTCAAATTTCGCATTTTAAAAGTCTCAACCTGCTGTCGTAGAATGCAATTGAGGAGGGTCTGAATGGCCAGTGGTTTGTTTCCTTCCAACGGGACCCCGGCGTACTCCTCCCAAGTATTCCTGAATTGGACTCTAAAATCAGGGGCTCCCTCATCCTTTCTCTGCAGACATCTAGTAGCTTCTCCTAGATCCCCGTGCCGCGGCGCTGCTCTCATAATGGCTTCTTTTCCTCTATGTTGTAACCAGTGTGCGAGAGATTCATTGCCCTCATGATCATTATTAGGTCGCCAACCCTCATTTTCCCCAGATGGGTCCTGCACTGTATCCTTCAACGCGGCCAGGAACTACCATAGGCTCACTTCAGCGGGGTTCGCAAATCCCCCGGGAGAGGTTTATAAATCTCACACATTTTTTCCAGCCAATTAAGAAATTTAGCTGGCATTTTTACTGCGTTAGGTGTCACCGCTACCATGGCCCGCGCCTCTGCAGGGGTCCACAGCTTTAATACTGGTGTCTCCCCCATCATTATCTTTGGAGCTTGCTGAACTGGATCAGAATCGGGAAAGGCAGGAGAGGGCGAGTGAAGTCGGGTTTGGCTTCTAGTTCGCATAACAGTTCCTAATCGTTCTTCTACCTAACCTCCCCCCACTGCCCCCTCTTGTGCTTCAGGAGGTTGTTCCTCCACGGAAGCGGGCGGTGCTGCTTGTCCTTGTACACGGTCATTCTGCTAACGCAGGCAGCGACCAATTCTATTACCTCGTCCATCACTCCGTCCGGTCCTATGTTGAGAGCATAATCCCTGCTGGCCTGGGACACCATTTGGGGTATCTGGGGATATAGCGGCACAGGAGCGGGCGTGGTGGGATAGGTTGGCGGAGCAGTAGGTGTCGCGGGGCCCTGATTTTTAGGATACCCCGGTGTTTCGGGAGACATCTCCTTTCTTTTTTGCTTCGGAGGTCGGTGTCTTTTGGCTACCTCCAGCCATTTTTCAAAACACCCCATCATGTACTCAAAATCCCAATTATAGGTTTCCATTTCCGTTCCCCACGTCGCCCCACCAGGCTCGTATTAATAGAATTTAAAAACTTCTCCCGTACGGCCACTCTCCTTGTGACAGGCCGTAGAGATCAGTGCTAAAAGTTACTGCATATCGGTCGTCCCCTGTTTCCCGGATCACCGTATCGGCAGCTGATCCCGGGGGCACAAGAGGGTCTCCTACCTTCTGTCGAGCCTTCGTCACAGTTTTCATTCGCTTCTCCGTTCCCTTACTTACTTTCAAGGCACCTTTCGGTCTTGCTCATCGGGACTGGGTTGCAGAAGCAGTAGAAGCCGCTCGACTGCTAGAATTTCCCATTGTCAGCAAAATAGAGCAGTTACGCCGCGCGTTTCTGGTCATCTAGTTACAGCGCTCTCCGGTGTCAGAGTTACGTCAGCCCTCCCTTCTTTCCGTTATCTCAGTTCGGTAGCTACCCTTTCTTACTTTTCAGTCCCCCTTTCAGCTAGAACCTCTACTGTCCGCCCCCCTTTCAGCTGCGGCGTCAGAAACATTACGGCCGTTCCCCCTTACAGCTGGGACGCCGGTGCCTTTCCTAACTTGGAAAGTCCCCGCTTTCTGTTCGGGTTCTTTTTTCTTTTGAATCCTGCTAAGTTACTCCTTCCACTAATTCCCTTCTAACTTGAAGGGTGGTAGAGCAGTAAGAGGATTCCATCCTTCGTTGCCAGATTGTTGTGGAAAATGTATTACTCGGACACGAAGGGAGATCGCTTTTGAAAGTCTTTATTATAACATGATACGCATCATGGAGAGCTCAACCTCTTAAAGCAGAGTTCTTGAAACTCTTCCTGAGTACACAGACTTTTCTCGTTATATAGACATAGTGTATGTTATCAAAAGCTTCCAAGCATGTTTGCGAAATTCAGCGTGCAAGTAGATAATTCCTTTGCTCAATAATCTTGACTTTGCACAGTACAGAAAAAGGTATAATTAGGTTACTATTTCCTTACCTATTCGAAGGCTACTTCTGCCTGCAGCCTTGAAACAAGAACAATTACGCAGTACAACTAAAGAAGAAACAGAACATCATGTGATTATGCTTTGATTGCTCGTTTTCAGGCGAGTTTTGGCATTTAGCCAAATGAGCAGCTTAAGGCTGCTGTGAAAAAAAAATCTTTAACCCCTTAGTAACTAGCTAGTAACAAATTTGCTTCCACACCAACAGCACTTTCTCTTTTCTATCAAAGTGCCAGAGAATATTCCTTTCCAATTAAATCTTATGAAACGTTACATATGACACCTCTAACATGTTAAACAAATTTAATACTTCTCATCATCCTAAATTCCTAAACATCCCCTCTCTTCTCCACTTTTGTCACAGGGACAGGGAACTCCGGAATTCTGACCGGCTGGACTGTAAGTGACTCTCCATGTCAGACATAGCCCTAGATAGTAACATCGGCTCCCTGACTACTCTCTATGATTCCTGGCCAATTCTGCCGTAATTTGCCTTCCACAAATTTACATCCCTTCACCTGTAGGTCCAGAATTATCCTTATTAAGAACCATCTGAAAACCTCTAGAATTATAATCGGTAGATCTTTCCCAATGAAACTCGAAACACCTCGCTGGGCTCACTTCCCAAGTCTAAGTCAAACAATGTCCCCATCCCTGGTGAAACATCTACATACTGTTTCTGGTAATCTTCCTGAACACAACTAACAATTATTGTCCCATCCAAGCTTCAGGTGGCAAGGTAGTCCTAGTCATCACCCTCTACATTTACGCTATTGTTTTTTACATCAGTCCATAACCTGTCGACATATCTGTTCCTTTCTCTTTCTGGTTATTGGAAACTCTACAATATTATCCGTCACAGAGATGTCACCTTTCCTATTCATGAGTTCTACCCACCTTGTCTTAATGGATGGGCCTCTGGAATGACCTCAACATTGCGACATTCTGCCTGATCAGCAGTACAGCTCCCCAACCTCTTTTAGCTCCCTCTGGATTACCTGAATCATGTAAATCCTGGAATGTTTAGTTGCCAGTCCTGCCTTTATTGCAGCCATTTCTCTGTAATGGCTGAATCACCGTGCCATGTACTAATAACGTCTCTAAGTGCATCTGCCTTAACTTTTCTACACCCCGCACTGAAATAAACACACTTATGACCTTCGGTGTTACTGTGCGCATTAACAAGGCCCCATATTGATTTCCTGTTGGTGTTCCTCAACCTCATCTCTACCTTCCAGTCTATTCTACTTGCTGACGTGTAGCTCTGAATTCTAACCCCACCTCAACACGCTGCCTGATAAAAATCATTAGCGTGTCTCCAGCAAGCTTCCCTGTGAGAATATTAGTTGCGCTTCAGCAACCCGTCCTGCATACACCGTCCCACCTATCCTGGAAGAGAGCCCAATGATCTGTGTTCCTGATGCCCTCCCTCCTGCAACAGACCGTGGCCTCACATTTAACTGTACCGATTTACCATTTTTTTACCTCGCAACCATGTGGCACCTGAAGCAAACCTGAAATCACCCGCCAGAGTTCCAACGTCTTAACTTTCTGCCCAACTCCCTAAATTCTCTTTGCCGGCCCTTGTCTCTCTGTTGGTCGTTCCAATAAGGACCATTACCTCTGGCTGCTCACCCTGCACTTTCAGAATGGCCCGTACCTTCACAGAGACTTTCGTGTCCCTGACATGCTGGACGTAACACACTATCCCTCAATCTCACTCATTTCTACAGATACTTATGTCTGTGTCCCCAACTCCCCCACCCCACGCCCCACCGCGGTGAAAGTGGTCGCTACATGTGATTCATATCCTTCAAACCTTGTGTGCCCATGAGGGAGGAGGAGAAGATGGCGGAGCGATGCAGCGCGCGCGGCCTCTCCGGTGAATGATATCTGTTATCTGTCAAGTAGGGGACCGTGCACAATCCTGATTTGATGGAGAAAGACGTGAGGGTACGGAGGAACATCTGGAGAAACTGAGGGATATTGAGGGATAAAATCGGTACCATAGTGAATCAGAGTTGAAGATATGTGTGGAGCCAAAAGAGATTGGGGAGATTTTGAACAATTTATTTTCTTCTGTATTCGCTAAGGAGGAGGATATTGAACTGTGTAAGGTAAAGGAAACAAGATGGGTATTTATGCAAAGTATGATGATTTAAGAAGAGGAAGCACAGGCGCTTTTAAGGAATATATAAGTGGATAATTCTCCGGATCAAGATAAGATCTTTCCTTTGACCTTGAGGGAAGTTAGTGTCGAAATAGCAGGGCACTGACAGAAATATTTCAAATATCATTAGAAACCGGGATGGTGCCGGAGAATTGGCGTATTGCTAATGTTGTTACATTGTTTAAAACCGGTTCTAAGGGTAAACATAGCAATTATCGGCCTGTGAGTTTGACGTCAGTGGTGGGTAAATTGATGGAAACTGTCTGAGAAATGGTATATATATTTATCTGGATAGAGAAGGTCTGACTAAGAACACTCAACATCGATTTGTGCGTGGAAGGTCATGTTTGACAAATCGTATTGATTTGTTTTTGAAGAGGTTACAAGGAAGGTTGATGAGGTTAAAGCGGTGGATGTTGTCTATGTGGACGTCAGTAAGGTCTTTGACAAGGTTCCACACGGAAGGTTAGTTAGGAAGGTTCAATCGTTTGGAATTAATATCGAAGTAGTATAATGGATTGAGCAGTGGCTGAATGGGAGACGCCACAGAGTAGCGGAGGATAACTATTCGTCAGATTTGAGGCCGGTGACTAGTGGCGTGCCTCAGGGATCTGTATTGGGTCCAATGTTGTTTGTCATATATATTAATGATATGGATGATGGGGTGGTAATTTGGATTAATGAGTATGCAGATGATACCAAAATAGGTGGCGTTGTGGATAATGAAGTAGGTTTTCAAAGTTTGCAGAGAGATTTAGGACAGTTAGGAGAGTGGGCTGAAAGATAGCAGTTGGAGATTAATGCTAAAAAATGTGAGGTGCTACATTTTGGTATGACTGATCAAAATTGGACATACATGGTAAATGGTAGGGCATTGAAGAATACAGTGGAACAGAGGGATCTAGGAATAATGGTGCATAGTTCCCTGAAGGTGGAATCTCATGTGGATAGGGTGCTGAAGAAATCTTTTGGTATGCTGGCCTTTATAAGTCAGAGCGTTGAGTACAGGGGTTGAGATGTTATGTTGAAATTGTATAAGGCATTAGTGAGGCCAAATTTGGAATATTGTGTACAGTTCTGGTCACCGAATTATAGGAAAGATGGCAATAAAATTGAGAGAGTACAGAGGAGATTTACTAAAATGTTGCCTGTGTTTCATCTCCTTAGTTATAGAGAAAGGTTGAACAAGTTAGGTCTTTATTCTTTGGAGCGTAGAAGGTTGAGGGGGGACTTGATAGAGGTATTGAAAATTATGAGGGGTAGATAGAATTGACGTGGACAGGCTTCTTCCATTGATAATGGGGGAGATTCACACAAGAGGACATGGTTGAGATTTAAAGGGCAAACGTTTAGGGGTAAAGTGAGGAGGGACCTCTTTACTCAGAGAGTTGTAGCTGTGTGAAGCGAGCTTCCAGCAGAAGTGGTTGAGGCAGGTTCGATGTTGTCGTTTAAAGTTAAATTGGATAGCTATATGGACAAGAAAGGAATTGCGGGTTATGGGCTGGGTGTATGTCGGTGGAATTCGCAGAGAGTAAGAGTTCGGCACGGACAAGAAGGGCGGATATGACCTGTTTCCACGCTGCAATTGTTATATGGTTACATGGTTAAACTCGGGGAATCGTATCAAATGCCTTCCTGAAATCCATATACACTACCTCCGCCCCTCCACCATCAACAATGTGTTTTGTTACACCCTCAAAGAATTTAATGGGGTTGAACGGCCCTTGACAAGTCAAGCTGACTATCCTTACTCAGATTATGTCTTTCCAAATGCTGTTAAAGCCTGTCTCATAGAATGTCCTTCAACTACTTGTTTACGACCGAAATAAGACTTACTGGTCTATAACTATCTTTACTCCCTTTCTTGAGAAGGGAAATAACAATTACTATCTTCCAAGCATCTCGTACTTCTGTGATCCCTAGTGATGACGCAAATATTATCGCCAGAGGCTCAGCAATCTCGTCCCTTGTTTCCCACAGTAGCCGGGGATATATCTCTTTCGGTCCTGGAGACCTATGTAACTTAATACCTTTCAAAAGCTCCAGCACATCTTCTTTCTTAATGTCTGTACACTCAAGTGTTAATCCACTGTGAGTTATCTCCACAATTACCAAAGACTTTTCACTGGTGAAGCCAAGTAATTATTAATTATCTCCGATACCACCTCCTGATCATTGCATATGCTTCCACTCTCGCTTCTCATTGGTCATTTTCTCACACGGCTCGTCCTCTTGCTCTTCACATACGTGCCGAATGCCTTGAGGTGTTCCTTAATCTGGCTTGTCAAGGCCTTTTCATGTCCCCTAAACTTACTTCAAATTTCGACAAAACACAATCCACCATGACATTTAATATCCACCACTCCACCCACCGTCACCACAGTTTGTATATGTAATTTTACTCAGCACGACCTCCTCGCTCTGCTCCCCAATACAACTATTTATAAAGCTCATGACTTCATCTGCCCTAATCTACTGAAACAGGAAATGCTATGTTGCACTAGAAGACCTGGAAATGCTACTTTACGCTAATAGTGTTGATTTGTTGTTTAACAGAACTGCTGTCAGAGGAATTTCTCCTACCCGCAATCGTGATGTAAATTCATAGCTATGAATCGTATCCGATCTCACTACATCATATTATATTCAATAAGGCTGAATGAACAACATCATTTTGCTCCATTTGAAGGCAGATTTTCAACTGACAACGTAGCCTTTCCAGAGGCTCGGTGTAGCACGCTGAACATTGCCAGGGTTTCCTAGTCAGTTTTTGACCTTAAAGATATTCAGCGAGCACAATTCACCAAAGGCGTCACTTGATTTGGGGTGACAGCCTGAGGACCTCGCTTATAAAGTGCTACACCCTGAAATTGACGTTATCAGACCTTCGGTCCACAAACCAATGGTTAGATAGTGAGAACACAAGTTAACCACATCAGCTTCCTTTCTAGACCAAAGTTCAGCTGTATGACATGTCCATTGGCCTCTGGATACCATCGCTTCTGAACATAGAACATAGAACAAAACATTGAACAATACTGCACAGGACCATATCGTTAGACCTTCAAAGTTGTCCCGAATCAGAGACAACGTAATTCAACAAAACCCCAAAAACTGATCCCTTCTACCTACAGAAATTCAATGTACCTTCTCTTCCTCGTTATCACGTACCTGTCAAAACGTCTCTTAAAAGCTTATACTACCATACCACGTGGCGCATTCCCGGTATCCACCACTTTCTGAGTGAAAAAGTAAGCCCTCACATCTCTTTTTAACCCACCCCGTTCACCTTCAATGCATGCCTCCAGTTTTAGACATTTCTGACCTGTATAAAAGATACCCCATGTCTACTCGATTGTGCTTCGCAAAAAAGTGATAAACCTCTGTAAGATCTCATTTCAGGCTCCGCACCTCCAAGAAAAAAAATTAAGTTTGTCCAGCTTCTCATGAGAACATATACACTCTAAACCAGACAACATAATGGTAAACTTCTTCTGCACCCTCTCCAATGTCTCCACATCTTTCCTAAACTGAAGCGACGAGAGCTATATGCAACATTCCAGCAGTCTCTTCTGGATTAGTGTCCTGCCAAAATGAAGACCAGATCGGGCCACGTTAATCAGCACAGAGGCACCGAAGGGCAGACGTGAGTTTATTACATTGCAGGATTTATAACAGGAAACAAAGACTTACCTACAACCTGGAGTACTACATGGCATGATGGTACAGCCATTACAGAGATCTGATTGAGAGGAGACAGGACAGTTACCTAAACATTGCAGGATTCAGATGATTCACACCGTCCAGATGGGGGTAAAAGAGGTTCGGGGAGATTCACTACTGTTCAGATAGAATGTCACAAGGTCAAGGTCATTCTAGAAACTCATCCAGTCAGACAATGTGCATAAAACTCAGTAGTAAAGAAGGTGCAGTCACTGTGGCGGGATTATACTGTAGCCTTCAATAGTTAGTTAGAGAGAGAGGACCAGACATGTTAGCATGTTATGGGCTGACGTGAAAACAATAGTTCAGCAACAAAAGGCTTGGAAGGGACATTATATATAGTTGTATTTGGGAAGGTTTCCGAAACAGTACGTAGACGATGATTACGTGCAATATTAAGACAAGGTTGACTTAATATTGGGAAATGAGCCAGCCGAGATGACTTGCATTTCATTGGGAAAGATCTAAGCTTTAACGATTTAAAGATGGTTATACGGGCACTTGCAGGAGGTTGAATGCAACTTTGGGGAAGTTTAATTACAAGAGAATTGGTCAGGAATTTTAGAGAGCAGTCTGTAAGCCGCTGTTTCTGGATAAGGCCAGATCTGATATGTGACAGTTACTTACAGTCCAGCCGGTCAGAATGCGGGACTTCCGAATCCCTGTGAGGAAGGTAGAGAAGGATGGGCACATTCAGCACTCAGGGTGATGGGAGATATCGTATTTGATTAAAAAAATATTTGAAACTAAAATTGGACAGAATCTGGGAGGAATATTCACGAAGCACAAACACTGTGAATTAGGGGAGAGAACGATGGCCTGGAAATATCCCAGTGAGGAGGATCAACGAAAGTCCCAAGGTAAATTATGCATTCACAAAAAAAGACAGTGCATTGGTGAGAGGCCAGGAGCACTCTAGGACAAATGAGGGGGTTACAGCTGGGGCCACCATTGCATTCACTGGTGTTCAGGATTGGACGGACGTTGAGGAAAGCGAGATCAGGATTTGAGTATGATGATATTCTTACACGTGGTTACACTAAGTAGGAAGTGGTGTTCGGTCACTGAGAGTATTATGGTGGGTAACTCCTTTGGGGGATTCACTCTTCTGTGGGACACAGACCACATGCATGTAAACATGATGTTTAAATTGGCATCATAGTTAACATACAAACACTAAGCTGAGGGCACTGCTCCTGTGTTGTACTGCTCACGGCTTCTCGGTCAATGATTATAGGCCCAGTAAGCAGAAGATCAAAGGGGCATGTGATACAACTCTTATTTCTGTATTGACTGTGGTTCTCATCTGGGACACACTGCCTGTAGGGATGGTGGGGGCAACCAGACAGAGCATTCAAAGAGGCACCGATTAGGACGTGAAGAAGAAATAAACTGCGGAGCTTTGGGAAGAAAATGGGGATCTGGATATTGGGAATGTTGTGCCAGGAACTAGTATAGACTCGATAAAACGGCCTGGCTTACCCCACGGAGGCGAGGACAAGAAGAGATAATCACCAAAGAACGACAGACAGTTCCATCTCTGCTCCGGTATAGCTCCGAGTCTCAGTTGGGCAGCAACCTCAGCTGGCTACGGGCACAGCCATTCCCTACCTAGCTCGGAGTGACTGGCAGCCACTGACCTGGTTCAGGACACAGCCGAATTCATACTGCAAAGACAGCTCCGACTACCGACAGCAAGGCTCCATGAAGTGATGGTTCTCCAACACGGCCTAAAAATGACAAGTGGCCGCTCTAGCCTTCCACCGGCAGGTTGTTCCCAGGGGATCTTGACATGACAAACCTGCAGCCCACACTCAACCCCAAGGCTGTTTATATTCCAAGCCCCAGGATGGGAATCATGTGCCTATGATTAACTCAACCAAAACAAGGGACAGCTGGAAGACACGGATTCTTGAGTCCAAGGACCGAACCGTGAACCGGAATACAGATTTCACTGACCGGACCATGACCCTTATGAAGTATAGTCGCTGTCTTGCTTTCTTTATAACTGTAAGGATATGTTGGGACCAGGTTAGGTCTTCAAAGATCTGTGGGTAGCACGGAAGGGGACAGACTGGCCGCAATATAGACACTCCCCGCTCTCAATCTCCGGAGTTGCTCTGTGGGGGAAAGACGGTTCAGTCCCAGCTGCATGGGTTCTTCTCCTGGGGCGGTGGAAGAGGCCCAGCTGGGAGGTATTCTAGGAACAGGAGGAGAATCGAGGCTTGTGCTTGTGGGAGACCGTAATGAATGCCGTCGAGTGGTCAAAGGAGGTGGACGACCAGTTCTTTCCCTTTGGCATTTTCGAACACGATTGCCCAACCTGGTGGCTAGGGAGAACAAGGAATCCAGGCTGTTGGTGTCATCACTTGCTGCGAACTCGGCTTTCACTATGTCGCTGAGACCATTCCGAAAGAACCCTTGAAGTGCCTCATCATTCCACCCCGAGTCGGCCGCAACGTCCGGAACTCCATGGAATAGTCGGCAACACTGCGTGTGTGCTGATGGAGAGTGATTAGACGTTGAGCGGCATTTTTACCACGGACGGAGTGGTCAAAGATCTTTCTCATTTCCATGATAAAGGTCGGGAAAGAGGAGCAGGTATCTGGTTGAGTATCCCAAACAGCTGTAGCCCACGCTAAGGCACTGCCACTGAATAACCCCGTAATATGAGCTACCTTCGACTTATCCGTGGAGTACATGAATGACTGCTGGTCGCACACCAAGGACGATTGCAGAAGGAAGGCCCGACACTTCTGCAAATCCCCAGCATAGGATTCTGGTTCAGGAACGTGCGGCTGTCTTGGCGAGGATGTTACTGACACGTATGGGGTTGCCTCTACAGGCTGTCTGGGCTGGTTACTCAGGGTTCCAGGAGTGGTTGCGGTAAAATGAGTGGATACACCGTCCACCTGGTCACCGATCACCGTTACATTAGCAGACAGGGAACGGACGGTCTCCATGACATCCTGGAGAGTTGATCGTGCAGACACAGTAGGGAACCCTGTCTGGCGAGGTCTTGTTGCGGGGATCCGTGTCCGCTGGGTCCATTGTGGCCAGATCGTTCTGTTGCAAAGAGCGAATGAAGCGAACCCAAATGCAGGACACAGGCAGGAAGATTGAGTTAGGATACGTATGCGGACATGAATGTTGAACAGCAGATAGGAGGGATCTTGACACGGAACCTTGACACAGAGAGACGGAGTTTCAAAGGCAAACCTTGAAACTGGAACAAAACTTAGAACACACGGTCCTTAAACGCCGGGAACCGTTAATTAACATACAGGCAAAACCAACAATCTGGTTAATAGTGGCTGTAATGCCGGGGTTCTTATGCTGTAGGTCTTGATGGAAACCAGGTGTGTCGCCATCAAAGAGAATTAGAAGTAATTGGGAAATTATCGGTCTGAATCGTGGGACAAAGAATGGAAATTAGGAGAAAATCAGGAAATTAAAGATTGAGGCCGTGATAAAATACTGACTTGAATGGGGTGAGTAATTATGCAATCAATTATGTTGTGTTAAATAACTGTAATTAATTTAGACCAATTAGTAGAAATTTGTTTTCAGGGTCCTTTCTGTTGCTCAGTGTCAAAAAAAGAAAAAAAAAATGTAAATTCCTAACTTCTACAGACAAGCACACAACCAATGAAGACACGTATGTCACAAGTATGTGGGTGTTCATTCATGTGATTCTTATCCTTCTATTTCCTGTATATTCAAGTGTGTTCTAATAGACTCTTTGTAATGAAAAATATTTTAAAATTCACTCAGTATTCTTTTTTGATTCAGCACAGGATATTTACATATGCATTTGCAAACCAAGGAGACAGTGCATGCGTGTTAAACAAATCACTTTATAACAACTCGTGCAATTTCAATACAGAACGGCAAGCAAATGTCACCCAGACTGTTTTCTCTCTCTTTGTCTCTCTTTCTCTGTCCCTTGGTCCCCCTCTGGTTTTCCCTTTCTCGCTGTCTCTTTTTTCTGTCTCTCTTGCCCTTTCTCTCACTCACCCTTTTTCTGTCTCTTTCGGTTTTTCTCTGTCTGTCTGTCTTTCTCTTTCTCTGTCTGGCTCACTCTCTCTCTCTGTTTCTCTCTTAATCACTCTCACTCTTCTCCCTATCTTGCTCAGTCTCTTGTTCTCTCTATTTTCCTTTTCTTGCTCTTTTTCTCTCTTTCTCTCAACACTGTTCACAACTTCAGCTCCAGCCGTGGTCTGCCCTGGGACAAATCTCTGTTTCACCCTTGGTCCAAAGAAGATGCCGCTTTGTCTACCCTCCAAACTCCCGTACACTGGTACATTTCCATCTCGGTGGGACCAGCTGCACCTATCCGATCTCGGATGACCTTCAACCCAGACAAGCATGTTTTTCACCTCTTCAACTATTAGAGCTGCACTTGACTCTCTGACAACATTGTTGTACACTGGTTGTCTTGAACTTCAAAACAATCCCGCTCCAAGCTAACCCTGTTTTGCTTCCAGACTCCCATTTTATTTCAGCAGAAGCCAAGGAGGAATCACAGTTAAATCTTTCCTTACAGAAACACCTTGGTAGGGAGTTAGAAACACTTAACACTCTTTGTGCAATTTTAAAATGTCCCTGGTACCCCTCCCCCTGTAATTTCCTCCAGCTACATGAAAAGTTGTCGTAAGTGGGCGCTGGTGGTGGACTCAAATGCAAGGCACTTACACTGACGTCATGGGAACGGGACTAGGAGTGTCAAGAAGGCAAGGGAAGTAGGGTTGAAAGGATTCTAGGCATGGACGCACACCCTGGACGAGACAAGGACACCGGCCCTGGGATAGGACTTGGACTGGGAGCGTCGGACCGGACGCGGAACTTGAAACAAGGAGCCTGGACTTGGACTCCCAGCTGAAGACTGGACAGGGACCCGGATCATGGGTCTTCACTGGGGCTGGGAATCCCGATCCATATGAGACAGAGAAATAGTACAAGGAATACGAAGCGTTGACATGGACTGGAAGAGGCTCTAGGACGAGGCTCGGACAAGGGCAGGTTCTTAGGTGTGATGAGAGACTTCAGGACGACTCGAGGGTTTCCCAGCACAGGACGACGTACTACAGCACTGGGCTGGGCGTGGAACTCCGGATTCGGCTGGGCGCGGCTTTGACTCTTGGATTGGACGAGGTACTCCAGGACGGGACGTGCCTCCAGGACCCGGCTTGGTTCGGCTATTGGTTATTTGTACTGGGCTCGGCCCTTCGACTGGGCTGGGCTCGGCCCTTGGGTAATTGGACTGGGCTTGCCTGGGCTCTTGGGTACTTGGCGGTGTACGGAGCAGAGACTCCTTCTTGGGGCTCAGAGCCGGGTCTCCTTCTTGGGGCTGTGTGGGGATCCAGGAGTGACCCTATTAACTGTTTGAAGAGAGACAGAGAGAGACATTTATCATTGATGGTTTGTTTGGACAGGAGAGAGAGACCACGATTGACGGTTGGACTGACACGGGAGTTAACTTTGGAGTTTCACTTTGGAGATAAAAAGTGAGCAGCTCGAAGGTTGCTATGGTGACCAACAAGGCATTATTGATGTTACTTCCAAGGACTTGTTGCCTGCTCGCATTCCTTTACAGACGATGGAAGAAGGGACTCTTTGAATGACAGGTGATGCTCAGCCTGGTGAAATAAATGGGAGATCAGATGATACAGACCTCAGACACATGATCTGGACACCGACTGAGCATTGTTGTGCCGGCAGAGAAAGCGAGTTTTGGAGGATCAATCAGGCGGATCGATCCAAATTGTTATTCTAGCGGTGAAGAAGGTGTTGACTGGTGGGGAGTTATCTGTGTGTCCACCGTTGCCGGGGTGATAGCTCCACCACAGGAAAACCGGTCCCCCTGGTTAAAGTCACAATGGGTGACTTGTCAAGGATTTCAGAGGACGACGAGAAGATCGACGGCATCAGCTCAGCTGAAGATTCAACTCACTTTCTCCCTCTCTCTCTCTATCACTACTCAACGAAATACCACGAACTGAACTGAACTTTACTCAACATCGTAAGACTGTATCTTTTTACCCCAGACTTAAAGAAGCGTGCCTTTTCATATATCTATTTCCACTCTTACTGATTTACTTATATATATATATACACATACATTTATAATCATTGCTAACCTGTTTGATATATCTACATTTATATTACTGTATTGCGTAGTTGCTAATGAATATTAGTATTTTTTAGCAATACGAGACTCCAAAGTGTTTTCCATCTCTGCTGTTTCCTTTATCCCCGTCACGGGGTATGTGACTGGCCTCGGAGCCGGGACTCCTTCTGGAGGCTCGGAGCCGGGACTTCTGCTGGGGTCTCCGAGCCACCGGAACACTTCCAGGACACAGGGCCAGGAAGCTTTCCAGCACGTAAGGCCGGGCTCCTTTCTTGAACGCAGGGGCCGTGATGCTTTTCAGGGCGCAGTGTCGGACGCTTTTTAGGATGCAGGGCCGGAGTGGCTGCCGAGGGAACCTACCGTGGTAAACGCCGAGGAAACTTGCCGTGATAACTACCGATGTACTTGCCGTGGTAAATGCCGAGGTAAGTTGCCGTGGCAACTGTCAGGGATACAGAAGGAAAGGAAAGGAAGGGAAGGGAAAGGAAGGGAACAGTCCGGCAGCCAGAAGATGAATCCTGAAACTATTTGTGAAGTCAGCCCAGACATGAATCAGCTGCCTCAACAGAAACTGGGGAAGACCGGAAAACCTGGAATAGGGATCATTGGACCGGAGCGTGGACCGGACCGTGGACCGGACCGTGAACCTGAAAGCGGACTTCACGGACGGGACCATGACAAAGGTATGTCCTCTCGTGTTAACCAGCTTCCACCCTGTGAAAAGGCGCTGCGTGTCCATGATATCCAATCTTTTTTTTCTCTCTTGTATACCTCCGTCAAGTCTCCTCTCATCCCCTTTGCTCGAAAGGGCAAATCCCTGGCTTGTTCAACGTTTCCTCGTGATGCATCTTCACCGATTAAGGCAGAAACTTGGTAAATACCCAGCGAACCCCCTTTAAAGCTTTAACGTGCTTTCTATAATGAGGTGACCAGAACTGAACACAAAACTCCAAGTATGGTCTAATCAGAGTTTTATAGAGTTATAACATCACCCTGCAGCTATAAAACTTAGTCCCCCGACTGATGATGGCCAGCACAACATACGCCTTCCTACCAACAAATTAACTTGTGTGGAAATTTTTGAAGGGTCCCTTCCTCTCTGGACAAGTTAATTCCAAATTCAGGAAGCCAAATTTCCATCGATCCAATGCCTCCAGAATTTCTGGATGAATCTATTATGGGGAACCTTGTTAAGAGGAGCCTTAGTAGCTTCCACATACACAGCATGCACATGACTTTATTTTTTTCACCTCCTAAAAACAGTAATTCAGCTGCGTAAGGCAAGCCCCGCACCATCTCTCCCCACCCTTTACCTCGCTCGCTCTTTCTCAATCTCTCTCTCTCCCCCTCTCTCTCTCTCTCTCTCTCAGACACACACACATACACACACAAACAGAGCTACAAGTAAATGTAACGGTATTTTGCCGTCATTTGTAAACCAGTTTACATTCTGTTAAAGGAAAATAATTCAAGGTGGCAGAGAGAAAGACAGCCTACAGTTGGAGAAAGAGGAGAAACAGTCGGTGAAGTAAAGGACTGGTAATGATGGGCAGTTTTGTCAGAACCGGGAAGCGGGGGAATAGGTTCGCCTCAAGCTTCATTTTAACTGGACGAGACGTGGGATTCTAAGGATATTTCTCTGGGATGGTGAGTCCAGCGATCAGTTGTAAATAGTTGTTTTGTATCTCTAAGGCAACACCAACAAAAAAGGAAAATACTAAACAATCGACGTTTTGGGCCGACACCCTTCATCAGGATTTGATTTTGTGTGTGTTCTTTTGTATTTCGAGCATATGCAGATTTTATTGTGTTTGCTTTGTAACTCTGTTCATCATATTGCTTCCATTTACGCATAAGTGGGGGCATAGAATAGGGAGCATGAAAGTACTTGAAATGTAAAACATTACAGCATTTATTTCTAACGTTTTAAGAGTTTCAAAATCCGATTCATTGTGTATTTCGCCGCATTCTTTACTTCCTCTCGGAATTTGCTCTGTGTCAGGGCGTAAATTTTTCTGTGTCATGGCCGTTGTGGCTACGGGGATCGGGGATATGGAGGGAAGGCTGGTGCAGTGTTCTGAGTTGGATGATCAGCCATGATCATAATAAATGGCGGTGCAGGCTCGAAGGGCCGAATGGCCTACTCCTGCACCTATTTTCTATGTTTCTATGTTTCTAAATACACGTTTTGGTGCAGGAACTGAGAATTTGCAGCATTCCCGATGTGAATCGTGGATGTAACGGGGGTTCGTGACGGAATCAACAAAACTAATTGAAATCCGTCTGCAGATATAAAATACCACCTGCGTTATCCACAGAAATATGAAACTACCGGTTATGCTGAACAGCAAAATGATGGATTTCCGTCGGTTCTCTATCTCCCGGTCCTTGCCTATCTCTCCACTCTTTTGTCCCCGGAGCCCCCTGCGGGCTCGACTGGGCGCTAGAATCGCCCGACAGTCAGAATATTGAACAGTAAAATCAGAAAAAATGGGACGCAGGGAACTAAAATGCGGTGAAACATCTCAAATACCACCCATGAGGGTGATTTTCTGAAGCTCGGTGTACGAACACAGTCCCAGGGAACACCGTCAATTATTTCTCTAGGCCCGCATACAAAGAACCAGGGAACAGTCTCCAAACAGGCCAGCACACTCAATGTCCCGATAATCACAGCCGCCGTTCTCTCGGTGCAATATTTTGTTTTCAGCTTCTCATAGCAAATAACCAGAAATCGATCGACGGTGAATGCGACAGTCAGCCAGACTGAGGTCGCAGTGCTCGCAAAAATCAACCAAATACGGGTTCTGCACACAGGAGTGATGAAAACAAATGATCGTGGAAAATAAATCGAAGCAGTCCACTTTAGCAGCGGATCCGAAATAACGACCAGGAGATCGGCCGCTGCCATATCCACCAGGTAGTGAGCGACACATTTGGAGAGACCGCACTTTCGCCGGGACTGGATCACAATCGCAACCAAGTTCGCTGAAAAAGAGACAGGAAACATCAACTTGAGAAAAGTTCCATACTGATGACTGAAATGTAAAGTGACAGTCGATAGTTTGATTGTGGCACCTGACTCAGACAACCGTTGGCATCAAAAGCACACAATCAATTTGTATAATCTCAGGCTGTATCAACTGAAAATTTGCAAATACAGTGCAGCTGCTACAAGACCAAAAACACAGAGACCTGAACACCTTAAACAGCTGGGAGAACGCTGCCTAACCGGCTCATTTCCACAGATGTTGGCAGATTTCGTAAATCCATGCAGCGTTGTGTATTTAGACCCAGATCCCAGATTCCGCAGTCCCGGTGTTTCTATTCCATTCCTGAAGTGCAGAATACCAAGACTGCACAGATGACAGTAGAAATCAGCGACAAAAAAACAACCAGAACATCGGAATTAAACATCATTTCCCATCAATGGCAGCTGACACTGCGGCTTACCGGGAAATCCAAAGGCTGAAATAAAAGGATAGTAAACGTCTTCTATCCGCCAGATGACTGGATACACCATTTCAGTGAGAATCTGTTATTTCTGTTGCTCCTGAATTCGCAGCTCTGGCAGACACTCTGAGCTGATGCTTTTAAAACGGCTCTCATTTATGCAGAGGACCAGTTTCCATAGATACGGTTATATACTTCACTAACTTTCTCAGTTATAGTTTCTTGAACAAACACTTTAATTCAACATCATTGTTTGATGTATATATTGAGCTGATTGAAGAAAAATACATTAAAGTTCTTGGGCATTTCCTCAGCAATGTCTATGCTGGAAATACTTTATACTTTATACTTTATTGTTGCCAAATAATTGATACTAGAAAGCACAATCATCACAGCGATAATGGATTCTGCACTTCCCGCTCCCTAGACCACAAATATTGAATATTAAAAATATTAAAAACAGTAAAAATTAGTAAATATTAAAAAAATAAATTATAAATCATAAATAGAAAATAGAAAAATGGAAAGTAAGGTAGTGCAAAAAAAAAACGAGAGGCAGCTCCGGATGTTTGGAGGGTACGGACCAGATCCGGGTCAGGAATCGTTCAGCAGCCTTATCACAGTTGGAAAGAAGCTGTTCCCAAACAGTGCTTTATCATGGAGCAGCTACATTTTCAGATTGCCTCTGTTTGGTGCCTAATTATGCATCTTACAACAAGACCAGAGACACTGAACGATCCCTGGCTTCTGTCCCTGCAGTTTCCCATTTCGAACTGTCCTTCAGTCTCTCTCTCTCTCTCTGTCTCTCTCTCTCTCTCTCTCTCTCTCTCTCTCTCTCTCTCTCTCTCTCTCTCTCTCACTCACACACACACACACACACACACACACACACACAGATTTGAACAAAGATACAATAGACACCGATGGCAGAATTGAAACGGTCAAATGAGCACGTTGATAATCTACAAATTGGAGATAACCTGCAGGTGCTGGAAATCCAAGGCAACACATAGGATTTCCGGCATCCTTTCTTTAATCCGTATCTCGGGTGATGATGAGTTGGAGTACAGAGAGGAAATTATGAACCTGCTGGCATGGTGCGAGGATAATAACCTGTCCCTCACCGTCAGCAAGACGAAGGAATTGACTGTTGACTTCAGAAGGAGTAGCGGACCGCACGACCGCATTTACATCGGTGGCGCGCAAGTGGAACAGGTCAAAAGCTTTAAGTTCCTCGGGATCAATATCACAAATGACCTGTCTTGGTCCAACCAAGCAGAGTCTACTGCCAAGGAGGCCCACCAGCGGCTTTACTTCCTGAGGAAGCTAAGAAAATTTGGCCTGTACCCTATAACCCTCACTAATTTTTAGAGATGCACCGTAGAAAACATTCTTCTGGGGTGCATACAACCTGGTATGGAAGTTGTCCTGCTCAAGACCGAAAGATGCTGCAGAAGATCGTGAACACGTCGCAGCACATCACACGAACCAATCTTCCATTCTTGGACTCACTTTACACCGCACGCTGTCGGAGCAGTGCGGCCAGGATAATCAAGGAAACGTCCCACCCAGCCAACACCATTTTCGTCCCTCTTCCCTCCGGGAGAAGGCTCAGGAGCTTGAAGACTCGTACGGCCAGATTTGGGAACAGCTTCTTTCCAACTGTGATAAGACTGCTGAACAGATCCTGACCCAGATCTGGGCCATACCTTCCAAATATCCGGACTTGCCTCTCGGTTTTTCTGCACTACCTTTCCCTTTTCTATTTTCTATTTATGATTTATAATTTAATTTTCTTAATATTTACTCTCGATTTATACTCCAGGGAGCACGAAGAACAGAATCAAATACCGCTGTGATGATTGTGGGCTCTAGTATCAAATGTTTGGCGACAATAAAGTAGGAAGTATAAACTATAATACCATGAGGTTGTATATTCTTTAGCAGCTTCGCTTGCGGTGTCTTATCACCGGTCTTTTGAAAATCTAAGTAAACATCATGCACTGACTAATTTGTATATACTCACTGATAATTCGTCATATACACCCCTCACTCATTCTTACCTAACAGCCAAAGGAACGGGCTCACGCTGTCTAGCTATCATATGCCTTTTGTAAATTGATGTAACTTGATCATTAATCAGATCTATTTGCAACTTCCATCCTTTCTGACAGGATTCCGATAGAACTGTTGATATGAGTGTTTGAGAGGGTGGACAGAGAAATTTAACTTGCTTCTGGCTCTGCTCAAGCACAAATAACTTTGTCTTTATCTTTCAGACACATTATATTGATTCCCACAATTCTTCATGTGATATGTAAAAGTTGAAGTTTCGATGTTCGTTCTCGCTTTGGAATCATCATTAAGCTCGGAGTCAACATTAAGTTGAACGTATTTTAATAAGCACAGTACAGTAAACATTGGAACAAATCAGATAAAACAGCACTAAACTGCAGAAGCAGGGATCTGAAATAGAATCGAACACAAAATGGTGGAAATGCTCCACAGCGTTTGAAATCGATCAAATAAATGGTAGACGGCCTAATGTCAGATATTACTGTAATTCATTGATACAGTTCTCTCTACTTCCCCAACCCAATTAAGACACAGAACCTGCAAATTCAAGACTATCTGCTTTTTTTTTGGACAGCATCCCTAATTGGTTAGCAGATTTGTTGGTGATTGACAGATTCAAATTATATTTCTGTATTTGATGGAAATCTAAATGGACACCTCATTTCTGGAGTGGCAGAAGTTATTCAAAAAGATGCGGGAAGTAATTGTGCCAGCAGAATGGAGCTAGTATGGCGGGCAAGCAGCTTATATCACCAAAAGATATAGAGCAGAATTAGGCCGTATGGCCAATCGAGTCTGCTCCGCCATTTTATCAAGGTTGATCCATCTTTACTCTCAGTCCCAGTCTCCTGCCTTCCCACCGTATCCCTTCAGGCTCTGACCAATTAAGAATCTATTAATTTCTGCCTTAATTATACCCAATAGCTTGGCATACACATTTTCCTGTTGCAACAAACTCCACAGATGCGCCATTATCAGGCTAATTAAATTTCACTTTTTCTCCATTTTAAAAGGATGTCCCTCTATTCTGAGGCTGTGTTCTCTGCTCTTAGACTTCCCACCAGCAGAAGCAAGGTCTCCACATGCACTCCATCGAGGCTTTTCAAGGAGCTTGACATCACACTTTCTGGCACTATTCGATCTGATACTTCATTACTCATTCTTCAAATCTCTCTAAGACATTCTGTAGCCTTTCTGCTTCCCAAAGCTACCTGAAATTCCATCTATCTTCGTATCATCCGAAGAATGGGCTACAATGCTATGAATTCCGTCATTCAAGTCATTGATATATAACGTAAAAAGGGTCTCAACACAAACTCCTCTCGAACAGCACCAGTCGCCAGTAGCCAACTAGAGAGGGCTCCCTTTATTCCCACTCTTTGTCTCCTGCTATGCAGTCAATGCTGCATCCATACTAGTATCTTCCCTGTGATACCATTCACTCTTAAATTGTTAAGCATCACGTGTGGCAACTTGCAAAGGCCTTCTTAATATCGAAGTTCACAACATCCTCCTTTGTCTATCCTGCTTGTTATTTCTTCAAGTAATATCCACGGATTTGTCAAGCAAAATTTTCACAGAAGGAAACCATGCTGACTATGGCCCATTTTATCAGGAGCTTCCAAGTACACCGATACCACTTCCTTAGCAATGGACTCCAACATCTACCCAAGTACTGCTCTCAGAATAACAGGCTGATAATGTTCTTTCTTTTCCCTCTCTCCCTTCTTGAAAATGGAGTGACATTCTCAATTTTCCATTTCTCTGGAAAAAAAAGATCCCAAATCAATTGATTCTTGAAAGATCATTTCTAATGCCTCCACAATCTCTTCAGCAACACTTTCAGATTTTGTAGTGTAGACCATTTACTTCAGGTGACCTATCTTCCTTCTGTCCGCAGTTACAATTGTTTAATTCCCCTTTCCACTTGATTACTGGAAATTACATTAAAAAATCAGTCCTTCTTAGGTAGAGAGATGTAGTCCCACCCACTCAGGCTCAATGGCTTGGAGACAGTATGTCCTTCATAGACCTTAAAAAGATTCATTGTTCACTTCTTAATTCGGACATAAATTTCCAAAAGGTGTGGGGACCTTTTCTTGAATATTTTCATAATTCGCGTTTTGATTTAGGGTCTGTCCCTCCTTTTTTTTTCTTCTTTTGCATTTTAATCCCTTGCTTCCAGTTTTTTTCGGTAAGACTTACGTGTTTTTTAATGTGTAAACATATTGTAGCTCAGGTTGTAGGAAAAATACCTTATTTTCATAATTATAGCTCTGTGGTGATAAAAGTTCTGATTAACTTTTCTAAATATCGTAAGGTTGGCTTGGTAGCGGCAGGGTGGAGAGGTAACTAACTTTATACGTTTCTACTGTGGGTGTTTTCCTTAACTGTTATGAACTGTACATTTGATATGTTTGTTTTGCCCTGTATAAACCTCTTGTTTTTTTTTTTACTTTTTTTTTGCTGCTGCATTGTAAAAACTTATAAAAAAATTAATAAAAAAAATAATGAATCTTGAATTTTGAAGAAGAGCACGGATTTCCAAGGCAATGGCAGATGTATCTGTATGTACTCATTTGCCCCTGGTTCAGAACTTGTGTGAATTACACAGTAATGTCAGTGCCCTGCAATCCACCTCTAACATTAATGTCAGTGCAAATACGTTGGGCAACGCCTGTCCTTGGGTCAACAGGGTAACTGGCCCCCGAGGATTGGTAACTCGGGGGAAAAAATTCACCCTAATCTGTCAGCAGTTGCTTATGCAACGTGGTATATCAATTGTATATATTTGCAAGTTCCCAAGGAACGTGTGAGGAGGGATAATGTCTGGGTCACGAAGATCGAATCGGAAGAATGGGAGAACGAAACACAGAACTGAAACCTCTCCGATCCAGGATATGGAAACAACGCGGGATATCTGATGGTCCGGTTGTATGACCACACGTGCTACTGTAATATTCGTGTTTGGGTTTAAGTGGAAAAATATCCTGTGTTCATAATTAAATGAGCCACACAAGTAGAACGAATGAACGTGCTGGAGTAAATCAGCAGGCAGGCCAGGCAGCATAGAAATATAGAAAACATACAGCACAATACACATCCTTCGGTCCACAAAGTTGTGCCTAACATATCCCTACCTTAGAACTACCCAGGCTTAACCCATAGCCCTCTGTTTTTCTAAGTTCCATGTGGCCATCCAGGAGTCTCTTAAAATACCCTATTGTTTTGCCAAACACCACAGCCGCCAGCTGCCCATTCCGCGGACTCACCACCCTCTGCGTTAAAAACTTATCCCTGACATCTCCTCTGCACTTACTTTCAAGCACATTAAAACTATGCCCTCTCGTGCTAGCTATTTCAACTCTGGGGAAAAGACTCTGACTATCCACAAGATCAAAGCCTCTCATTATCTTGTACAGCTCCATCAGTACACCTTTCATCCTCTGTCGCTCCAAGTTGAAAAGGCCGATTTCACTCAAACTATTCCCTTAAGGCATGCACCTCAATTCAGGCAAAATCCTTGTAAATATCTTCTGCACCCTTTCTATGGTTTCTACGTCCTTCCTGTAGTGAGGCAACCTGAACTGAGCACAGTACTCTAAGTGGGGTCTGAGCAGGGTCCTATATAGCTGCAACATTACCTCTAGACTCCTAAACTCAATCCCCCGATTGATGTAGGCCAATGCGCAGTATGCCATCTTAACCACAGCGTCAACCTGCGTAGCAGCTTTGAGTGTAATATGGACTCCTAGCCCAAGATCTCTCTAATTCTCTAAACTGCCAAGAGGCTTACCATTAATACTTTATTCTGCCATTATATTTGAATGAAAATGAACCACATCACACTTAGCTAGTTTGAAGTCCATCTGCCACTTCTCAGCCCAGCTCTGCATCCTATCAATGTTCCGTTGTAGCTTCCGACAGCCCTCCACACTATAATAGAGAGAACTAGTTAGGGTTGGGAAAGAACAATTGACACCTTGCTGATCTAGAAACAGCAGAAACTCATCAGGTGCTAGAAATGCAAGGAAGAGGCGAGAATTCTGTTAAGTTCCTCCAGCATTTTGTGTTTGATGTCTCTGATGTAATAGTCTTTTATGAGCATCTTAAATTTGGCAAAGGTCAAAGGATAACTGAGATGTTTCAATCGGCAAAGGAATGGGGAGTCCGGTAAGCACATGAATATGCAGAATTCGGAAGGATCTGAATCACATGCAGCAAACACTTTAACTGGGGGGACACATACAGGAGTATCTGTGGAAATGAGTGAGATTGCAGATTTGTGCATTAGCTCCATCATGCACAGGTCATTCTGAAGGGGCGGGGTGAGTCGCTAAATTCGCAGTCCTCTTTAGAACAATGGGGTAACAAGGTCCTTCAAAGGGAATTTAGGGATTTGGGCAGAAAGTTAAGATCTAGGACAGGGGTGGTGATCTCAGGATTACTTCCAGTTCCGCCTGCTTCCAAGTTAACAGATGGTAATGTAGCACAGTTTAATGTTGGCTAACAATCAAGTACACAGATCACTGGAGTCTCTTTCGGGATAGACGGGATAGGTGTAGGGAGAATAGGACACACCTGGGCTAAGGGGAGATAATAGTCTCACAGAGAATTTTGCTGCAGCTACCCTGAAGTGTTTTAACATGTGGCATGTGGGGATTAGAGGGTGGCGACAAGAGCTACAGCGTAGGAAGCAGCTTTGAGCACAGGGTAAAGACGAGAACAAGGAACGCCAAACGGAAGTCCAGTTGGGGCCATGTTAATGACCACAGTAGCACCTCGTGGCTGAGTGGTCATTCCTGAGGCTCATCCAGTCAGACAATGTGGATAGAACTCAGCAACAATAAAAGCGCAATCAGTGTAATGAAATTATACTGCGGGCCTCCAAATAGGCAGTAAGTGATAGGAACAGATAAGTTCGCAAATTATGGGCTGATGTAAAAACCATCGAGTAGCCGTAGTGTGTGAATAATCTCCCCATAATGACTGGGAGTCCCTTACCGTCTGACACTTGAATGGAGCGTTATTTGTTAGAAGTGTTCAGGAAGGTTTCCAGAAACAGTATGCAGATGGACGACCAGGAAGGAGACTTGGTATTGGGAAATGAGCCGAGCGAGATGATTGGATTTTCATTGGGAAAGATCTAAGGATAATAAATCTGGATGAAGGACGGGGATCATTCTGTGACTTAGGATGATGAGAAATATTGTATTCAGATAAAACAGTATGTGAATTCATATGTGCAGTTTCAGAAGATGAAAATGGATAGGCAGCAAGAAACAAGTTACACTGTGAATCAGGAGAGTGAACAGTGACAGGAAATGTCTTCAGGGAGGAGGCTCAAGTATCCCAAGTCATTTGATGCATACAGTAAAAACAACGTTATACAGAGGAGAGGACAAAATCACTCAAGGACAAAGAAGGTGGTTCATTGCTGAACCCAGAGTTAGCATGTGATGTTAAAACTGAATACCTTGCATTGGTGTTCACTAAGAAGAAGGACCTGGATAAAGCGAGATCAGGAAGGGGATTTGCTGATATTCTCCGACGTGTTAATCCCAAGGAGAAGGTGGCAGTGGGTCTGTCAAAGAGTATTAAGTTGGATACTTATCTTGGGCGATTTAGTCCATCGGGAGACACAGAACTTATGCAGCCAAACATACAGTTTGAACTAGCATCATGTTCAACACGCGCACAGTAAGCTGAAACAACTGTTCCAGTGCTGTTCTGTTCACTGTTTATTGGTCAATGATTTGAGGCCCAGTGGGAAAAGGATCAAACGGCCATTTATTGTGATACACGGACTGTGGCTCTCATCTGGGATATATTGCCTGCAGGGGTGATGGGAGAAACCAGTCAAATTCAACGCAATACAACACATGTAAGACATATAACCTCATAACACAGTATAGGTAACATATATGCATAGATTAATTGTGTGTACGTAATATTTACCTTTCTATTATTAAATTTAAGGACATCTGATCTGAATCAAAAGTGCTGAGATGGACTGAGAATTTATTGTCAGATTATAAACAGACCTCGGGATTTTTTTTTCTCTCTTACACGTGATATTTTCTTTAGGACCAGCGAAGGGATCAGAATTTTGGAAAAAGTTGATCAAAATCTAAATCAGTGACCTGCCCAAATCAGTTAACTGTGGCATTTCCAAGTTTAAAAACGGCGGGGAATTGGGAATAAAATTTAAGAAGAGTTGGACGGCGAGATCATGAGCAATGAAGTAAAAAGTTAGTACAAGCAGAGCTGGCGTACCGAGTTTTTGAAACAGACTTCATCTCTTATTCGCCAGCGGCCGAACTGTGATCTATCCAGCCTGGCAAAGGGATTATAGTCACCTCCGAATAAATTGCCTTCATTCCGTGTCTGCTGATTGTCATCTCAGCAGCCAAGAATAAAATCTCTCCCTGCCCTGTCTGCCTTAGATAAAACTCCATTTACCGGGAACCACAGAGAAGACACTACAACGGTAGCACAATTGAAAACAATTGTGTTTGTCAGCGTTCATCATTCCAGGCCCAGGTCTTCTCTGCAGAAATTCCTCACATCTGACCATTGGGCTGAGACATATTCAACTGCTTCATCAGTTACTTTTCCTGCACCGCCGGGTTCTAGGAATGTGAACATAAACATGAGAAAATTAGAATTATTCTCGTAGATATTTGCTTATTCTCTAATGCATTTCAAAATTGCCGATACATGGGACCCTCAGAAGAACACAATACTAGATGAAGTACAGAAATCAGTGAATATACCGTCTTCCATAGATCAGAGGGCATCTGCGTGGAATTAATGTTGTATATGCAGCAGTTTACTCGACTATATTTTCTGCAAAACGTTGTGTGCTTCAATAATTGCCATTTTTGGTTTCCATTTTCCTTGTCTCCAGTATTTTACATAGAAACATAGAAATCTACAACACATTACAGGCTCTTCAGCTCACAATGTTGTGCCGACTATGTAACCCACTCTAGAAACCGCCTAGAATTTCCCTACCACAAAGCCCTCTATTTTTCTAAGCTGAATGTACCTACCTGAGATTCTCTTAAATGATGCTTTGCATCCGCCTCTACTAGCTGGCAGTGTATTTCACGCATCAAACACGCTTTGTGTGAAAAAACTTACCTCTCTTATCCCCCTTGTACGTACTGCAAAGTTCCTTAAATATATGGCCACTCGTGTTGGCCATTTCTGCCCTGAGGGAAACAATCCGCTGGCCATCCACACGATGGATACCTCTCATCACTTCAATCAGAACACCTATCATGCTCCGTCACTCCATGGAGAAATGGCCAAGTTCACTCAATCTATTCTCATAAGGTGCGCGCTCAAAACCAGTTATAATCCTTGCAAATCTCCTCTGCGCTCTTGCTATATTATCGATATCCTTCCTGTAGTGAGGAGACTAGAACTGAACACGGTACTCCAACTGGGCTGTAAGGTCTTTTATGGTTGTATTATTACCGCACGGCTTTTCAAATCAACCACGGTTGAAAAAGGCCAACATATCATACGCCTTCATAACAACGCTGTCAACCAGCGCAGTAGTTTTGAGTATCCTATGGACATGAACCCCAATGTCTCTCTGAGCCTCCGTACTGCCACGAGTTTTGCCATCAATAAATTTACTATATTGCGTGTATTTAAAGTAGAAATATGTACAGTTGCATGCAAATGTTTGTTCACCCCTGGTTAAAATTTCTGTTAGTGTAAATAGTCAAGTGAGTAGAAGATGAACTGATCTCTAAAAGTCATAAAGTTAATGATGAAACATTCTTTTCAACATTTTAAGAGAATTCAGCTCTCAGATTTTTTTTTTAACCAATGCCTCAGACCTTAATGAGGTTGTTACGGTTTGGCCTGTTCACAGTCATCGTTAGGAAATGCCAAGTGATGCAAATTTCAAAGCTTATTAAATACCCTGACTCCTCAAACCTTGTCGCAAGAATGAGCAGCCATGGGCTCCTCTAAGCAGCTGCCTAGCTCTCACGAAGTTAAAATAAATGAAGCCCACTAGGCAGGAGAAGGCTATAAGAAGATAGCAAAGCATTTTCAGGTAGCGTTTCCTCAGTTTGTAATGTCATTAAGAAATGGCATTTAACACGAACGGTGGAGGTCAAGTTGATGTCTGGAAGATCAAGAAAACTTCCGAGAGAACTGCTCGTAGGATTGCTAGAAAGGCAAATCAAAACCCCCGTTGAACTGCAAAAGGCCTTCAGGAAGATTTAGCAGACTCTGAAACGGTGGTGCCCTGTTCTACTGTGCAGCGACAGCAGTGACATATTGGAAACAAGTCCTGTGGACTGATGAATTTAAAATAGAATCTTTTGGCCGCCATGAGCAAAGGTATGTTTGGAGAGAAAAGGGTGCAGAATTTCATGAAAAAGAACACCTCTCCAACTGTTAAGCATGAGGGTGGATCGAACATGATTCGGGCTTGTGTTGCAGCCAATGGCACGGGGAACATAGTGAAGAATGAACTCAATTAAATAGCAGCAAATTCTGGAAGCAAACTTCACACCGTCCGTAAAAGAGCTGTAGATGAAAAGAGGGTGGCTTCTAAAACAGGATAATGATCCAAAACACACAACGGACTAGTTCAAGAGGTGCAAGCTGAAAGTTTTGCCATGGCCCTCACAGTCCTCCGGCCTAAACAATATCCAAAATCGGTGGATATACTTCAAAATTGCAGTGCATACAAGACAGCCCAAGAATCTCACAGACCTAGAAGCCTTTAGCTGGGAAAAGTGGGTGAATATCCCCCAAGCAAGAAGTGAGAGAGTCTTAGCTGGCTACAGAAACCGTTTGCAAGCTGTGATACTGGCCAAACGGTGTGTTACTACTTACTGACTATGCAGGGTGCCCAAAATTTTGCTTCTGGCCCTTTTCCTTTTCTGTTATATTGAAACTGTAAAAGATGGAATTTTTTTAAAAAATAAATAAAGTAATCTTGCTCAAGATATTGAAGAAACGTTTCATCTTTAACTTTATGCCTTTTGGAAATCAGCTCATCTTTTACTCGCTTAGCTATTCACTAACAGAAACTTTGAAGAGAGGAGTGCAGGATAGTTTTTTGCAGCAATACATAGAGGTACCAACTAGAGAAGGGGCAGTGTTGGATCTCCTGTTACGGAATGAGATAGGGCAGGTGACAGAGGTATGTGTTGGAGAGCACTTCGGTTCCAGTGATCACAAAACCGTTACTTTCAATATAATTATGCAGAACGATAAGACTGGACCAAGGGTTGAAATTTTTGACTGGAGAATGGCTACCTTTGAAGAGATGCGAAAGGATTTACAAGGAGTGGATTGGGACAATTTGTTTCATGGGATGGATGTAATAGATAAGTGCAGGTCATTTAAAGGTGACATTTTGAGGGTACAGGATCTTTATGTTCCTGTGAGGTTGAAAGGAAAGATTAGAAGTATGAGAGAGCCATGGTTTTCAAGGGATATTGGAAACTTGGTTCGGAAAAGGAGAGGGATCTAAAATAAATATAAGCAGCTTGGTGTAAATGACGTGCTTTAGGAATATAAAGAATGTAAAAAGAATCTTAAGAAAGAAATCAGAAAGGATAAAGAAGAAACGAGGCTGCATTGGCAAGTATATTAATAGTAAAAGGATAGTGAGGGATAAAATTGGTACCATAGTGAATCAGAGTTGAAGATATGTGCGGAGTCAAAAGAGATGGGGGAGAATTTGAACAATTTATTTTCATCAGTATTTGCTAAGGAGAAGGATATTGAATTGTGTAAGGTAAAGTAAACAAGTTGGGTATTTATGCAAAGTATGATGATTTAAGAAGAGGAAGTACAGGCGCTTTTAAGGAATATATAAGTGGATAATTCTCCGGATCTGGATAAGATCTTTCCTTCGACCCTGAGGAAGTTAGTGTCGAAATAACAGGGGCTCTGACAGAAATATTTCAAATATCATTAGAAACTGGGATGGTGCCGGAGGTTTAGGGTATTGCTCATGTTGTTATATTGTTTAAAACGGGTTCTAAGAGGAAACATAGCAATTATCTGCTGTGAGTTTGAAGTCAGTGGTGGGTAAATTGATGGAAAGTGTCTAAGGGATGGTATATCTAATTATTTGGATAGACAGGGTCTGACTAAGAACAGTCAACATGGATTTCTGCGTGGAAGGTCATGTTTGACAAATCATATTGAATTTTTAAAGAGGTTACAAGGAAAGTTGATGAGGGTAAAGCGGTGGATGTTGTCTATGTGGACTTCAGTAAAGTCTTTGACAAGGTTCCACACGGAAGGTTAGTTAGGAAGGTTCAATCGTTAGGAATTAATATGGAAATAGTATAATAGATTCAGAAGTGGCTGAATGGGAGATGTGAGAGTGTAGTGGTGGATAACTGTTCGTCAGATTGGAGGCCGGTGACTAGTGGCGTGCCTCAGGGATCTGTATTGGGTCCTTTGTTGTTTGTCATATATATTACTGATATGGATGATGGGGTGGTAAATTGGATTAATAAGTATGCAGATGATACTAAAATAGGTGGCATTGTGGATAATGAAGTAGGTTTTCAAAGCCTGCGGAGAGATTTCCGACAGTTAGAAGAGTGGGCTGAAAGATAGCAGATGGAGGTTAATGCGAATAAATGTGAGGTGTTACATTTCGGTATGACGATTCAAAATAAAACATACATGGTAAATGGTGGGGCATTGAAGAATGTAGTAGAACAGAGGGATCTAGGAATAATGGTGCATAGTACCCTGAATGTGGAATCTCATGTGGATAGGGTGTTGAAGAAAGCTTTCAGTATGCTGGCCTTTATATATCAGAGCATTGAGCACAGGAGTTGAGAAGTTATGTTGAAATTGTATAAGGCATTAGTGAGGCCAAATTTGGAGTATTGTGTACAGTTCTGGTCACCGATTTATCGGAAAAAGGGCAATAAATTTGAGCGAGTACAGAAAAGATTTACTAAAATGTTGCCTGGGTTTCATCTCCTAAGTTATAGAGAAAGGTTGAACAAGTTAGGTCTTTATTCTTTGGAGCGTAGAAGGTTGAGGGGGGACTTGATAGAGGTATTTAAAATTATGAGGGGGGATAGATAGAGTTGACGTAGATATGCTTCTTCCATTGCGAGTGGGAGAGGTTCAAAAAAAGAGGACATGAGTTGAGAGTTAAAGGGCAGAAGTTTAGGGGTAAAATGAGTGGGGAACTTCTTTACTCAGAGAGTGGTAGCTGTGTGAAACGAGCTTCCAGCAGAAGTGGTTGAGGCAGGTTCGATGTTGTCGTTTAAACTTAAATTGGATAGCTATATGGACAGGAAAGGAATGGAAGGTTATGGGCTGAGTGCAGGTCGGTGGGAATCGGTGAGAGTAAGAGTTCGGCACGGACTAAAGGGCAGAGATGGCCTGTTTCCACGGTGCAATTGCTATATGGTTACATGGTTAATCACGGAGAATCTTACCAAATGCCTTACTGAAATCCATATACACTACGTCCGCTCCTCTACCTTCATCAATGTGTTGTGTTTCATCCTCAAAGAATTTAATCAGGTTGAACGGCCCTTGACAAGTCAACCTGACTATCCTCGCTCAGATTATGTCTTTCCAAATGCTGTTAAAGCCCGCCTCACAGGATGTTCTTCAACAACTTGTTTACGACCGAAATAAGACTCGCTGGTCTATAACTATCTTTACTCCCTTTCTTGAGAAAGGAAATAACAATTACTATCTTCCAATCATCTTGTACTTCTATGATCCCTAGTGATGACGCAAGATTATCGCCAGAGGCTCAGCAATCTCGTCCCTTCTTTACCACAGTAGCCGGGGATATATATCTTTCGGTCCCGGCCACCTATGTAACTTAATACCTTTCAAAAGCTCCAGCACATCTACTCTGTTAATGTCTGTACACTCAAGTGTTAGTCCACTGTGAGTCATCTCCACAATTGCCAAAGACTTTTCACTGGTAGAGCCAAGTAATTATTAATTATCTCTGCTACCACCTCCGGATCCTTGCATATGCTTCCACTCTCGCTTCTCATTGGTCATATTCTCACACGGCTCGTACTCTTGTTCTTCACATACGTGCGGAATGCCTTGAGCTGTTCCTTAATCTGGCTTGCCAAGGCCTTTTCATGTCCCCTAAACTTACTTCAAATTTCGACACAACACAATCCACAATGACTTCAACATCCACCACTTCACCCATCGTCTCCACAGTTTGTATATGTACTTTTACTCAGCAGGATATCCTCGCTCTACTCCCCAATACGTCTATTTATAAAGCTCACGACTCCATCTGCCCTGTTCTACTGAAACAGGAAATGTTATGTTGCACTAGAAGACCTGGAAATGCTACTTTACACTAATAGTGTTGATTTGTTGTTTAACAGAACTGCTGTCAGAGGAATTTATCCTACCTGCAATCGTGATGTAAATTCATGGCTATGAATCGTATCTGATCTCGCTGCCTCATATTATATTCAATAGGGCTGAATGAACAACATCATTTTGCTGCATTTGAAGGCAGATTTTCAACCGACAACGTAGCCTTTCCAGGGGTTCGGTGTAGCACGCTGAACATTGCCAGGGATTCCGAGTCAGCTTTTGAACTTAAGGATATTCAGAGGGCGAAATTCACCAAAGGCATCACTGGATTTGGGGTGACAGTCTGAAGACCTCGCTTATAAAGTGCTACACCCTGAAATTGACGTTATCAGACTTTCGGTCCACAAACCAATGGTGAGATAGTGAGAATACAAGTTAACCACATCAGCTTCCTTTCTAGACCAGAGTTCAGCTGTATGACATGTCCATTGGCCTCTGGATACCATCGCTTCTGAACTTAGAACAAAACATTGAAAAATACTGCACAGGACCAAATCGTTAGACCTTCAAAGTTGTCCTGAATCAGAGACAACGTAATTCAACAAAACCCCAAAAACTGATCCCTCCTACCTACAGAAATTCAATGTACCTTCATCTTCTTCGTTATCACGTACCTGTCAAAACGTCTCTTAAAAGCTACTACTACCATACCACGTGGCGCATTCCCGGTATCCACCACTTTCTGAGTGAAAAAGTAAGCCCTCACATCTCTTTTTAACCCACCCGCTTCACCTTCAATGCATGTCCTCTAGTTTTAGACATTTCTAACCTGTATAAAAGATACTCCATGTCTACCTGATCTGCGCTTCGCAAAAACGTGATAAACCTCTGTAAGCTCTTATTTCAGGCTCCGCCCGTCCAAAAAAAAACCTCAAGTTTGTCCAGCTTCTCATGAGAGCATATACACTGTGAACCAGACAACATAATGGTAAACTTCTTCTGCGCCCTCTCTAATGTTTCTCCATCTTTCCTCAGCTGAAGCGACGAGAGCTATCTGCAACATTCCAGCAGTCTCTTCAAAGTTGCAACATGAAATTTGACCTCAGTGCCTCGACTAAACAAAAGCAAGCATTCTGCAAGCATTCTTAACGACACGATAGACCCATGCTGTCACCTACCAGGAGCTAAAGAACTGGATATCAATCCTTCTGTTCAGCAGCACTGTTAAGAGTCTTGTGCTTAACTGTTCACTGTCTCTTTGAATTTGGCCTACCAAGGTTCAACATCTCATATTTATCAGTGCAAAGCTCCATCTGCCTTTTCTCTTCCCATATCTATATATCATCTATATCACACGGTATTCTATGCTATTCTTTCTATCTATCCACAACTGCACCACGCTAGGTATCATCGACAAACTTACTAAAAGACCCATCTGCTTTTTCGTCCCGTCATTTTTATATTTCACAAACATTAGCGGTCTCAGTACAGATATCTGCAGAGCACCAATAATTACAGATCTCCAGCTCAATAAGTCTCGTATAAAACTCCCCTCTGCCTTCCCTGCACAAGCCAGCTGCGAACGTAAACAGCCAATTTGCTGCGGGCCCCATGTATCCTAACCTTCTGGATTAGTGTCCTGCCAAAATGAAGACCAGATCGGGCCACGTTAATCAGCAAAGAGGCACCGAAGGGCAGACGTGAGTTCATTGCATTGCAGGATTTATAACAGGAAACAAAGACTTACCTACAACCTGGAGTACTACATGGCATGATGGTACAGCCATTACAGAGATCTGATTGAGAGAAGAGAGGACAGTTACCTAAACATTGCAGGATTCAGATGATTCACACCGTCCAGATGGGGGTAAAAGAGGTTCAGGGAGATTCACTGCTGTTCAGATAGAATGTCACAAGGTCAAGGTCATTCTAGAAACTCATCCAGTCAGACAATGTGGATAGAATTCAGTAGTAAAGAAGGTGCAGTCACTGTGGCGGGATTGTACTGTAGCCTTCAATATCTAGTTAGAAAGGGAGGAACAGACATGTTAGCATATTATAGGCTGAAGTGAAAACAATAGTTCAGCAACCAAAGGCTTTGAAGGGACATTATATATAGTTGTATTTGGGAAGGTTTCCGAAACAGTACGTAGATGATCATTAAGACAGGAAGACAAGCTTGACATAATATTGGGAAATGAGCCAGCCGAGATGACTGGCATTTCATTGGGAAAGATCTAAGCTTTAAAGATTTAAAGATGGTTATACGGGCACTTGCAGGTGGTTGAATCCAACTTTGGGGAAGTTTAATTACAAGAGAATTGGACAGGAATTGCAGAGAGCAGTCTGTAAGCCGCTGTTTCTGGATAAGGCCAGATCTGATATGTGACAGTTACTTACAGTCCAGCCGGTCAGAATGCGGGACTTCCGAATCCCTGTGAGGAAGGTAGAGAAGGATGGGCACATTCAGCACTCAGGGTGATGGGAGATATCGTATTTGATTTTAAAAAATATTTGAAACTAAAATTGGACAGAATCTGGGAGGAACATTCATGAAGCACAAACACTGTGAATTAGGAGAGAGAACGATGGCCTGGAAATATCCCAGTAAGGAGGATCAACGAGAGTCCCAAGGTAATTTATGCATTCACAATAAAGGACAGTGTATTGGTGAGAGGCCAGGAGCACTCAAGGACAAATGATGGGGTTACGGCTGGGGCCACCATTGCATTCACTGGTGTTCGCAATTGGACGGACGTTGAGGAAAGCGAGATCAGGATGTGAGCATGATGATATTCTTACGCGTGGTTATACTAAGTAGGAAGTGGTGTTCGGTCGCTGAGAGTATTATGGTGGGTAACTCCTTTGGGGGATTCACTCTACTGTGGGACACAGACCACATGCATGTAAACATGATGTTTAAATTGGCATCATAGTTAACATACAAACACTAAGCTAAGGGCACTGCTCCTGTGTTGTACTGCTCACGGCTTCTCGGTCAATGATTATAGGCCCAGTAAGCAGAAGATCAAAGGGGCACGTGATACAACTCTTATTTCTGTATTGACTGTGGTTCTCATCTGGGACACACTGCCTGTAGGGATGGTGGGGGCAACCAGCCAGAGCATTCAAAGAGGCACCGATTAGGACGTGAAGAAGAAATAAACTGCGGAGCTTTGGGAAGAAAATGGGGATCTCGATATTGGGAATGTTGTGCCAGGAACTAGTATAGACTCGATAAAACGGCCTGGCTTACCCCACGGAGGCGAGGACAAGAAGAGATAATCACCAAAGAACGACAGACAGTTCCATCTCTGCTCCGGCGTAGCTCTGAGTCTCAGTTGCGCCAGCAACCTCAGCTGGCTGCGGGCACAGCCATTCCCTACCTAGCTCGGAGTGACTGGCAGCCACTGACCTGGTTCGGGACACAGCCAAATTCATACTGTCAAGACAGCTCCGACTACCGACAGCAAGGCTCGATGAAGTGATGGTTCTCCAACACGGCCTAAAGATGACAAGTGGCCACTCTAGCATTCCACCGGCAGGTTGCTCCCAGGGGATCATGACATGACAAACCTGCAGCCCACACTCAACCCCAAGGCTGCTTATATTCCAAGCCGCAAGATGGCAATCATTTGCCTATGTTTAACTCAGCTGGAAGACACGGATTCCTGAGTTTAAGGACCGGAACATGAACCGGAATACAGACTTCACGGACCCGACCATGACACTTATGAAGTATAGTCGCTGTTTTTACATCAGCCCATAATTTGTGAGCATATCTGTTCCTATCACTTACTGCCTATTTGGAGGTCTGCAGTATAATTTCATTACACTGATTGCGCTTTTATTGTTGCTGAGTTCTATCCACATTGTCTGACTGGATGAGCCTCAGGAATGACCACTTCAGCCACGAGGTGCTACTCTGGTCATTAACGTGGCCCCAACTGGACTTCCGTTTGGCGTTCCTTGTTCTCGTCTTTACCCTGTGCTCAATGCTGCTTCCTACGCTGTAGCTCTTGTCGCCACCCTTTTAATCCCCACATGCCACACGTTAAAACACTTCAGGGTAGCTGCAGCAAAATTCTCTGTGAGACTATTAGCTCCCCTTAGTACAGGTGTGTCCTATTTTCCCTACACCTATCCCGTCTATCCCGAAAGAGACTCCAGTGATCTGTGTACTTGATTGTTAGCCAACATTCAACTGTGCTACATTACCATCTGTTAACTCGGAAGCATGTGGCCTGGAAGTAATCCAGAGATCACCATCCCGGTCGTACATCTTAACTTTCTGCCCAAATCCCTAAATTCCCTTTGAAGGACCTTGTTTCCCCATTGTTCTAAAGAGGACTACGAATTTTGCACATGCAGTCATACAACTGGACCATCAGATAACCCGTACTGTTTCCATATCCTGGATCAGAGAGGTTTCAGTTCTGTGTTTCGTTCTCCCATTCTTCCGATTCGCGATCTTTGTGACCCAGACATTATCCCTTCTCACACGTTCCTTGGGAACTTACAAATGTATACAATTGATATACCACGTTGCATAAGCAACTGCTGACAGATTAGGGTGAATTTTATTCTGAGTTACCAATCAGGACTGTTGACCCAAGGACAGGCATTGCCCAAGGAACCTGCACTGACATTAATTTTAGAGGTCCATTGCAGGGCACTGACATTACTGTGTAATTCACACAAGTTCTGGACCAGGGGCAAATGAGTCCGTACAGATACATCTGACATTGGATACATTGGAAATTCGTGCTCTTCTTCAAAATTCAAGATGCGTTATTTTCTTTTTTCATTATTTTTTATAAGTTTTTACAATGCAACAACAACAAAAATAGTAAAAACAAGAGCTTTTTTCAGGGCAAAAGAAACGTATCAAATGTACAGTTCATAACAGTTAAGGAAAAGCACCCATAGTAGAAACGTATAAAGTCAGTCACCTCCCCACCCTACCGCTACCAAGCCAACCTTACGATATATAGAAAAGTTAATCAGAACTTTTATCACCACAGAGCTATAATTACAAAAAGAAGTTATATTGCCTACTACCTGAGTTTATGTTCGCACATTAAAAAAACGTAAGTCTTAACTGAGAAAAGCTGGAAATAAGGGATTTAAATGCAAAAGAAAAAAGGAACGATAAAGCCTTAATGTAAACGCGAATTTTGAAAATATTCAAGAAAAAGTCCCCGCACCTTTTGAAATTTTATGTCCGCATTAAGAAGTGAATAATGAATCTTTTCAAGGTCTAAGCAGGGCATACTGTCTCTAAGCCATTGAGCCTGAGTGGGTGGGACTACATCTCTCCACCTAAGAAGGACTGTTTGTTTAATGTCATTTCCAGTAATCAAGTGGAAAGGGGAATTAAACAATTGTAACTGTGGACCTGAAAGAAGATAAGTCACTTGAAGCAGATTGTCTACACCACAAAATCTGAAATTGGAGCTGCAGAGATTGTGCAGGCATTAGAAATGACCTTTCAAGAATCAATCGTTTCCGGCATTTTTTTCTGGAGAAATGGAAAATTGCAAATGTCACTCCATTTTCAAGAAGGGAGAGAGGCAAAAGAAAGAACATTGTCAGCCTGTTAGTCTGAGAGCAGTACTTGGGAAGATGTTGGAGTCCATTGCTAAGGATGTGGTATCAGTGTACTTGGAAACTCATGATAAAATGGGCCATTGTCAGCATGGTTTCCTTCTGTGAAAATTTTGCCTGACAAATCTGTGGGAATTCTTTGAAGAAATAACAAGCAGGATAGACAAAGGAGGATGTTGTGAACTTGGATTTTAACAAGGCCTTTGCAAGTTGCCACACGTGATGGTAAACAATTTAAGAATGAATGGTATCACAGGGAAGATACTAGTAGGGATAGAGCATTGACTGCATGGCAGGAGACAAAGAGTGGTAATAAAGGGAGCCTTCTCTAGTTGGCTGCTGGTGACTGGTGGTGTTCCACAGGAGCTTGTGTTGAGGCCCCTTTTTACGTTAAATATCAATGACTTGAATGATGGAATTCATAGCATTGTAGCCCATCCTGCAGATGATACGAAGATAGATGGAATTTCAGGTAGCTTTGGGGAAGTAGAGAGGCTACAGAAGGACTTAGAGAGATCTGAAGAATGAGTAAAGAAGCATCAGATCGAATAGTACCAGAAAGTGTAATGTCAAGGTCGTTGAAAAGCCTCGATGGAGTGGATGTGGAGAGGCTGCTTCTGCTGGTGGGAAGTCTAAGACCAGAGAACACAGCCACAAAATAGAGGGACTTCCTTTTAAAATGGAGAAAAAGTGGAATTTCATTAGCCTGATAATGGCGCATCCGTGGAGTTTGTTGCAACAGGTGGCTGTCGATGCCAAGTATGTTTAAGGCAGAAATTAATAGATTCTTAATTGGTCAGAGCATGAAGGGATACCATGGGAAGGCAGGAGACTGGGGCTGAGAGTAAAGATGGATCAGCCTTGATAAAATGGCGGAGCAGACTCGATTGACCATACGGCCTAATTCTGCTCTATATCTTTTGGTGATACAAGCTGCTTGCCCGACATACTCGCTCCATTCTGCTGGCACAATTATTTCACAGATCTTTTTGAATAACTTCTGCCACTCCATAAATGAAGTGTTCATTTAGATTTCCATCAAATAGAGAAATATCATTTGCATCAGTCAATCACCACCAAATCTGCTAACCAATTAGGGACGCTGTCCAAAAAAAGCAGATTGTCTTGAATTTGCAGGTTTTGTGTCTTAATTGGGTTTGAAAAATAGAAATATCTGTATCAATGAAATACAGCAATATCTGACATTAGGCTGTCTACCATTTATTTAGTCGATTTCAAAAGCTGTGGAGCATTTCCACCATTTTGTGTTCGAATCTATTTCAGATCCCAGCTTCTGCAGTTCAGTGCTGTTTTATCTGATTTGTTCCAATGTTTATTGTACTGTGCTTATTAAAATACGTTCACCTAAATGTTGACTCCGAGCTTAATGATGATTCCAAAGCGAGAACGAACATCGAAACTTCCACTTTTACATATCACATGAAGAATTGTGGGAATCAATATAATGTGTCTGAAAGATAAAGACAACGCTACTTGTGCTTCAGTAGAGCCAAAAGGAAGTTGAATTTCTCTGTCCACCCTCTCAAACACTCACCTCAACAGTTTTGTCGGAATCCTGTCAGAAAGGACGGAGGTTGCAAAGAGATCTGATTAATAATCAATTTACATCAATTTACAAAAGGCATATGATAAGTAGACAGCGTGAGCCCGTTCCTTTGTCTGTTGGGTTAGGATGGGTGAGGGGTGTATATGCCGAATTATCAGTGAGTATATGCAAATTAGTCAGTGGATGACGTTTACTTAGATTTTCAAAAGACCGGTGATAAGACACCACACGTGAAACTGTTAAAGAAGATAAAAGCTCATAGTATTATGCTTTATACTTCATACTTTATTGTCGCCAAACAATTGATACTAGAGCGTATAATCATCACAGCGATATTTGATGTTGTTCTTTGTGCTCCCTGGGCTATAAATCAATAGTAAATATTAAACATTTAAATTATAAATCATAAATAGAAAATAGAAAAGGGAAAGGTAATGCAAAGGAATGGCCCAGATCAGGGTCTGGATCCTTTCAGCAGTCTTATCACAGTTGAAAAGAAGCTGTTCCCAAATATCGCCGGACGAATCTTCAAGCTCCTGAGCCTTCTCCCGGAGGGAAGAGGGACGAAAAGTGTGTTGGCTGGGTGGGACGTGTCCTTGACTGCACTGCTCCGACAGTGTGCGGTGTAAAGTGAGTCCAAGGATGGAACATTGGTTTGTGTGATGTGCTGGGCTGTGCTCACGATATTCTGCAGCTTCTTCCGGTCTTGGGCAGGACAACTTCCATAGCACGTTGAATGCACCCCAGAAGAATGTTTTCTGCGGTGTATTTCTAAAAATTAGTGAGGGTTTTAGGGGACAGGCCAAATTTTCCTAGCTTCCTCAGGAAGTAAAGCCGCTGGTGGGCCTCCTTGGCAGTAGACTCTGCTTGGTTGGACCAAGACAGGTCATTTGTGACATTGATCCCGAGGAAGTTAAAGCTTTTCACCTGTTCCACTTGCGCACCACAGATGTAAATGAAGTCGTGCGGTCCGCTACTCCTTCTGAAATCAACAGTCAATTCCTTCGTCTTGCTGACGTTGAGGGAGAGGTTATTATCCTCGCACCATGCCACCAGGTTCTTAATTTCCTCTCTGTACTCAAACTCATCATCACCCGAGATACGGCTTAAAGAAAAGATGCCGGAAATCCTATGTGTTGCCTTGGATTTCCAGCACCTGCAGGTTATCTCCAATTTGTACATTATCAACATGCTGATTTGACCGTTTCCATTCTGCCATCGGTGTCTATTGTATCTTTGTTGAAATCTGTGTGTGTGTGTGTGTGTGTGTGTGTGTGTGTGTGTGTGTGTCACAAAGAGAGAGAGAGATAGATAGAGAGAGAGAGAGAGAGAGAGAGAGAGAGAGAGAATAGCGAGAGAGACTGAAGGACAGTTCGAAATGGGAAACTGCATGGACAGAAGGTATAGATCGTGCAGTGTCGCTGGTCTTGTTGAAAGATGAATAATTAGGCACCAAACAGATGAAATCTGAAAATGTAGCTGCTTCGTGATAAAGCTCTGTTTCGGAACAGCTTCTTTCCAACGGATCTGGGGCGTACCTTCCAAATATCCAGACCTGCCTCTCGTTTTTTTTTTTGCACTACCTTACTTTTCATTTTTCTATTTTCTATTTATGATTTATAATTTATTTTTTTAATATTTACTCATTTTTACTTTTAAAAAAAAATAATATGCAATATTTGTAATCCAGGGAGCGGGAAGCGCAGAATCAAATATTGCTGTGATGATAGTGCGTTCTAGTAGCAATTGTTTGGCAACAATAAAGTATAAAGTATAAAGTATTTTCAGCACAGACATTGTTGAGGAAATGCCCAAGAACTTTAATGTATCTTTCTTCAATCAGCTCAATACATTCATCAGACAATGATGTTGAATTAAAGTGTTTGTTCAAGAAACTGTAACTGAGAAAGTTAGTGAAGTGTATAACCGTATCTATGGAAACGGATCCTCTGCAGAAATGAGAGCCGTTTTAAAAGCATCAGCTCAGAGTGTCTGCCAGAGCTGCGAATTCAGGAGCATCAGAAATTACAGCTTCTCCCTGAAATGGTGTTTCCGGTCATCAAGAGGATAGAAGCAGTTTACTATCCTTTTATTTCAGCCTTTGGAATTCCCGGTAAGCCGCAGTGTCAGCTGCCATTGGTGGGACATGATGTTTAATTCCGATGTTCTGAATTGCGATGTTTTTGTCGCTGATTTCTACTGTCACTTGCGCAGTCCCGGTATTCGGCACTTCAGGAATGGAAGAGAAACGCCGGGACTGCGGAATCTGGGATCTGGATCTAAATACAAAACGCTGCACGGATTTAAGAAATCTGCCAACATCTGTGGAAATGAGCCGGTTAGGCAGCGTTCTCCCAGCTGTTTAAGATATTCGGGTCTCTGTGTATTTGGTTTTGTAGATGCACTGTATTTGCAAATCTTCAGTTGATACAGCCCGAGATTATACAAATTGATTGTGTGATGGTGATGTGAACGGTTGTCTAAGTTAGGTGCCACAATCAAACTATCGACTGTCACTTCACATTTCAGTCATCAGTAAGGAATCTGTATTCAAATCATACTGAATTTAACGCACCAATGAAGGGAAAGTATTACAGGATCCCCTCATCCCTTCAGACTGCTGCATTGGCTTCTGCTCAGTCTTTTCTCAAGTTGATGTTTTCTGTCTCTTTTTCAGCGAACTTAGCGGCGATTGTGATCCTGTCCCGGGGAAAGTGCGGTCTCTCCAAATGTGTCACTCACTACCTGGTGGGAATGGCAGCGGCCGATCTCCTGGTCGTTTTCTCGGATCCGTTGTTAAGGTGGACCACTTCGTTTTATTTTCCACAGTCATTTGTGTTTATCACTCCTGTGTGCAGAACCCGTACTTGGTTGATCTTTGCGAGTACTGCGACCTCAGTCTGGCTGACTGTCGCATTCACCGTCGATCGATTTCTGGCTATTTGCTATGAGAAGCTGAAAAGAAAATATTGCACCGAGAGAACGGCGGCTATGGTTATCGGGACAGTGAGTGTGCTGGCCTGTTTGGAGACTGTTCCCTGGTTCTTTGTATGCGGGCCTAGAGAAATAATTGACGGTGTTCCCTGGGACTGTGTTCGTACACCGAGCTTCAAAAAATCTCCCTCATGGGCGGTATTTGAGATGTTTCACCGCATTTTAGTCCCCTGCGTCCCATTTTTTCTGATTTTACTGTTCAATATTCTGACTGTCAGGCGGATTCTAGCGGCCAGTCGAGCTCGCAGGGGGCTCCGGGGACAAAAGAGTGGAGAGAATGAAAAGGACCGGGAGATAGAAAACCGACGGAAATCCATCGTTTTGCTCTTCAGCATAACCGGTAGTTTCATATTGTTGTGGATAACGCAAGTGGTATTTTATATCTACAGACGGATTTCAATTAGTTTTATTGATTCCGTCACGGATCCCCGTTACATCACACAACATACATCGGGAATGCTGCAGATTCTCAGTTCCTGCACCAACACGTGTATTTACGCCCTGACTCAGAGCAAGTTCCGAGAGGAACTGAAGAATGCGGCGAAATACCCAATGAATTGGATTTTGAAACTCGTAAAACATTAGAAATAAATGCTGTAAGGTTTTACATTTCAAATGCCTTCATGCTCCCCGACTTGTGGGTAAATGGAAGCAAAATGATGAACAGAGTTACAAGGCAAACACAATAAAATCTGCCGATGCTCGAAATACAAAACAACACACACAAAATCAGATCCTGATGAAGGGTATCGGCCCAAAATGTCGATGTTTTTACTGTTTTCCATTTTGTTGGTGTTGCCTTAGAGATACAAAACAACTATTTACAACTGATCACTGGACTCACCATCCCAGAGAAATATCCTTAGAATCCCACGTCTCGTCCTGTTAACATGAAGCTTGAGGCGAACCAATTCCCCCGCTTCCCGGTTCTGACAAAACTGCCTGACCATGAAGTATGTTTACTTCGGTATCAGACACTCTTGCTCCCGTCATTACCAGTCCTTTCCTTCACGGTCTGTTTCTCCTGTTTCTCCAACTGTAGGTTCTCCTTCACTCTGCCACCTTGAACTACTTTCCTTTAACAGAATTTAAACTGGTCTACAAATGAGGGCAACATACCGTTACATTTACTTGTAGCTCTGTTTGTGTGTCTGTCTGTGTGTGTTTGTGTGTGTGTGTGTGTGTGTGTGTGTGTGTGTCTGTCTATCTGTCTGTCTGCGTCTACCTGTGTCTGTGTGTGTGTCTGTCTGTTTTGTGTGTCTGTCTGTGTGTGTCTCTGTGTGTGTGTGTGTGTGTCTGTTTGTGTCTGTGTGTCTGTCTGTCTGTCTGTGTCTGTCTATCTGTGCCTGCCTGTCTGTCTGTCTGTGTGTGTGTGTGTGTGTGTGTTTGTGTGTGTGTATGTGTGTGTGTCTGAGAGAGAGAGAGAGAGAGAGAGAGAGAGGGAGAGAGAGAGATTGAGAGAGAACGAGCGAGGGAAAGGATAGGGAGAGATGGTGCGATGCCTTGCCTTACGCAGCTGAAATTGCTTTTTTTAGGAGGTGAAAAAAATAAAGTCATGTGGTTGCTGTGAATGTGGAAGTTACGAATGCCTTTGACAAGATTCCCCATGATAGACTCATCCAGAAATTCTGCAGGCATTGGATCGATGGAAATTTGGCTTCCCGAATTTGGAATTAACTTGTCCAGAGAGGAAGGGACCCTTCAAAAATTTCCACACCAGTTAATTTGTTGGTAGGAAGGCGTATGTTGTGCTGGCCATCATTAGTCGGGGGACGAAGTTTTATAGCTGCAGGGTGATGTTATAACTCTATAAAACTCTGATTAGACCATACTTGGAGTTTTGTGTTCAGTTCTGGTCACCTCATTATAGAAAGCACGTTAAAGCTTTAAAGGGGGTTCGCTGGGTATTTACCAAGTTTCTGCCTTAATCGGTGAACATGCATTACGAGGAAACGTTGAACAAGCCAGGGATTTGCCCTTTCGAGCAAAGGGGATGAGAGGAGACTTGACGGAGGTATACAAGAGAGAAAAAAAAGATTGGATATCATGGACACGCAGCGCCTTTTCACAGGGTGGAAGCTGGTTAACACGAGAGGACATACCTTTGTCATGGTCCCGTCCGTGAAGTCCGCTTTCAGGTTCACGGTCCGGTCCACGCTCCGGTCCAATGATCCCTATTCCAGGTTTTCCGGTCTTCCCCAGTTTCTGTTGAGGCAGCTGATTCATGTCTGGGCTGACTTCACAAATAGTTTCAGGATTCATCTTCTGGCTGCCGGACTGTTCCCTTCCCTTCCCTTCCCTTCCTTTCCTTCTGTATCCCTGACAGTTGCCACGGCAACTTACTTCGGCATTTACCACGGCAAGTACATCGGTAGTTATCACGGCAAGTTTCTCGGCGTTTACCACGGTAGGTTCCCTCGGCAGCCACTCCGGCCCTGCATCCTAAAAAGCGTCCGACACTGCGCCCTGAAAAGCATCACGGCCCCTGCGTTCATTAAATGAGCCCGGCCTTGCTTCCTGGAAAGCTTCCTGGCCCTGTGTCCTGGAAGGGTTCCGGTGGCTCCGAGACACCAGAAGGAGCCCCGGCTCCGACCCCTGTCACGTACGCCGTGACGGGGATAAAGGAACCAGCAGAGATGGAAAACACTTTGGGGTCTCGTATTGCTAAAAAATACTAATATTTATGAGTAACTACGCAATACAGTGATATAAATGTCGATAAATATAAGTAAATCAGTAAGTGCGGAAATAGATATATGAAAAGAACAAGCTTCTTTAGTCTAGGGGTAAAAAGATACAGTCTTATAATGTTGAGTAAAGTTCAGTTCAGTTCATTCGTGGTATTTAGTTGAGTAGTGTTGGAAAGAGAGAGAGAGAGAGAGAGTTGAGTCTTCAGGTGAGCAGTTGCCGTCGATCTTTTCGTCGTCCTCCGAAACCCTTTACAATTCACCGACTGTCACTTTATCCAGGGGGACCGGTTTTCCTGTGGTGGAGCTATCACGCCGACAAGGGTGGACACAAAGACAAATCCCCACCAGTCAACCCCTTCTTCACCGCTGGAATAACAATTTGGATCAATCCGCCTGATCGATCCTCAAAAACCCACTTTCTCTGCCGGCACAACAGTGCTGATTCAGTATCCAGATCAAGTGTCTGAGGTCTGTATCATCTGACCTCCCATTTGTTTGACCAGGCTGAGCATCACCTGTCATTCAAACAGTCGCTTCTTCCTTTGTCTGTAAAAGAATGTGAGCAGGCAACAAGTCCTTGGAAGTAACATCAATAATGTCCTGTTGGTCACCATAGCAACCTTCGACCTGCTCACTTTTTATCTCCAAAGTGAAACTCCAAAATTAACTCCCGTGTCAGTCCAACCGTCAATATTGGTCTCTCTCTCCTGTCCAAACAAACCATCAATGATGAATGTGTCTCTCTGTCTCTCTTCAAACAGTTTAATAGGGGCACTCCTGGATCCCCACACAACCCCAAGAAGGAGTCCCGGCTCCGAGCCCCAAGAAGGATTCTCTGCACCGAACACCGGCAAGTAACCAAGAGCCGAGCCCAGACCAGTCGAAGGGCCGAGCCCAGTCCAGGTAACCAAGAGCCGAACCAAGCCGGGTCCTGGAGGCACGTCCCGTCCAGGAGAACCTCGTCCAGTCCAAGAGTCAAAGCCGCACCCAGCCGAATCAGGAGTTCCACGCCCAGCACAGTGCTGTAGTATGTCGTCCTGTGCTGGGAATTCATCGTCCCGTCCTGAAGTCTCTCGTCACGCCCAAGAACCTCTCCTTATCCAAGCCTCGTCCTAGAGCCTCGTCCAGGCCATGTCAACGCTTCGTATTCCCTGTACTATTTTTGTGTCTCACCTGTTCCTACTCCCGAATCCCCGCCTGGATCGGGATTATGAGCCCCAGTCAAAGCCCATGTTCCGGATCCCTGTCCAGTCTCTGGCTCGCAGTCCAAGTCCAGGCTCCTTGTTTCAAGTTCCTCGTCCTGGTCCAACACTTCCAGTCCAAGTCCTAGCCCAGGGCCGGTGTCCTTGTCTCGTCCAGGTTCTGTGTCCATGCCCAGCATCCTTTCCTCCCTACTTCCCCTGCCTTTTTGACACTCCTAGGCCCATTTCCAGTATGTCAGTGTATGTGTCTTGCATTTGGGTCTCCACCAGGGCCCACATACGACTACCTTTCATGTAGCTGGAGGAAATTACAGGGGGAGGGGTACCAGGGACAGTTTAAAATTGCACAAAGAGTGTTAAGTGTTTCTACCTCCCTACCAAGGTGTTTCTGTAAGGAAACATTTAACTGTGATTCCTCCTTGGCTTCTGCTGAAATAAAATGGGAGTCGGTAAGCAAAACAGGGTTAGCTTGGAGCGGGATTGTTTTGAAGTTCAAGACAACCAGTGTACAACAATGTTGTCAGAGAGTCAAGTGCAGCTCTAATAGTTGAAGAGGTGAAAAACATGCTTGTCTGGGTTGACGGTCATCCGAGATCGGATAGGTGCAGCTGGTCCCACCGAGATGGAAATGTACCAGTGTACGGGAGTTTGGAGGGTAGACAAAGCGGCATCTTCTTTGGACCAAGGGTGAAACAGAGATTTGTCCCAGGGCAGACCACGGCTGGAGCTGAAGTTGTGAACAGTGTTGAGAGAAAGAGAGAAAAAGAGCAAGAAAAGGAAAATAGAGAGAACAAGAGACTGAGCAAGATAGGGAGAAGAGTGAGAGTGATTAAGAGAGAAACAGAGAGAGAGAGTGAGCCAGACAGAGAAAGAGAAAGACAGACAGATAGAGAAAAACCGAAAGAGACAGAAAAAGGGTGAGTGAGAGAAAGGGCAAGAGAGACAGAAAAAAGAGACAGCGAGAAAGGGAAAACCAGAGGCGGAGCAAGGGACAGAGAAAGAGAGAGAGAGAGAGAGAGAGAGAGAACAGTCTGGGTGACATTTGCTTGCCGTTCTGTATTGAAATTGTACGAGTTGTTATAAAGTGATTTGTTTAACACGCATGCACTGTCTCCTTTGTTTGCAAATGCATATGTAAATATCCTGTGCTGAATCAAAAAAGAATACTGAGTGAAATTTTAAACATTTTTCATTACAAGGAGTCTATTCGAACACACTTGAACATACAGGAAATAGAAGGATAAGAATCACATGAATGAACACCCATATACTTGTGACATACGTACCTTCATTGGTTGTGTCCTTGTCTGTAGAAGTTAGGAATTTATATTTGTTGTCTTTTTTTCTTTTTTTGACATTGAGCAACAGAAAGGACCCTGAAAACAAATTTCTACAAATCTGTCTAAATTCATTACAGTTGTTTAGCACAACATAATTCATTGCATAATTACTCACCCCCTTCAAGTCAGTATTTTATCAAGGCCTCAATCTTTAATTTCCTGTTTTTCTCCTAATTCCCTTTCATTGTCCCACGATTCAGACCGATAATTTCCCAATTACTTCTAATTCTCTTTGATGGCGACACACCTGGTTTCCATCAAAACCTACAGCATAAGAACCCCGGCATTTCAGCCACTATTCACCAGATTGTTGGTTTTGCCTAATGTTAATTAACGTTTCCCGGCGTTTAAGGACCGTGTGTTCTAAGTTTTGTTCCAGTTTCAAAGTTTGCCTTTGAAACTCCGTCTCTCTGTGTCAAGGCTCCGTGTCAAGACTTCGTGTCAAGATCCCTCCTATCTGCTGTTCAGCATTCATGTCCGCATACGTATCCTAACTCAATCTCTGTGCCTGTGTCCTGCATTTCGGTTCGCTTCATTCGCTCTTTGCAACAGAACGGACCAAGCAGACACGGATACCCTGCAACAAGACCTCGCCAGACAGGGTCCCCTACTGTGTCTGCACGATAAACTTCTCCAGGATGTCATGGAGACCGTCCGTTCCCTGTCTGCTAATGTAACGGTGATCGGTGACCAGGTGGACGGTGTATCCACTCATTTTACCGCAACCACTCCTGGAACCCTGAGTAACCAGCCCAGACAGCCTGTAGAGGCAACCCCATACGTGTCAGTAACATCCTCGCCAAGACAGCCGCACGTACCTGAACCAGAATCCTATGCTGGGGATTTGGGGAAGTTCCGGGCCTTCTTTCTGCAATCGTCCTTGGTGTGCGAACATCAGTCATTCATGTACTCCACGGATAAGTCGAAGGTAGCTCATATTACGGGTTATTCAGTGGCAGTGCCTTAGCGTGGGCTACAGCTGTCTGGGATACTCAACCAGATACCTGCTCCTCTTTCCCGACCTTTATCATAGAAATGAGAAAGATCTTTGACCACTCCGTCTGTGGTAAAAATGCCGCTCAGAGTCTAATCACTCTCCATCAGCACACACGCAGTGTTTTCGAATATTCCGTGGAGTTCCGGACGTTGCGGCCGACTCGGGGTGGAATGATTGGCACTCCAAGGGTTCTTTAGGAATGGTCTCAGCGACATAGTGAAAGACGAGTTCGCAACAATTGATAACACGGACAGCCTGGATTCCTTGATCTCCCTAGCCACCAGGTTGGACAATCGTCTTCGAAAACGCCAAAGAGAAAGAACTGGTCGTCCACCTCCTTTGACCACTCGACGGCATTCATTAAGGTATCCCACAAGCACAAGCCTCGATTCTCCTCCTGTTCCTAGAATACCTCCCAGCTGGGCCATTTCCACCGCTCCAGGAGAAGAACCCATGCAGCTGGGACGGTACCGTCTTTCCTCCACAGACCGACTCCGGAGATTGAGAGCGGGGAGTGTCTATATTGCGGCCAGTCCGTCCCCTTCCGTGCTACCCACAGATCTTTGAAGACCTAACCTGGTCCCAACATATCCTTAGCAGTTATAAAGAAAGCAAGACAACGACTATACTTCGTAAGTGTCATGGTCCGGTCCGTGAAGTCTGTATTCCGGTTCATGTTCCGGTCCTTAGACTCAGGAATCCGTGTCTTCCAGCTGTCCCTTGTTTTGGTTGAGTTAATCATAGGCACATGATTCCCATCTTGCGGCTTGGATTATAAGCAGCCTTGGGGTTGAGGTTGTGGGCTGCAGGTTTGACATGTCATGATACCCTGGGAGCAACCTGCCGGTGGAAGGCCAGAGCGGCCACTTGTCATCTTTAGGCCGTGTTGGAGAACCATCACTTCATCGAGCCTTGCTGTCGGTAGTCGGAGCTGTCTTTGCAGTATGAATTTGGCTGTGTCCCGAACCAGGTCAGTGGCTGCCAGTCACTCCGAGCTAGGTAGGGAATGGCTGTGCCCGTAGCCAGCTGAAGTTGCTGGCGCAACTGAGACTCAGAGCTACCCCGGAGCAGAGATGGAACTGTCTGTCGTTCTTTGGTGATTGTCTCTTCTTGTCCTCGCCTCCGTGGGGTAAGCCAGGCCGATTTATCGAGTCTATACTAATTCCTGGCACAACATTCCCAATATCGAGATCCCCATTTTCTTCCCAAAGCTCCGCAGTTTATTTCTTCTTCTCGTCCTAATCGGTGCCTCTTTGAATGCTCTGTCTGGTTGCCCCCACCATCCCTACAGGCAGTGCGTCCCAGATGAGAACCACAGTCAATACAGAAATAAGAGTTGTATCACATGCCCCTTTGATCTTCTGCTTACTGGGCCTATAATCATTGACCGAGAAGCCGTGAGCAGTACAACACAGGAGCAGTGCCCTCAGCTCAGTGTTTGTATGTTAACTATGATGCCAATTTAAACATCATGTTTACTTGCATGTGGTCTGTGTCCCACAGTAGAGTGAATCCCCCAAAGGAGTTACCCACCATAATACTCTCAGCGACCGAACACCACTTTCTACTTAGTATAACCCCGTGTAAGAATATCATCATGCTCACATCCTGATCTCGCTTTCCTCAACGTCCGTCCAATTGCGAACACCAGTGAATGCAATGGTGGCCCCAGCTGTAACCCCACCATTTGTCCTTGAGTGCTCCTGGCCTCTCACCAGTACACTGTCCTTTATTGTGAATGCATAAATTACCTTGGGACTTTCGTTGATCCTCCTCACTGCGATATTTCCAGGCCATCGTTCTCTCTCCTAATTCACAGTGTTTGTGCTTCGTGAATGTTCCTCCCAGATTCTGTCCAATTTTAGTTTCAAATATTTTTTTTAGTCAAATACGATATCTCCCATCACCCTGAGTGCTGAATGTGCCCATCCTTCTCTACCTTCCTCACAGGGATTCGGAAGTCCCGCATTCTGACCGGCTGGACTGTAAGTAACTGTCACATATCAGATCTGGCCTTATCCAGAAACAGCGGCTTACAGACTGCTCTCTGCAATTCCTGTCCAATTCTCTTGTAACTAAACTTCCCCAAAGTTGGATTCAACAACCTGCAAGTGCCCGTATAACCATCTTTAAATCTTTAAAGCTTAGATCTTTCCCAATGAAACGCCAGTCATCTCGGCTGGCTCATTTCCCAATATTATGTCAAGCTTGTCTTCCTGTCTTAATGATCATCTACGTACTGTTTCGGAAACCTTCCCAAATACAACTATATATAATGTCCCTTCAAAGCCTTTGGTTGCTGAACTATTGTTTTCACTTCAGCCTATAATATGCTAACATGTCTGTTCCTCCCTTTCTAACTAGATATTGAAGGCTACAGTACAATCCCGCCACAGTGACTGCACCTTCTTTACTACTGAATTCTATCCACATTGTCTGACTGGATGAGTTTCTAGAATGACCTTGACCTTGTGACATTCTATCTGAACAGCAGTGAATCTCCCTGAACCTCTTTTACCCCCATCTGGACGGTGTGAATCATCTGAATCCTGCAATGTTTAGGTAACTGTCCTCTCTTCTCTCAATCAGATCTCTGTAATGGCTGTACCATCATGCCATGTAGTACTCCAGGTTGTAGGTAAGTCTTTGTTTCCTGTTATAAAACCTGCAATGTAATGAACTCACGTCTGCCCTTCGGTGCCTCTTTGCTGATTAACGTGGCCGATCTGGTCTTCATTTTGGCAGGACACTAATCCAGAAGGTTAGGATACATGGGGCCCGCAGCAAATTAGCTGTTTACGTTCGCAGCTGGCTTGTGCAGGGAAGGCAGAGGGGAGTTTTATACGAGACTTATTGAGCTGGAGATCTGTAATTATTGGTGCTCTGCAGATATCTGTACTGAGACCGCTAATGTTTGTGAAATATAAAAATGACGGGACGAAAAAGCAGATGGGTCTTTTAGTAAGTTTGTCGATGATACCGAGCGTGGTGCAGTTGTGGATAGATAGAAAGAATAGCATAGAATACCGTGTGATATAGATGATATATAGATATGGGAAGAGAAAAGGCAGATGGAGCTTTGCACTGATAAATATGAGATGTTGAACCTTGGTAGGCCAAATTCAAAGAGACAGTAAACAGTTAAGCACAAGACTCTTAACAGTGCTGCTGAACAGAACGATTGATATCCAGTTCTTTAGCTCCTGGTAGGTGACAGCATGGGTCTATCGTGTCGTTAAGAATTCTTGCAGAATGCTTGCTTTTGTTTAGTCGAGGCACTGAGGTCAAATTTCATGTTGCAACTTTGAAGAGACTGCTGGAATGTTGCAGATAGATTTCGTCGCTTCAGCTGAGGAAAGATGAGAAACATTAGAGAGGGTGCAGAAGAAGTTTACCATTATGTTGTCTGGTTCACAGTGTATATGCTCTCATGAGAAGCTGGACAAACTTGAGTTTTTTTTTGGACGGGCGGAGCCTGAAATAAGAGCTTACAGAGGTTTATCACGTTTTTGCGAAGCGCAGATCAGGTAGACATGGAGTATCTTTTATACAGGTTAGAAATGTCTAAAACTAGAGGACATGCATTGAAGGTGAAGCGGGTGGGTTAAAAAGAGATGAGAGGGCTTACTTTTTCACTCAGAAAGTGGTGGATATCGGGAATGCGCCACGTGGTATGGTAGTAGAAGCTTTTAAGAGACGTTTTGACAGGTACGTGATAACGAAGAAGATGAATTTCTGTAGGTAGGAGGGATCAGTTTTTAGGGTTTTGTTGAATTACGTTGTCTCTGATTCGGGACAACTTTGAAGGTCTAACGATTTGGTCCTGTGCAGTATTGTTCACTGTTTTGTTCTATGTTCTATGTTCGGAAGCGATGGTATCCAGAGGCCAATGGACATGTCATACAGCTGAACTTTGGTCTAGGAAGGAAGCTGATGTGGTTAACTTGTATTCTCACTATTTAACCATTGGTTTGTGGACCGAAAGTCTGATAACGTCAATTTCAGGGTGTAGCACTTTATAAGCGAGGTCCTCAGACTGTCACCCCAAATCCAGTGACGCCTTTGGTGAATTTCGCCCTCTGAATATCTTTAAGTTCAAAAGCTGACTAGGAAACCCTGGCAATGTTCAGCGTGCTACACCGAACCCCTGGAAAGGCTACGTTGTCAGTTGAAAATCTGCCTTCAAATGGAGCAAAATGATGTTGTTCATTCAGCCCTATTGAATATAATATGAGGCAGTGAGATCGGATACGATTCATAGCTATGAATTTACATCACGATTGCGGGTAGGAGAAATTCCTCTGACAGCAGTTCTGTTAAACAACAAATCAACACTATTAGTGTAAAGTAGCATTTCCAGGTCTTCTAGTGCAACATAGCATTTCCTGTTTCAGTAGATTAGGGCAGATGAAGTCATGAGCTTTATAAATAGTCGTATTGGGGAGCAGAGCGAGGAGGTCCTGCTGATTAAAAGTACATATACAAACTGTGGTGACGGTGGGTGGAGTGGTGGATGTTAAATGTCACTGTGGACTGTGTTGTGTCGAAATTTGAAGTAAGTTTAGGGGACATGAAAAGGCCTTGACAAGCCAGATTAAGGAACAGCTCAAGGCATTTGGCACGTATGTGAAGAACAAGAGGACGAGCCGTGTGAGAATATGACCAATGAGAAGCGAGAGTGGAAGCATATGCAAGGATCCGGAGGTGGTAGCAGAGATAATTAATAATTACTTGGCTCTACCAGTGAGAAGTCTTTGGCAATTGTGGAGATGACTGACAGTGGACTAACACTTGAGTGTACAGACATTAACAAAGTAGATGTGCTGGAGCTTTTGAAAGGTATTATGTTACATAGGTCGCCGGGACCGAAAGATATATATCCCCGGCTGCTGTGGTAAAGAAGGGACGAGATTGCTGAGCCTCTGGCGATAATCTTGCGTCATCACTAGGGATCATAGAAGTACGAGATGATTGGAAGATAGTAATTGTTATTTCCCTTCTCAAGAAAGGGAGTAAAGATAGTTATAGACCAGCGAGTCTTATTTCGGTCGTAAACAAGTTGTTGAAGAACATCCTGTAAGGCAGGCTTTAACAGCATTTGGAAAGACATAATCTGAGTAAGGATAGTCAGCTTGACTTGTCAAGGACCGTTCAATCTGATTAAATTCTTTGAGGATGAAACACAACACATTGATGAAGGTAGAGGAGCGGACGTAGTGTATATGGATTTCAGTAAGGCATTTGGTAAGATTCTCCGTGATTAACCATGTAAACATATAGCAATTGCACCGTGGAAACAGGCCATCTCTGCCCTTTAGTCCGTGCCGAACTCTTACTCTCACCGATTCCCACCGACCTGCACTCAGCCCATAACCTCCCTATTCCTTTCCTGTCCATATAGCTATCCAATTTAAGTTTAAACGACAACATCGAACCTGCCTCAACCACTTCTGCTGGAAGCTCGTTTCACACAGCTACCACTCTCTGAGTAAAGAAGTTCTCCACTCATTTTACCACTAAACTTTTGCCCTTTAACTCTCAACTCATGTCCTCTTTTTTTGAACCTCTCCCACTCGTAATGGAAGAAGCATATCTACGTCAACTCAATCTATCCCCCTCATAATTTTAAATACCTCTATCAAGTCCCCCCTCAACCTTCTACGCTCCAAAGAATAAAGACCTAACTTGTTCAACCTTTCTCTATAACTTAGGAGATGAAACCCAGGCAACATTTTAGTAAATCTGCTCTGTACTCGCTGAATTTAATTGCCATTTTTCCTATAAATCGGTGACCAGAACTGTACACAATACTCCAAATTTGGCCTCACTAATGCCTTATACAATTTCAACATAACTTCTCAACTCCTGTACTCAATGCTCTGATATATAAAGGCCAGTATACCGAAAGCTTTCTTCAACACCCTATCCACATGAGATTCCACCTTCAGTGGACTATGCACCATTATTCCTACATCCCTCTGTTCTACTGCATTCTTCAATGCCCCACCATTTACCATGTATGTTTTATTTTGATTCGTCATACCGAAATGTAACACCTCACATTTATCCGCATTAACCTCCATCTGCTATCTTTCAGCCCACTCTTCTAACTGTCGGAAAACTCTCCGCAAGCTTTGAAAACCTACTTCATTATCCACAATGCCACCTATTTTAGTATCATCTGCATACTCATTAATCTAATTTACCACCCCATCATCCATATCATTAATATATATGACAAACAACAAAGGACCCAATACAGATCCCTGAGGCACGCCACTAGTCACCGGCCTCAAATCTGACGAACAGTTATCCACCACTGCACTCTCGCATCTCCCATTCAGCCACTGCTGAATCTATTATACTATTTCCATATTAATTCCTAACGATTGAACCTTCCTAACTAACCTTCCGTGTGGAACCTTGTCAAAGACTTTACTGAAGTCCACATAGACAATATCCACCGCTTTACCCTCATCAACTTTCCTTGTAAGTTCTTAAAAAATCAATAAGATTTGTCAAACATGACCTTCCACGCACAAATCCATGTTGACTGTTCATAGTCAGACCCTGTCTATCCAGATAATTAGATATACCATCCCTTAGACACTTTCCATCAATTTACCCACCACTGACTTCAAACTCACAGCAGATAATTGCTATGTTTCCTCTTAGAACCCGTTTTAAACAATATAACAACATGAGCAATACCCTAAACCTCCGGCACCATCCCAGTTTCTAATGATATTTGAAATATTTCTGTCAGAGCCCCTGCTATTTCCACACTAACTTCCTCAAGGTCGAAGGAAAGATCTTATCCGGATCCGGAGAATTATCCACTTATATATTCCTTAAAAGCACCAGTACTTCCTCTTCTTAAATCATCATACTTTGCATAAATACCCATCTTGTTTCCTTTACCTTACACCATTCAATGTCCTTCTCCTTAGCGAATACTGATGAAAATAAATTGTTCAAATTCTCCCCCATCTCTTTTGACTCCGCACATATCTTCAACTCCGATTCACTATGGTACCAATTTTATCCCTCACTATCCTTTTACTATTAATATACTTGCCAATGCAGCCTCGTTTCTTCTTTATCCTTTCTGATTTCTTTCTTAAGATTCTTTTTACATTCTTTATATTCCTAAAGCACGTCATTTACTCCAAGCTGCTTATATTTATTTTAGATCCCTCTCCTTTTCCGAACCAAGTTTCCAATATCCCTTGAAAACCATGTCTCCCCTCAAACTTCTAATCTTTCCTTTCAACCTCACAGGAACATAAAGATCCTGTACCCTCAAGATGTCACCTTTAAATGACCTGCACTTCTCTATTACATCCATCCCATGAAACAAATTGTCCCAATCCACTCCTTGTAAATCCTTTCGCATCTCTTCAAAGGTGGCCATTCTCCAGTCAAAAATTTCAACCCTTGGTCCAGTCTTATCCTTCTGCATAATTATATTGAAAGTAACGGTTTTCTGATCACTGGAACCGAAGTGCTCTCCAACACATACCGCTGTCACCTGCCCTATCTCATTCCGTAACAGGAGATCCAACACTGCCCCTTCTCTAGTTGGTACCTCTATGTATTGCTGCAAAAAACTATCCTGCACACCTCCCTTCAAACTTTCTGTTCGTGAATAGCTAAGCGAGTAAAAGATGAGCTGATTTCCAAAAGGCATAAAGTTAAAGATGAAACATTTCTTCAATATCTTGAGCAAGATTACTTTATTTATTTTTTTTAAATTTCCATCTTTTACAGTTTCAATATAACAGAAAAGGAAAAGGGCCAGAAGCAAAATTCTGGGCACCCTGCATAGTCAGTAAGTAGTAACACACCGTTTGGCCAGTATCACAGCTTGCAAACGGTTTCTGTAGCCAGCTAAGACTCTCTCACTTCTTGCTTGGGGGATATGCGCCCACTTTTCCCGGCTAAAGGCTTCTAGGTCTGTGAGAATCTTGGGCCGTCTTGTATGCACTGCAATTTTGAAGTATATCCACCGATTTTGGATATTGTTCAGGCCGGAGGACTGTGAGGGCCATGGCAAAACTTTCAGCTTGCGCCTCTTGAGCTAGTCCATTGTGTGTTTTGGATCATTATCCTGTTTTAGAAGCCACCCTCTTTTCATCTACAGCTCTTTTACGGACGGTGTGAAGTTTGCTCCCAGAATTTGCTGCTATTTAATTGAGTTCATTCTTCACTCTACCAGTGAAATGTTCCCCGTGCCATTGGCTGCAAGACAAGCCCGAATCATGTTCGATCCACCCTCATGCTTAACAGTTGGAGAGGTGTTCTTTTTCATGAAATTCTGCACTCTTTTCTCTCCAAACATACCTTTGCACATGGCGGCCAAAAGATTCTATTTTAAATTCATCAGTCAACAGGACTTGTTTCCAATATGTATCAAACTTGTTTCGATGTTCCTTTGCAAACGTCTGACGCTGAATTTTGTGGACGCAGGAGAGGTTTTCTTCAGATGACTCTTCCATGAAGGTCATATTTGTGCAGCTGTCGCTGCACAGTAGAACAGTGCACCACCACTTCAGAGTCTGCTAAATCTTCCTGAAGGCCTTTTGCAGTCAAACGGGAGTTTTGATTTGCCTTTCTAGCAATCCTACGAGCAGTTCTCTCGGAAGTTTTCTTGATCTTCCAGACATCAACTTGACCTCCACCGTTCGTGTTAAATGCCATTTCTTAATTACATTACAAACTGAGGAAACGCTACCTGAAAATTCTTTGCTATCTTCTTATAGCCTTCTCCTGCCTAGTGGGCTTCATTTATTTTAACTTCGTGAGAGCTAGGCAGCTGCTTAGAAGAGCCCATGGCTGCTCATTCTTGCGACAAGGTTTGAGGAGTCAGGGTATTTAGAAAACTTTGAAATTTGCATCACTTGGTATTTCCTAACGAGACTGTGAACAGGCCAAACCGTAACAACCTAATTTATGTCCGAGGCCTTGGTAAAAAAAAAATCTGAGAGCTGAATTCTCTTAAAATGTTGAAAAGAAAGTTTCATCATTAACTTCATGACTTTTAGAGATAAGTTCATCTTCTACTCACTTGACTATTTACACTAACAGAAATCTTGACCAGGGGTGCACAAACATTTGCATGCAACTGTACATATTTTTACTTTAAATGCACGCAATTTGGTAAATTTATTGATGGCAAAACTCGTGGCAGTACGGAGGCTCAGAGAGACATTGGGGTTCATGTCCATAGGATACTCAAAACTACTGCGCTGGTTGACAGCGTTGTTATGAAGGCCTATGGTATGTTGGCCTTTTTCAACCGTGGTTGATTTGAAAAGCCGTGCGGTAATAAGACAACTATAAAGGACCTTACAGCCCAGTTGGAGTACCGTGTTCAGTTCTAGTCTCCTCACTACAGGAAGGATATCGATAATATAGCAAGAGCGCAGAGGAGATTTACAAGGATTATAACCGGTTTGGAAGCGCACACATATGAGAGTACATTGAGTGAACTTGGCCGTTTTTCCATGGAGTGACGGAGCATGAGAGGTGTTCTGATTGAAGTGATGAGAGGTATCCATCGTGTGGATAGCCAGCGGAGTTTTTTCCCCCAGGGCAGAAATGGCCAACACGAGTGGCCATATATTTAAGGAACTTTGCAGTACGTACAAGGGGGATAAGAGAGGTAAGTTTTTTCACACAAAGCGTGTTTGATGCGTGAAATACACTGCCAGCTAGTAGAGGCGGATGCAAAGCATCATTTAAGAGAATCTCAGGTAGGTACATTTAGCTTAGAAAAATAGAGGGCTTTGTGGTAGGGAAATTCTAGGCGGTTTCTAGAGTGGGTTACATAGTCGGCACAACATTGTGAGCTGAAGAGCCTGTAATGTGTTGTAGATTTCTATGTTTCTATGTAAAATACTGGAGACAAGGAAAATGGAAACCAAAAATGGCAATTATTGAAGCACACAACGTTTTGCAGAAAATATAGTCGAGTAAACTGCTGCATATACAAAATTAATTCCATGCAGATGCCCTCTGATCTGTGGAAGACGGTATATTCACTGTTTTCTCAAATTCATGCAGTATTGTGTTCATCTGAGGGTCCCATGTGTCGGCAAATTTGAAATGCATTAGAGAATAAGCAAATATCTGCAAGAATAATTCTAATATGTAATATTTTAATGATCGGATAGATTGTTGAAACGGGGTTTGTGATCCTTGGAATCCTCCGTCTTGCGACGAAAATATCTAAATATTCAAATAAAATCAAAGCTGTTGAAGACATAATCAATCACCCGGTGAAACACATTAACCCAAAAGTCGACTGTTTATTCATTTCCATAGGTGCTGTCTGACCTGCTGAGTTTCTCCAGCATTTACGTGCTTTGTTTGGGATTTCCAATATCACCAGATTTTCTCATGTTTATGTTCACATTCCTAGAACCCGGCGGTGCAGGAAAAGTAACTGATGAAGCAGTTGAATATGTCTCAGCCCAATGGTCAGATGTGAGGAATTTCTGCAGAGAAGACCTGGGCCTGGAATGATGAACGCTGACAAACACAATTGTTTTCAATTGTGCTACCGTTGTAGTGTCTTCTCTGTCGTTCCCGGTAAATGGAGTTTTATCTAAGGCAGGCAGGGCAGGGATAGATTTTATTCTTGGCTGATGAGATGACAATCAGCAGACACGGAATGAAGGCAATTTATTCGGAGGTGACTATAATCCCTTTGCCAGGCTGGATAGATCACAGTTCGGCAGGGTCCTGAATAGGAGAAGTCTGTTTCAAAAACTCGGTACTCCAGCTCTGCTTGTACTAACTTTTTTATTTCATTGCTCATGATCTCGCCGTCCAACTCTTCTTAAATTTTATTCCCAATTCCCCGCCGTTTTTAAACTTGGAGATGCCACAGTTACCTGATTTGGGCAGGTCACTGATTTAGATTTTGATCAACTATTTTCAAAGTTGTGATCCCTTCGCTGGTCCTAAAGAAAATATCACGTGTAAGAGAGAAAATAAAATCCCGAGGTCTGTTTATAATCTGACAATAGATTCTCAATCCATCTCAGCACATTTGATTCAAATCAGATGTCCTGAAATGTAATAATAGAAAGGTAAATATGACGTACAGACAATTAATCTGTGCATATATGTTACCTATACTGTGTTATGAGGTTATATGTCTTACGTGTGTTGTATTGCGTTGAATTTGACTCGTTTCTCCCATCACCCCTGCAGCGAATATATCCCAGATGAGAGCCACAGTCCGTGTATCACAATAAATGGCCGTTTGATCCTTTTCCCACTGGGCCTCAAATCATTGACCAATAAACAGTGAACAGAACAGCACTGGAACAGTTGTTTCAGCTTGCTGTGCGCGTGTTGAACATGATGCTAGTTCAAACTGTATGTTTGGCTGCATATGTTCTGTGTCTCCCGATGGACTAAATCGCCCAAGATAAGTATCCAACTTAATACTCTTTGACAGACCCACTGCCACCTTCTCCTTGGTATCAACACGTCTGAGAATATCAGCGTATCCCCTTCCTGATCTCGCTTTCCACCAGGTCCTTCTTCTTAGTGAACACCAATGCAAGGTATTCATTTTTAACATCACATGATAACTCTGGGTTCAGCAATAAACTACCTTCTTTGTCTTTGAGTGATTTTGTCCTCTCCTCTGTTCTTCACTCATGTGCTGTTTCTCTGCATATAACTGTCTGCCTTTTGACTCTTTCCACCACTGAACACGCCATCACTGTTTACCACAGTAAACTCTATTTTCTGAGTATTCTCTCTTTTACCCAGCCTCTCTATATCGTGTTGCAGAGACCAAATGTCCCATCACAACATTACGCTCATCACATTCTCTGTCATTGACAGACAGCCTTTGACCCCTCACACTTGGCCCCCTCGTCTGCGTGACTAAGATCGATTGTGAATAATGTACAGCCCTCACTTCACCCTGCTCCCTTAGACAGCCCATTACCACCCCAACCTCCGCCCTCTCCACCATGATTTTAATATTGATAGGGTGCAGTTGAGCGTCCGGAACTGACCCTGGGGATATTCTCCTGACAGGCCCCATGAACAGTTAATTCAGTTTCTGTCTTCTATGTGAAAACCAGCCTTTTATCCTTGTGAACTCGTCTTGTGATTTCTGGTGACATGCACCAGTCTTTCATGTGGCAACTTGTCAGAAGCCTTCTTAAAACCTAAGTCTCCCAAATCTACAGTGTCCATTGTGACATCTAGAAATACTATTTTCATGTTAATCAAACATGAGTTGCCTTTCACTCAATGATCTCACAGGGTCTGAAATTGGGTCAAAGATAGACATGTTGGTGAGGAAATCATTTGGCACACTGGCCTCAATCAGTAAAAGCACTGAGGATAGAGGTTGGGGTGTTGACTGACAGTTGTATACGATGTGAGGTCACATTGAAATATCGTGTTTAGTTTTAGTCACACTGTTACAAGATAGATGACAATAGGCTGATTACAAGGCAGGAAAACTTTACAAGGTCAATATTGGGACAAAAATGACTGAGTTATGAGCAGTTTAGGATTGTTTTCCTTGGAATGTGGGAGAGTATTATAGAGATGTATGAAACAATGAAGGTCACAAATAGTGTGAAACCACAGAGACATTTTAACAGGAATGTGGAATCAGGAACTAGAGGGCACCAGATGGTGAGAGGGCAGATATTGAATAGGAATCTGTTGCTCTACTTCTTGCAGTCAGACGGTGGTCAGTTTCGCACATGACGCCCACTGGGTCAAAGACCACTGACCCGAGTTCCCTGTGCTGCGCCAGTCTTTCAAGTTGTCCCCAGGTGTAGCCTGTGGTGGATGCCTCCTTTCTCAGCGATAAAGTCTTAGGAGGTTCTGCAGCTCTTGGGTTTTGTGGGGTTGTTTTGCTGGAGTGAGGATGTCTAACTCTACTGCATTGGCATCCGGGCTTCAGACAGTGCTGGATCTTTGAACATGTTCGGACACTGAGGTCCCTCTCCCGGTCAGCCTGCAATCATCTCCCTGCAATAACTGTAGGATCAAATACATTTCTCACAACACAATACATTCATTCACCTTGTCTCTACCCCTCATATATACCTCTCTCATATCTCCTCTCATTCTCAAACGCTTCAGGGAATAAGGGTAAAATGCCTTGAGATTATTCTTGATCCTGCTCACCAACGTCGTTTTACGTCTCTATTTTGGCTTTTCTAATCACCTGTTTGAGCAATTTTCTGCTATTTTTGTATTCAGTGAGGCTCCAGTCAGATTTAGCTTCCTGAATCACTTTAATTGTGCTGTAGAAGGCTTTAGTAGCACCGATCTGCTTGTATATGCAGCTCCTTCATGTGACCATATTTCATTTTCTCCTCACAATCTGTTTTTACACTGAAACAAACGGTACCCTCGCCCTCCAGCTGCTGTGTCTAAGGACGGCGAGCTGCACTGTTCTTCGTCCCGGGGATGGACTGACAATACATTTACTGACCCCTCAAGTGTTTTTTTTTTTTGTTTTTTTTTTGTAGAGTGGAACATTATTCCTTATAGTTCTGGAAACAGTAAAACCAGGGAATCTTTCAGTTTGGGCCAGGAGTGTGAGAGAGTTTGACTAGAGTGCTGTCATTAAGTACTGTTGTGCCTATACCATTGGAAATTGGTGGATTTGCTAAGTTCAGGTGGAGCTGGAAGATGAGGGGCCGCTCTCAGCAGTCCATCACTCTGACTCTGTCTCATCCTCTTTCCAAGTCTATCTCTCCGCCCTTGCTTGGGCAGTTCGAGGTGCTGTGTATAAGAGGAGACAGCTGCCGTCGGTTTGTCACTGAGCATCCATCTGAGCCAAGCAGCATCATATTTGGTGGAGATAAAGAAGGTAAAGGACTGGGAAAAGGTGGAGCTGGCAACTTAAAGTGTGATTTGCTAATATACAGTGAAACATCAAACCAGCCATTTGCCCCCTGGCTCCTACTGGCACATTTCAGGCTGCAGCAGTACGTGCTGAGGGACACACTGAGGCTTGATGCTGCTATGCAGGGAGTTAGTGCTGTAGGACCAGAGAGTAGTGTGTTCATCCACTACTGAAAAATGAGGGGCTGGCTCGGTGAGGAATCCCCTCAATTATTGCAGCTGTAAACCATCCCTGAGTGTGACATGAGTGGCAGCAGTGTTACTGATTGATGTGTAGCAAAGTAATCGAGCACTACTCAAAGCATTGACTTTCAATGGAAACAATGAAAAGGCTTTGTATAATCTATTCTAGTAACTTGTATTGTGATTAAAGTTTGTTTTGTTAATGATCTGCACCCGACTGTGTACCTGTAGAATGATGTGCGTATAGATGTGAATAGTCCAGCTCTCATCAGCCTCATCAGAAGTTGCAAATCTGTATTTTAATCCATTTGCCACTCTGTGGCCCTCTTCCCCAGATGATCGGGGTCTCCCTGTGATCTATAATAACCTTCATGAACTGGCATTTAACTCTCTAATTTTCCTGACCCGATGCCGATTTTCACGTGGCTCAGGTAGTAATGGAAAGATTACCACCTTAGCTCTACGTTTTAATTTTATCCCTTACTGTTCAAATTCCCTTAGAAGACCCTCTTTCCTTATCTACCCATGTCGTCGGTACCAACATGAACCACCACCACTGGACCTTTCCCCTCCCACTGCCAGTTCCTGGACAGGGCAGTTAAGATGTCCCGAACCCAGGCACCAGGCAAGCAGCACAGCCAATCTGTGACGGTGCTACAAGTTCTTCGACCATATCCAGTATACATCAGTAAGCAGGGGCTACAGCATGCTCAGGTGTAACCTGCAGGCCAGTGGTGGGAAGGTGCGCCTCACATCTGTTTTATTTGGTCTATCTGCACGAAAATAATTCTGGACATTGTTCAGTGGAGTAGTGGATAAAGAACCAAAAATATGAAAAGAGGTGCAGCTTGTATTCAGTGATACAGATAATGGAACACACCACCGAACATAAAAAAATATCGATTCCCCATCACTTATAGCTTTTTACAGCTGCTTTTTTTTTCTGATCTTGCATACTGGCAATAATTGTGAAAGCATAATTGTTAAAACATTCCGCGTGCATGGAAACATACAGATAATGTAATTAAACACTCAAAAATATTTTGAAGAATGCTGCAAATAAAGGTTCAGATTTATGTTGTTTCAACCAGGCTGTGCACAACAAAAAAAGAGAATTATTTCACATCACAAATCAGATTAATTACAGTCAGAAATAGATGTAGTTAACCCGTTGTAGTTCAGCAAATGCAGAAATATGGGACACGCCACATGTTGGTATAAAATGAAAAGAGGACATTTTATTAATAAAGGTTCTGAAATAATTTTAATTGTTCCTCCAATAAGAACAACATTCCAAGGAAGATTTCTCTGCAGCTGGGGACAGATGTGTAACACAGACTTGATAAATCTGCCTGAAATCTCCACTAGTGACACTCATGCTCTTCTCACTGACCTCCTGGAGATCCACTCCCTGAATTGGAACTGCTTAACAGCGGACAAAAACAGACATATTGAGTGTTATGCTGGAATGTCCGAATGGTTACGGGCTTTGTATTCAATATGCAAAATACTCTGCGCTTTCAAAACACGTCTTTAACCACTCTGATGTTGTCATTGATTCTCCGGATCTCAGCTCACTGAACTGAGATGATGATATCACTGAAGGCGAAGCTGCCGAACTCATTACGATTCCACGCCCACCTTTGACCGTGATGATAATATTGTTGCCTCTGGAGCCTTAACACTGACCACAGTGGTAATGATACAGCGTGTCCTTGTCATTCCCAAGACACCCATATTTTAAATTCCTCCTCTCTACGTAGAATTCAATGTGAGAATTATGAAATGAGAGTTCCCTGCAGTCAGCTGATCTCGATCATGCAGCTCAAAGGCACCTATAAATGGTGTACATTACTGCTCCATTTGATTGCGGAACGAACAACTCAGGAGAAGAATTAGTCCAAATGCTGTTCACCTGCCGCTTCACCGCTAACCTCAAATACAGGATCACTGCCTCTCCCGCACACCGGCTTTTATCTTAAATGTACAACCGATGTGTCGTTTTTCTAATGCCAACAGATTGCAATTTGTTAAAATGTATCTGGTCTGGATTCTATGCAGATAAGTCACTGCAAACCTGATTGCAAATTATATGAAATGAACACCAAAAGAAATAACTTGATACTTTGTTTCTCAGACTGGGTTCTGTTTTGTGATGTGTCACAGGGGTCAGTCCTGGGACATAAATTGTTGGAAAGAATATGACGCAGCTGTAAATCTGCCAACAGCATGCTGTCCTCAAAAACCGAGAGATCATGCGAGAAGGGGACAAGTGATAGAGCCCACCAAGAGACATATGACAAATCGGCAGGAGTTACATGCTTCGTTTGCTACGATGGGAGAGACTGCACAGAGAACAACTGTTGCCCTTGTGCTTCACCAATTCCCTTGCATTTGAATAAACTTTTTCACACAGCTGCTTGGAGTGTTCTTTCGTTTTCATGGAGTTGCCATGGTCCTTTCTGGCAATTCCCCACCTTACTATTTACCTCAGGAATTGGGCGTCAATCCCGTCGATTAATTTCCAATCATTCCCAGGTTCCACTAGCTACACAAACCTGCTTTCCATCAGAAAATGCAGGATTAAGAACACTACAAGGAGCTGCCAGTTCGTTGGTCGACTTTTGCCACGCCAACTGTCTGCGGTCAACCCCATCTCCCAGGCAAGCTACCGCGACCCCGCCTGTCCCGGATCCCCTCGATTTGTCCCGAGTCCCCAGAGAATACCGTGACCTGGGACAGATATTTAGTAAACAACGGGCCCTGTTCCTGTCTCCGCATCGCCCATCTGATTGTGCCTTTTTAACCTCTCCTGACCGGAGAGAGAGGACATGGAGACTTACATTAGCCAATCCCTCGCGAGGGGCATTATCAGACCTTATCCTCCCCGGTAGGCGCCGGTTCCTTCTTTGTACAAAAGAGGGACGGGTCGCTTCGTCCTTGAATTGATTAAAGAGGCCTAAACAGTATAACAGTTAAGGGTAAGTACCCTCATTAGTTCGGCTTTTGAACAACTGCATGGCGAAACTATGTTCTCAAAGCTGGACCTTCGTAACGCCTACCGTCTAGTCAGGATGAGGGAGGGGGCGAGTGGAAGTTGGCCTTTAATACACTCCTGGGCCACTCTGAATATTTGGTCATGCCGTTTGGCCTCACCAATGGTCCCGCTGTTTTTCAAGCCCTAATCAATGATGTGCTGAGGGATTGTTTTTAATCATTTCGCATCAGTTTACCTCGGTGATATCCTGATATTTTCTAGCAACCCCCAAGTACACGTTCACCTTGTCTGTCAAGTCCTCCAAAGACCATGGGAAAACTAGTTACTTGTGAAGTCGGTGAAATGTTACTTCCACGTTCCTTTGGTCAGCTTCCTGTGTTATATTCCTCATTTCTAGAGGAACAGAGTATAGGAGCAGGGATGTGATGTTGAGGCTCTATGAGGCGCTGGTGAGACCTCACTTGGAGTACTGTGGGCAGTTTTGGTCTCCTTATTTAAGAAAGGATGTGCTGACGTTGGAGAGGGTACAAAGAAGATTCACTAGAATGATTCAGGGAATGAGAAGGTTAACATATGAGGAAGGTTTGTCCGCTGTTGGACTGTATTCCTTGAAATTTAGAAGAATGAGGGGAGACCTCATGGAAACATTTCGAATGTTAAGAGGCATGGACAGAGTGGATGTGGCAAAGTTGTTTCCCATGATGGGGGAGTCTAGTACGAGAGGGCATGACTTCAGGATTGAAGGGCGCCCTTTCAGAACAGAAATGCGAAAAAAATTTTTTAGTCAGAGGGTGGTGAATCTATGGAATTTGTTGCCACTGGCAGCAGTGAAGGCCAAGTCATTGGGTGTATTTAAGGCAGAGATTGATAGGTATCTGAGTAGCCAGGGCATCAAAGGTTATGGTGAGAAGGCGGGGCAGTGGAACTAAATAGGATAAAATGGATCCGCTCATGATAAAATGGCGGAGCACACTCGATGGGCCGAATGGCCTACTTCTGCTCCTTTGTCTTATGGTCTTATGGTCTTATGGTCTATATCATTGAGAGCGGGCAGATGAGAGCAGACCCCGAGAAGATCCGGGAAGTGGAGGAATGGCCTTGGCCCACGACCCGCAAACAACCTCAACGATTCCTGGGGTTTGCGAACTTCTGCCGCCGATATATCAGAGACTACAGTCGAGTGGCGGCCACCATTACTCGGCTTACCTCGCCTACTACCCGCTTCTGTTGGGTCTCCGAAGCTGACCCGGCGTTCACCGACCTGAAGAGGCGTTTCACCACAACTGCCATCCTGGTCCACCCGGGACCCAGCCCGTCAATTCATTGTTGAGGTGGACGCCTCTGACTCCGGGATTGGAGCAGCCCTGTTCCAACCATCAAGTTCGGACGAAAAGCTTCATGTCTGCGCCTTCTATTCTCGCCGACTCTCCCCCGCTGAGCGGAATTACGACGTGGCGAATCGGGAAATCCTGGAGGTCAAACTAGCATTGGAAGAATGGAAGCACTGGCTGGAGGGGCTGAACAACTGTTTATGGTGTGGACTGATCATAAAAACCTGGGGTATATTCAGACCGCCAAAAGTTTGAACTCTCGCCAGGCCCGTTGGGTATTATTTTTTGGCCGATTGACGTTTCCCCTCACATACCGTCTCGGGTCCAAGAACGGAAAGCCGGACGCGGTTTCCCGCCAATACGAGTCCAAGGTGGGCACTTCCAGCCCAGGGTCTATCCTCCCACCATCCTGCGTGTTTGCCACCATCACTTGGGAGATGGAGTTCAAAGTAAAAGAAGCTCAACGGGACGACCCCGACCCCGGCAATGGACCCGGCGATCGCCTGTATGAGCCCGTTTCCATCAGGTCTCAGGTTCTCCAATGGGGGCTCACAGCTCGGCTCGCCTGTAACCCCCTTGCCTACTGTCGGCAAGCCAATTCCGATTCCATAAAGAAACATCTCCTTGGATCCCATGCCTTCTAATTTCTGAAGAAGCCTTGCATGGGAAAACATCAAATGCCTTATTGATATCCATATGCATTACATCTATTGCTCTACCTTCATCAATATGTTTTGTTACATTCTCAAAGAATTTAATCAGGCTCGTAAGGCAAGATATGACCTTGACAAAGCCGTGCTGTCTATCCTTAATTAGATTATGTCTCTCCAAATGCTCATAAATCCTGCCTCTTAGAATCTTCTCCAACAATTTGCCGATCACAGACTCACTGGTCTATAGTTTCCTGGGTTATCATTACTCCCTTTTCTGAACAATGGAACAACATTTCCGGCCTTCCACCCTTCAGGTACTTTTCCCGTCCCTATTACTAATACAAAGATCATCACAAGAGGCTCCGCAGTTTCCTCCCTTTCTCCCACATTAACCTGGGGTATATTTCATCTTGTACCTTTCAAAAGCTCCAGGACATCCTCTTTCTTAATGTCTATGTGCTCAAATACTTCAGTCCGCTGTAAGTCAGGCCCATAAATGCCGAAGTCTTTTTCCCTGGGGAATAGTGAAGCAAAGTATTCATCAAACACCTCCGCTCCTCCGTCTCCATGACCACCTTTCCACTATCGCCCCTGATTGGTCCTATTCTCACACAGCTGATCCTCCTGCTCTTCACATACGTCTTAATATATTTGTATTATTATCATGGATCATTACTTTATTATTATTTGTCTGATAATCTCTGACCAGTGCTGCCCTTTTGATTTCTTCTTTCAAACTCTTTGTACACTCTTGATACAATTGAATGATCTCTGTACAGTCTTGATGCTATTTAATTCAGTGTCCTTTCCCTATTACTTCAGTCAATCGCTCAGCACCCCTTGCTGTCCAGGTAGGGTTCCTGGAACTACAGCCCTTCCTCCCTACGTATACGGTGATCCTGAGCTCTCACTACTTCACTCTGAAGTGCCTCTCATTTCCCCGATGCAGATGCACCTGCAGATTCAGTACCTTGAAAACCTATTCAGACTGCAAAAGGACCTCTTTGCTCCTATACTCAACTCCCCTTGTTATGAAGGCCAACATGCCATTAGCTTTCTTCACTGCCGGCTGTACCTGCATGCTTACCTTCAGTGACTGATGAACAAGGATACCTAGATCTCGCTGTATTTCCCCTTTTACTAACTTGACACCATTCAAATAGTAATCTGCCTTCCTGTTCTTGCCACCAAAGTGGATAACCTCACATTTATCCACATTAAACTGCATCTGCCATGCATCTGCTCACTCACCCAACCTGTCCAAGTCATCCTGAATTATCACGACATCGTCCGCTCATTTCACACTGCCACTCAGCTTTGTGTCTTCTGCAAATTTGCTAATGCTGCTTTTAATCCCTTCATCTAAATCGTTGATGTATATTATAAATAGCTGCGGTCCCAGCACCGAGCCTTGCGGCACCCAACTAGTCACTGCCTGCCATTCTGGAAGGGACCCGTTAATCCCTACTCTTTGTTTCCTGTCTGACAACCAATTTTCTATCCATGTCAGTACCCTACCCCCATTATCATGTTCTCTAATTTTGCGCACTAATCTCCTATGTGGGAAAAGTGACCTTTGTCTCCCATGTGGGACAAAGTGTCCTTCTATGATGGGGGTTCTGACAGGGGAATGTCAGCTACTCCCACGGTTTCTATCCTGCTTTGGATTAGGTGTAGTCCCAGGGAGTGGGGTACAGAGGATAGGGTGGCGCTAATGTCCACCAAGGCTCACAAATGAGTGTCTCCTATTCTAAGGGTTACCATGTGTTGCGTTTCAGAGTCTTGGGAATGTGATATAGCCGCTCCCTGCACCACCACCTTCCCTGGGCCTCCCTATTCTGACGGAAAAGGGTGATTATAAGTAAAGGAGGGACCTTTCCTTGCATTTGACTCGGCGGGCTGCGTAGTTTCTCTAGCAGTGATGCTTCGACACGCCCCAGCCCAATGCCTCTTCATCCCACACTTTCCACGTATATCCTGGGACTTTCCCTTCTCTGTCCCTTACTACTTTCTCTTTCATTTCCTGCTCCCCGGTCTTGCCTATAGAACTGTGTTTTCTGTGCCTTAGGGCCATCTCGTGGCCCAGCAAAAATTCCCTCACTATCCATGTTTAGCAGTGTGGTAACTATCTCAGGCCAGGACATAGTCTGCCATTTCAAATTTCGCATTTTAAAAGTCTCAACCTGCTGTCGTAGAATGCAATTGAGGAGGGTCTGAATGGCCAGTGGTTTGTTTCCTTCCAACGGGACCCCGGCGTACTCCTCCCAAGTATTCCTGAATTGGACTCTAAAATCAGGGGCTCCCTCATCCTTTCTCTGCAGACATCTAGTAGCTTCTCCTAGATCCCCGTGCCGCGGCGCTGCTCTCATAATGGCTTCTTTTCCTCTATGTTGTAACCAGTGTGCGAGAGATTCATTGCCCTCATGATCATTATTAGGTCGCCAACCCTCATTTTCCCCAGATGGGTCCTGCACTGTATCCTTCAACGCGGCCAGGAACTACCATAGGCTCACTTCAGCGGGGTTCGCAAATCCCCCGGGAGAGGTTTATAAATCTCACACATTTTTTCCAGCCAATTAAGAAATTTAGCTGGTATTTTTACTGCGTTAGGTGTCACCGCTACCATGGCCCGCGCCTCTGCAGGGGTCCACAGCTTTAATACTGGTGTCTCCCCCATCATTATCTTTGGAGCTTGCTGAACTGGGTCAGAATCGGGAAAGGCAGGAGAGGGCGAGTGAAGTCGGGTTTGGCTTCTAGTTCGCATAACAGTTCCTAATCGTTCTTCTACCTAACCTCCCCCCACTGCCCCCCATTGTGCTTCAGGAGGTTGCTCCTCCACGGAAGCGGGCGGCGCTGCTTGTCCTTGTACACGGTCATTCTGCTAACGCAGGCAGCGACCAATTCTATTACCTCGTCCATCACTCCGTCCGGTCCTATGTTGAGAGCATAATCCCTGCTGGCCTGGGACACCATTTGGGGTATCTGGGGATATAGCGGCACAGGAGCGGGCGTGGTGGGATAGGTTGGCGGAGCAGTAGGTGTCGCGGGGCCCTGATTTTTAGGATACCCCGGTGTTTCGGGAGACATCTCCTTTCTTTTTTGCTTCGGAGGTCGGTGTCTTTTGGCTACCTCCAGCCATTTTTCAAAACACCCCATCATGTACTCAAAATCCCAATTATGGGTTTCCATTTCCGTTCCCCACGTCGCCCCACCAGGCTCGTATTAATAGAATTTAAAAACTTCTCCCGTACGGCCACTCTCCTTGTGACAGGCCGTAGAGATCAGTGCTAAAAGTTACTGCATATCGGTCGTCCCCTGTTTCCCGGATCACCGTATCGGCAGCTGATCCCGGGGGCACAAGAGGGTCTCCTACCTTCTGTCGAGCCTTCGTCACAGTTTTCATTCGCTTCTCCGTTCCCTTACTTACTTTCAAGGCACCTTTCGGTCTTGCTCATCGGGACTGGGTTGCAGAAGCAGTAGAAGCCGCTCGACTGCTAGAATTTCCCATTGTCAGCAAAATAGAGCAGTTACGCCGCGCGTTTCTGGTCATCTAGTTACAGCGCTCTCCGGTGTCAGAGTTACGTCAGCCCTCCCTTCTTTCCGTTATCTCAGTTCGGTAGCTACCCTTTCTTACTTTTCAGTCCCCCTTTCAGCTAGAACCTCTACTGTCCGCCCCCCTTTCAGCTGCGGCGTCAGAAACATTACGGCCGTTCCCCCTTACAGCTGGGACGCCGGTGCCTTTCCTAACTTGGAAAGTCCCCGCTTTCTGTTCGGGTTCTTTTTTCTTTTGAATCCTGCTAAGTTACTCCTTCCACTAATTCCCTTCTAACTTGAAGGGTGGTAGAGCAGTAAGAGGATTCCATCCTTCGTTGCCAGATTGTTGTGGAAAATGTATTACTCGGACACGAAGGGAGATCGCTTTTGAAAGTCTTTATTATAACATGATACGCATCATGGAGAGCTCAACCTCTTAAAGCAGAGTTCTTGAAACTCTTCCTGAGTACACAGACGTTTCTCGTTATATAGACATAGTGTATGTTATCAAAAGCTTCCAAGCATGTTTGCGAAATTCAGCGTGCAAGTAGATAATTCCTTTGCTCAATAATCTTGACTTTGCACAGTACAGAAAAAGGTATAATTAGGTTACTATTTCCTTACCTATTCGAAGGCTACTTCTGCCTGCAGCCTTGAAACAAGAACAATTACGCAGCACAACTAAAGAAGAAACAGAACATCATGTGATTATGCTTTGATTGCTCGTTTTCAGGCGAGTTTTGGCATTTAGCAGTCCTCAATGAGCAGCTTAAGGCTGCTGTGAAAAAAAAATCTTTAACCCCTTAGTAACTAGCTAGTAACAAATTTGCTTCCACACCAACAGCACCTTCTCTTTTCTATCAAAGTGCCAGAGAATATTCCTTTCCAATTAAATCTTATGAAACGTTACATATGACACCTCTAACATGTTAAACAAATTTAATACTTCTCATCATCCTAAATTCCTAAACATCCCCTCTCTTCTCCACTTTTGTCACAGGGACAGGGAACTCCGGAATTCTGACCGGCTGGACTGTAAGTGACTCTCCATGTCAGACATAGCCCTAGATAGTAACATCGGCTCCCTGACTACTCTCTATGATTCCTGGCCAATTCTGCCGTAATTTGCCTTCCACAAATTTACATCCCTTCACCTGTAGGTCCAGAATTATCCTTATTAAGAACCATCTGAAAACCTCTAGAATTATAATCGGTAGATCTTTCCCAATGAAACTCGAAACACCTCGCTGGGCTCACTTCCCAAGTCTAAGTCAAACAATGTCCCCATCCCTGGTGAAACATCTACATACTGTTTCTGGTAATCTTCCTGAACACAACTAACAATTATTGTCCCATCCAAGCTTCAGGTGGCAAGGTAGTCCTAGTCATCACCCTCTACATTTACGCTATTGTTTTTTACATCAGTCCATAACCTGTCGACATATCTGTTCCTTTCTCTTTCTGGTTATTGGAAACTCTACAATATTATCCGTCACAGAGATGTCACCTTTCCTATTCATGAGTTCTACCCACCTTGTCTTAATGGATGGGCTTCTGGAATGACCTCAACGTTGCGACATTCTGCCTGATCAGCAGTACAGCTCCCCAACCTCTTTTAGCTCCCTCTGGATTACCTGAATCATGTAAATCCTGGAATGTTTAGTTGCCAGTCCTGCCTTTATTGCAGCCATTTCTCTGTAATGGCTGAATCACCGTGCCATGTACTAATAACGTCTCTAAGTGCATCTGCCTTAACTTTTCTACACCCCGCACTGAAATAAACACACTTATGACCTTCGGTGTTACTGTGCGCATTAACAAGGCCCCATATTGATTTCCTGTTGGTGTTCCTCAACCTCATCTCTACCTTCCAGTCTATTCTACTTGCTGACGTGTAGCTCTGAATTCTAACCCCACCTCAACACGCTGCCTGATAAAAATCATTAGCGTGTCTCCAGCAAGCTTCCCTGTGAGAATATTAGTTGCGCTTCAGCAACCCGTCCTGCATACACCGTCCCACCTATCCTGGAAGAGAGCCCAATGATCTGTGTTCCTGATGCCCTCCCTCCTGCAACAGACCGTGGCCTCACATTTAACTGTACCGATTTACCATTTTTTTACCTCGCAACCATGTGGCACCTGAAGCAAACCTGAAATCACCCGCCAGAGTTCCAACGTCTTAACTTTCTGCCCAACTCCCTAAATTCTCTTTGCCGGCCCTTGTCTCTCTGTTGGTCGTTCCAATAAGGACCATTACCTCTGGCTGCTCACCCTGCACTTTCAGAATGGCCCGTACCTTCACAGAGACTTTCGTGTCCCTGGCATGCTGGACGTAACACACTATCCTTCAATCTCACTCATTTCTACAGATACTTATGTCTGTGTCCCCAACTCCCCCACCCCACGCCCCACCGCGGTGAAAGTGGTCGCTACATGTGATTCATATCCTTCAAACCCTGTGTGCCCATGAGGGAGGAGGAGAAGATGGCGGAGCGATGCAGCGCGCGCGGCCTCTCCGGTGAATGATATCTGTTATCTGTCAAGTAGGGGACCGTGCACAATCCTGATTTGATGGAGAAAGACGTGAGGGTACGGAGGAACATCTGGAGAAACTGAGGGATATTGAGGGATAAAATCGGTACCATAGTGAATCAGAGTTGAAGATATGTGTGGAGCCAAAAGAGATTGGGGAGATTTTGAACAATTTATTTTCTTCTGTATTCGCTAAGGAGGAGGATATTGAACTGTGTAAGGTAAAGGAAACAAGATGGGTATTTATGCAAAGTATGATGATTTAAGAAGAGGAAGCACAGGCGCTTTTAAGGAATATATAAGTGGATAATTCTCCGGATCAAGATAAGATCTTTCCTTTGACCTTGAGGGAAGTTAGTGTCGAAATAGCAGGGCACTGACAGAAATATTTCAAATATCATTAGAAACCGGGATGGTGCCGGAGAATTGGCGTATTGCTAATGTTGTTACATTGTTTAAAACCGGTTCTAAGGGTAAACATAGCAATTATCGGCCTGTGAGTTTGACGTCAGTGGTGGGTAAATTGATGGAAACTGTCTGAGAAATGGTATATATATTTATCTGGATAGAGAAGGTCTGACTAAGAACACTCAACATCGATTTGTGCGTGGAAGGTCATGTTTGACAAATCGTATTGATTTGTTTTTGAAGAGGTTACAAGGAAGGTTGATGAGGTTAAAGCGGTGGATGTTGTCTATGTGGACGTCAGTAAGGTCTTTGACAAGGTTCCACACGGAAGGTCAGTTAGGAAGGTTCAATCGTTTGGAATTAATATCGAAGTAGTATAATGGATTGAGCAGTGGCTGAATGGGAGACGCCACAGAGTAGTGGAGGATAACTATTCGTCAGATTTGAGGCCGGTGACTAGTGGCGTGCCTCAGGGATCTGTATTGGGTCCAATGTTGTTTGTCATATATATTAATGATATGGATGATGGGGTGGTAATTTGGATTAATGAGTATGCAGATGATACCAAAATAGGTGGCGTTGTGGATAATGAAGTAGGTTTTCAAAGTTTGCAGAGAGATTTAGGACAGTTAGGAGAGTGGGCTGAAAGATAGCAGTTGGAGATTAATGCTAAAAAATGTGAGGTGCTACATTTTGGTATGACTGATCAAAATTGGACATACATGGTAAATGGTAGGGCATTGAAGAATACAGTGGAACAGAGGGATCTAGGAATAATGGTGCATAGTTCCCTGAAGGTGGAATCTCATGTGGATAGGGTGCTGAAGAAATCTTTTGGTATGCTGGCCTTTATAAGTCAGAGCGTTGAGTACAGGGGTTGAGATGTTATGTTGAAATTGTATAAGGCATTAGTGAGGCCAAATTTGGAATATTGTGTACAGTTCTGGTCACCGAATTATAGGAAAGATGGCAATAAAATTGAGAGAGTACAGAGGAGATTTACTAAAATGTTGCCTGTGTTTCATCTCCTAAGTTATAGAGAAAGGTTGAACAAGTTAGGTCTTTATTCTTTGGAGCGTAGAAGGTTGAGGGGGGACTTGATAGAGGTATTGAAAATTATGAGGGGTAGATAGAATTGACGTGGACAGGCTTCTTCCATTGATAATGGGGGAGATTCACACAAGAGGACATGGTTGAGATTTAAAGGGCAAACGTTTAGGGGTAAAGTGAGGAGGGACCTCTTTACTCAGAGAGTTGTAGCTGTGTGAAGCGAGCTTCCAGCAGAAGTGGTTGAGGCAGGTTCGATGTTGTCGTTTAAAGTTAAATTGGATAGCTATATGGACAAGAAAGGAATTGCGGGGTATGGGCTGGGTGTATGTCGGTGGAATTCGCAAAGAGTAAGAGTTCGGCATGGACGAGAAGGGCGGATATGACCTGTTTCCACGCTGCAATTGTTATATGGTTACATGGTTAAACTCGGGGAATCGTATCAAATGCCTTCCTGAAATCCATATACACTACCTCCGCCCCTCCACCATCAACAATGTGTTTTGTTACACCCTCAAAGAATTTAATGGGGTTGAACGGCCCTTGACAAGTCAAGCTGACTATCCTTACTCAGATTATGTCTTTCCAAATGCTGTTAAAGCCTGTCTCATAGAATGTTCTTCAACTACTTGTTTACGACCGAAATAAGACTTACTGGTCTATAACTATCTTTACTCCCTTTCTTGAGAAGGGAAATAACAATTACTATCTTCCAAGCATCTCGTACTTCTGTGATCCCTAGTGATGACGCAAATATTATCGCCAGAGGCTCAGCAATCTCGTCCCTTGTTTCTCACAGTAGCCGGGGATATATCTCTTTCGGTCCTGGAGACCTATGTAACTTAATACCTTTCAAAAGCTCCAGCACATCTTCTTTCTTAATGTCTGTACACTCAAGTGTTAGTCCACTGTGAGTTACCTCCACAATTACCAAAGCCTTTTCACTGGTGAAGCCAAGTAATTATTAATTATCTCCGATACCACCTCCTGATCATTGCATATGCTTCCACTCTCGCTTCTCATTGGTCATTTTCTCACACGGCTCGTCCTCTTGCTCTTCACATACGTGCCGAATGCCTTGAGGTGTTCCTTAATCTGGCTTGTCAAGGCCTTTTCATGTCCCCTAAACTTACTTCAAATTTCGACAAAACACAATCCACAATGACATTTAATATCCACCACTCCACCCACCGTCACCACAGTTTGTATATGTACTTTTACTCAGCAGGACCTCCTCGCTCTGCTCCCCAATACGTCTATTTATAAAGCTCATGACTTCATCTGCCCTAATCGACTGAAACAGAAAATGCTATGTTGCACGAGAAGACCTGGAAATGCTACTTTACACTAATAGTGTTGATTTGTTGTTTAACAGAACTGCTGTCAGAGGAATTTCTCCTACCCGCAATCGTGATGTAAATTCATGGCTATGAATCGTATCCGATCTCACTAAATCATATTATATTCAATAGGGCTGAATGAACAACATCATTTTGCTCCATTTGAAGGCAGATTTTCAACTGACAACGTAGCCTTTCCAGAGGTTCGGTGTAGCACGCTGAACATTGCCAGGGTTTCCTAGTCAGCTTTTGACCTTAAAGATATTCAGCGAGCACAATTCACCAAAGGCCTCACTTGATTTGGGGTGACAGCCTGAGGACCTCGCTTATAAAGTGCTACACCCTGAAATTGACGTTATCAGACCTTCGGTCCACAAACCAATGGTTAGATAGTGAGAACACAAGTTAACCACATCAGCTTCCTTTCTAGACCAAAGTTCAGCTGTATGACATGTCCATTGGCCTCTGGATACCATCGCTTCTGAACATAGAACATAGAACAAAACATTGAACAATACTGCACAGGACCAAATCGTTAGACCTTCAAAGTTGTCCCGAATCAGAGACAACGTAATTCAACAAAACCCCAAAAACTGATCCCTCCTACCTACAGAAATTCAATGTACCTTCTCTTCCTCGTTATCACGTACCTGTCAAAACGTCTCTTAAAAGCTTATACTACCATACCACATGTTGCATTCCCGGTATCCACCACTTTCTGAGTGAAAAAGTAAGCCCTCGCATCTCTTTTTAACCCACCCGCTTCACCTTCAATGCATGCCTCTAGTTTTAGACATTTCTAACCTGTATAAAAGATACCCCATGTCTACTCGATTGTGCTTCGCAAAAAAGTGATAAACCTCTATAAGATCTCATTTCAGGCTCCGCACCTCCAAGAAAAAAAAATTAAGTTTGTCCAGCTTCTCATGAGAGCATATACACTCTAAACCAGACAACATAATGGTAAACTTCTTCTGCACCCTCTCCAATGTCTCCACATCTTTCCTAAGCTGAAGCGACGAGAGCGATATGCAACATTCCAACAGTCTCTTCTGGATTAGTGTCCTGCCAAAATGAAGACCAGATCGGGCCACGTTAATCAGCAAAGAGGCAACGAAGGGCAGACGTGAGTTTATTACATTGCAGGATTTATAACAGGAAACAAAGACTTACCTACAACCTGGAGTACTACATGGCATGATGGTACAGCCATTACAGAGATCTGATTGAGAGGAGACAGGACAGTTACCTAAACATTGCAGGATTCAGATGATTCACACCGTCCAGATGGGGGTAAAAGAGGTTCGGGGAGATGCACTACTGTTCAGATAGAATGTCACAAGATCAAGTTCATTCTAGAAACTCATCCAGTCAGACAATGCGGATAAAACTCAGTAGTAAAGAAGGTGCAGTCACTGTGGCGGGATTATACTGTAGCCTTCAATAGCTAGTTAGAGAGAGAGGACCAGACATGTTAGCATGTTATGGGCTGACGTGAAAACAATAGTTCAGCAACAAAAGGCTTGGAAGGGACATTATATATAGTTGTACTTGGGAAGGTTTCCGAAACAGTACGTAGACGATGATTACGTGCAATATTAAGACAAGGTTGACTTAATATTGGGAAATGAGCCAGCCGAGATGACTTGCATTTCATTGGGAAAGATCTAAGCTTTAACGATTTAAAGATGGTTATACGGGCGCTTGCAGGAGGTTGAATGCAACTTTGGGGAAGTTTAATTACAAGAGAATTGGTCAGGAATTTTAGAGAGCAGTCTGTAAGCCGCTGTTTCTGGATAAGGCCAGATCTGATATGTGACAGTTACTTACAGTCCAGCCGGTCAGAATGCGGGACTTCCGAATCCCTGTGAGGAAGGTAGAGAAGGATGGGCACATTCAGCACTCAGGGTGATGGGAGATATCGTATTTGATTAAAAAAATATTTGAAACTAAAATTGGACAGAATCTGGGAGGAATATTCACGAAGCACAAACACTGTGAATTAGGGGAGAGAACGATGGCCTGGAAATATCCCAGTGAGGAGGATCAACGAAATTCCCAAGGTAAATTATGCATTCACAAAAAAAGACAGTGCATTGGTGAGAGGCCAGGAGCACTCTAGGACAAATGAGGGGGTTACAGCTGGGGCCACCATTGCATTCACTGGTGTTCAGGATTGGACGGACGTTGAGGAAAGCGAGATCAGGATTTGAGTATGATGATATTCTTACACGTGGTTACACTAAGTAGGAAGTGGTGTTCGGTCACTGAGAGTATTATGGTGGGTAACTCCTTTGGGGGATTCACTCTTCTGTGGGACACAGACCACATGCATGTAAACATGATGTTTAAATTGGCATCATAGTTAACATACAAACACTAAGCTGAGGGCACTGCTCCTGTGTTGTACTGCTCACGGCTTCTCGGTCAATGATTATGGGCCCAGTAAGCAGAAGATCAAAGGGGCATGTGATACAACTCTTATTTCTGTATTGACTGTGGTTCTCATCTGGGACACACTGCCTGTAGGGATGGTGGGGGCAACCAGACAGAGCATTCAAAGAGGCACCGATTAGGACGTGAAGAAGAAATAAACTGCGGAGCTTTGGGAAAAAAATGGGGATCTGGATATTGGGAATGTTGTGCCAGGAACTAGTATAGACTCGATAAAACGGCCTGGCTTACCCCACGGAGGCGAGGACAAGAAGAGATAATCACCAAAGAACGACAGACAGTTCCATCTCTGCTCCGGTATAGCTCCGAGTCTCAGTTGGGCAGCAACCTCAGCTGGCTACGGGCACAGCCATTCCCTACCTAGCTCGGAGTGACTGGCAGCCACTGACCTGGTTCAGGACACAGCCGAATTCATACTGCAAAGACAGCTCCGACTACCGACAGCAAGGCTCCATGAAGTGATGGTTCTCCAACACGGCCTAAAAATGACAAGTGGCCGCTCTAGCCTTCCACCGGCAGGTTGTTCCCAGGGGATCTTGACATGACAAACCTGCAGCCCACACTCAACCCCAAGGCTGTTTATATTCCAAGCCCCAGGATGGGAATCATGTGCCTATGATTAACTCAACCAAAACAAGGGACAGCTGGAAGACACGGATTCTTGAGTCCAAGGACCGAACCGTGAACCGGAATACAGATTTCACTGACCGGACCATGACCCTTATGAAGTATAGTCGCTGTCTTGCTTTCTTTATAACTGTAAGGATATGTTGGGACCAGGTTAGGTCTTCAAAGATCTGTGGGTAGCACGGAAGGGGACAGACTGGCCGCAATATAGACACTCCCCGCTCTCAATCTCCGGAGTTGCTCTGTGGGGGAAAGACGGTTCAGTCCCAGCTGCATGGGTTCTTCTCCTGGGGCGGTGGAAGAGGCCCAGCTGGGAGGTATTCTAGGAACAGGAGGAGAATCGAGGCTTGTGCTTGTGGGAGACCGTAATGAATGCCGTCGAGTGGTCAAAGGAGGTGGACGACCAGTTCTTTCCCTTTGGCATTTTCGAACACGATTGCCCAACCTGGTGGCTAGGGAGAACAAGGAATCCAGGCTGTTGGTGTCATCACTTGCTGCGAACTCGGCTTTCACTATGTCGCTGAGACCATTCCGAAAGAACCCTTGAAGTGCCTCATCATTCCACCCCGAGTCGGCCGCAACGTCCGGAACTCCATGGAATAGTCGGCAACACTGCGTGTGTGCTGATGGAGAGTGATTAGACGTTGAGCGGCATTTTTACCACGGACGGAGTGGTCAAAGATCTTTCTCATTTCCATGATAAAGGTCGGGAAAGAGGAGCAGGTATCTGGTTGAGTATCCCAAACAGCTGTAGCCCACGCTAAGGCACTGCCACTGAATAACCCCGTAATATGAGCTACCTTCGACTTATCCGTGGAGTACATGAATGACTGCTGGTCGCACACCAAGGACGATTGCAGAAGGAAGGCCCGACACTTCTGCAAATCCCCAGCATAGGATTCTGGTTCAGGAACGTGCGGCTGTCTTGGCGAGGATGTTACTGACACGTATGGGGTTGCCTCTACAGGCTGTCTGGGCTGGTTACTCAGGGTTCCAGGAGTGGTTGCGGTAAAATGAGTGGATACACCGTCCACCTGGTCACCGATCACCGTTACATTAGCAGACAGGGAACGGACGGTCTCCATGACATCCTGGAGAGTTGATCGTGCAGACACAGTAGGGAACCCTGTCTGGCGAGGTCTTGTTGCGGGGTATCCGTGTCCGCTGGGTCCATTGTGGCCAGATCGTTCTGTTGCAAAGAGCGAATGAAGCGAACCCAAATGCAGGACACAGGCAGGAAGATTGAGTTAGGATACGTATGCGGACATGAATGTTGAACAGCAGATAGGAGGGATCTTGACACGGAACCTTGACACAGAGAGACGGAGTTTCAAAGGCAAACCTTGAAACTGGAACAAAACTTAGAACACACGGTCCTTAAACGCCGGGAACCGTTAATTAACATACAGGCAAAACCAACAATCTGGTTAATAGTGGCTGTAATGCCGGGGTTCTTATGCTGTAGGTCTTGATGGAAACCAGGTGTGTCGCCATCAAAGAGAATTAGAAGTAATTGGGAAATTATCGGTCTGAATCGTGGGACAAAGAATGGAAATTAGGAGAAAATCAGGAAATTAAAGATTGAGGCCGTGATAAAATACTGACTTGAATGGGGTGAGTAATTATGCAATCAATTATGTTGTGTTAAATAACTGTAATTAATTTAGACCAATTAGTAGAAATTTGTTTTCAGGGTCCTTTCTGTTGCTCAGTGTCAAAAAAAGAAAAAAAAAATGTAAATTCCTAACTTCTACAGACAAGCACACAACCAATGAAGACACGTATGTCACAAGTATGTGGGTGTTCATTCATGTGATTCTTATCCTTCTATTTCCTGTATATTCAAGTGTGTTCTAATAGACTCTTTGTAATGAAAAATATTTTAAAATTCACTCAGTATTCTTTTTTGATTCAGCACAGGATATTTACATATGCATTTGCAAACCAAGGAGACAGTGCATGCGTGTTAAACAAATCACTTTATAACAACTCGTGCAATTTCAATACAGAACGGCAAGCAAATGTCACCCAGACTGTTTTCTCTCTCTTTGTCTCTCTTTCTCTGTCCCTTGGTCCCCCTCTGGTTTTCCCTTTCTCGCTGTCTCTTTTTTCTGTCTCTCTTGCCCTTTCTCTCACTCACCCTTTTTCTGTCTCTTTCGGTTTTTCTCTGTCTGTCTGTCTTTCTCTTTCTCTGTCTGGCTCACTCTCTCTCTCTGTTTCTCTCTTAATCACTCTCACTCTTCTCCCTATCTTGCTCAGTCTCTTGTTCTCTCTATTTTCCTTTTCTTGCTCTTTTTCTCTCTTTCTCTCAACACTGTTCACAACTTCAGCTCCAGCCGTGGTCTGCCCTGGGACAAATCTCTGTTTCACCCTTGGTCCAAAGAAGATGCTGCTTTGTCTACCCTCCAAACTCCCGTACACTGGTACATTTCCATCTCGGTGGGACCAGCTGCACCTATCCGATCTCGGATGACCGTCAACCCAGACAAGCATGTTTTTCACCTCTTCAACTATTAGAGCTGCACTTGACTCTCTGACAACATTGTTGTACACTGGTTGTCTTGAACTTCAAAACAATCCCGCTCCAAGCTAACCCTGTTTTGCTTCCAGACTCCCATTTTATTTCAGCAGAAGCCAAGGAGGAATCACAGTTAAATCTTTCCTTACAGAAACACCTTGGTAGGGAGTTAGAAACACTTAACACTCTTTGTGCAATTTTAAAATGTCCCTGGTACCCCTCCCCCTGTAATTTCCTCCAGCTACATGAAAAGTTGTCGTAAGTGGGCGCTGGTGGTGGACTCAAATGCAAGGCACTTACACTGACGTCATGGGAACGGGACTAGGAGTGTCAAGAAGGCAAGGGAAGTAGGGTTGAAAGGATTCTAGGCATGGACGCACACCCTGGACGAGACAAGGACACCGGCCCTGGGATAGGACTTGGACTGGGAGCGTCGGACCGGACGCGGAACTTGAAACAAGGAGCCTGGACTTGGACTCCCAGCTGAAGACTGGACAGGGACCCGGATCATGGGTCTTCACTGGGGCTGGGAATCCCGATCCATATGAGACAGAGAAATAGTACAAGGAATACGAAGCGTTGACATGGACTGGAAGAGGCTCTAGGACGAGGCTCGGACAAGGGCAGGTTCTTAGGTGTGATGAGAGACTTCAGGACGACTCGAGGGTTTCCCAGCACAGGACGACGTACTACAGCACTGGGCTGGGCGTGGAACTCCGGATTCGGCTGGGCGCGGCTTTGACTCTTGGATTGGACGAGGTACTCCAGGACGGGACGTGCCTCCAGGACCCGGCTTGGTTCGGCTATTGGTTATTTGTACTGGGCTCGGCCCTTCGACTGGGCTGGGCTCGGCCCTTGGGTAATTGGACTGGGCTTGCCTGGGCTCTTGGGTACTTGGCGGTGTACGGAGCAGAGACTCCTTCTTGGGGCTCAGAGCCGGGTCTCCTTCTTGGGGCTGTGTGGGGATCCAGGAGTGACCCTATTAACTGTTTGAAGAGAGACAGAGAGAGACATTTATCATTGATGGTTTGTTTGGACAGGAGAGAGAGACCACGATTGACGGTTGGACTGACACGGGAGTTAACTTTGGAGTTTCACTTTGGAGATAAAAAGTGAGCAGCTCGAAGGTTGCTATGGTGACCAACAAGGCATTATTGATGTTACTTCCAAGGACTTGTTGCCTGCTCGCATTCCTTTACAGACGATGGAAGAAGGGACTCTTTGAATGACAGGTGATGCTCAGCCTGGTGAAATAAATGGGAGATCAGATGATACAGACCTCAGACACATGATCTGGACACCGACTGAGCATTGTTGTGCCGGCAGAGAAAGCGAGTTTTGGAGGATCAATCAGGCGGATCGATCCAAATTGTTATTCTAGCGGTGAAGAAGGTGTTGACTGGTGGGGAGTTATCTGTGTGTCCACCGTTGCCGGGGTGATAGCTCCACCACAGGAAAACCGGTCCCCCTGGTTAAAGTCACAATGGGTGACTTGTCAAGGATTTCAGAGGACGACGAGAAGATCGACGGCATCAGCTCAGCTGAAGATTCAACTCACTTTCTCCCTCTCTCTCTCTATCACTACTCAACGAAATACCACGAACTGAACTGAACTTTACTCAACATCGTAAGACTGTATCTTTTTACCCCAGACTTAAAGAAGCGTGCCTTTTCATATATCTATTTCCACTCTTACTGATTTACTTATATATATATATACACATACATTTATAATCATTGCTAACCTGTTTGATATATCTACATTTATATTACTGTATTGCGTAGTTGCTAATGAATATTAGTATTTTTTAGCAATACGAGACTCCAAAGTGTTTTCCATCTCTGCTGTTTCCTTTATCCCCGTCACGGGGTATGTGACTGGCCTCGGAGCCGGGACTCCTTCTGGAGGCTCGGAGCCGGGACTTCTGCTGGGGTCTCCGAGCCACCGGAACACTTCCAGGACACAGGGCCAGGAAGCTTTCCAGCACGTAAGGCCGGGCTCCTTTCTTGAACGCAGGGGCCGTGATGCTTTTCAGGGCGCAGTGTCGGACGCTTTTTAGGATGCAGGGCCGGAGTGGCTGCCGAGGGAACCTACCGTGGTAAACGCCGAGGAAACTTGCCGTGATAACTACCGATGTACTTGCCGTGGTAAATGCCGAGGTAAGTTGCCGTGGCAACTGTCAGGGATACAGAAGGAAAGGAAAGGAAGGGAAGGGAAAGGAAGGGAACAGTCCGGCAGCCAGAAGATGAATCCTGAAACTATTTGTGAAGTCAGCCCAGACATGAATCAGCTGCCTCAACAGAAACTGGGGAAGACCGGAAAACCTGGAATAGGGATCATTGGACCGGAGCGTGGACCGGACCGTGGACCGGACCGTGAACCTGAAAGCGGACTTCACGGACGGGACCATGACAAAGGTATGTCCTCTCGTGTTAACCAGCTTCCACCCTGTGAAAAGGCGCTGCGTGTCCATGATATCCAATCTTTTTTTTCTCTCTTGTATACCTCCGTCAAGTCTCCTCTCATCCCCTTTGCTCGAAAGGGCAAATCCCTGGCTTGTTCAACGTTTCCTCGTGATGCATCTTCACCGATTAAGGCAGAAACTTGGTAAATACCCAGCGAACCCCCTTTAAAGCTTTAACGTGCTTTCTATAATGAGGTGACCAGAACTGAACACAAAACTCCAAGTATGGTCTAATCAGAGTTTTATAGAGTTATAACATCACCCTGCAGCTATAAAACTTAGTCCCCCGACTGATGATGGCCAGCACAACATACGCCTTCCTACCAACAAATTAACTTGTGTGGAAATTTTTGAAGGGTCCCTTCCTCTCTGGACAAGTTAATTCCAAATTCAGGAAGCCAAATTTCCATCGATCCAATGCCTCCAGAATTTCTGGATGAATCTATTATGGGGAACCTTGTTAAGAGGAGCCTTAGTAGCTTCCACATACACAGCATGCACATGACTTTATTTTTTTCACCTCCTAAAAACAGTAATTCAGCTGCGTAAGGCAAGCCCCGCACCATCTCTCCCCACCCTTTACCTCGCTCGCTCTTTCTCAATCTCTCTCTCTCCCCCTCTCTCTCTCTCTCTCTCTCAGACACACACACATACACACACAAACAGAGCTACAAGTAAATGTAACGGTATTTTGCCGTCATTTGTAAACCAGTTTACATTCTGTTAAAGGAAAATAATTCAAGGTGGCAGAGAGAAAGACAGCCTACAGTTGGAGAAAGAGGAGAAACAGTCGGTGAAGTAAAGGACTGGTAATGATGGGCAGTTTTGTCAGAACCGGGAAGCGGGGGAATAGGTTCGCCTCAAGCTTCATTTTAACTGGACGAGACGTGGGATTCTAAGGATATTTCTCTGGGATGGTGAGTCCAGTGATCAGTTGTAAATAGTTGTTTTGTATCTCTAAGGCAACACCAACAAAAAAGGAAAATACTAAACAATCGACGTTTTGGGCCGACACCCTTCATCAGGATTTGATTTTGTGTGTGTTCTTTTGTATTTCGAGCATATGCAGATTTTATTGTGTTTGCTTTGTAACTCTGTTCATCATATTGCTTCCATTTACGCATAAGTGGGGGCATAGAATAGGGAGCATGAAAGTACTTGAAATGTAAAACATTACAGCATTTATTTCTAACGTTTTAAGAGTTTCAAAATCCGATTCATTGTGTATTTCGCCGCATTCTTTACTTCCTCTCGGAATTTGCTCTGTGTCAGGGCGTAAATTTTTCTGTGTCATGGCCGTTGTGGCTACGGGGATCGGGGATATGGAGGGAAGGCTGGTGCAGTGTTCTGAGTTGGATGATCAGCCATGATCATAATAAATGGCGGTGCAGGCTCGAAGGGCCGAATGGCCTACTCCTGCACCTATTTTCTATGTTTCTATGTTTCTAAATACACGTTTTGGTGCAGGAACTGAGAATTTGCAGCATTCCCGATGTGAATCGTGGATGTAACGGGGGTTCGTGACGGAATCAACAAAACTAATTGAAATCCGTCTGCAGATATAAAATACCACCTGCGTTATCCACAGAAATATGAAACTACCGGTTATGCTGAACAGCAAAATGATGGATTTCCGTCGGTTCTCTATCTCCCGGTCCTTGCCTATCTCTCCACTCTTTTGTCCCCGGAGCCCCCTGCGGGCTCGACTGGGCGCTAGAATCGCCCGACAGTCAGAATATTGAACAGTAAAATCAGAAAAAATGGGACGCAGGGAACTAAAATGCGGTGAAACATCTCAAATACCACCCATGAGGGTGATTTTCTGAAGCTCGGTGTACGAACACAGTCCCAGGGAACACCGTCAATTATTTCTCTAGGCCCGCATACAAAGAACCAGGGAACAGTCTCCAAACAGGCCAGCACACTCAATGTCCCGATAATCACAGCCGCCGTTCTCTCGGTGCAATATTTTGTTTTCAGCTTCTCATAGCAAATAACCAGAAATCGATCGACGGTGAATGCGACAGTCAGCCAGACTGAGGTCGCAGTGCTCGCAAAAATCAACCAAATACGGGTTCTGCACACAGGAGTGATGAAAACAAATGATCGTGGAAAATAAATCGAAGCAGTCCACTTTAGCAGCGGATCCGAAATAACGACCAGGAGATCGGCCGCTGCCATATCCACCAGGTAGTGAGCGACACATTTGGAGAGACCGCACTTTCGCCGGGACTGGATCACAATCGCAACCAAGTTCGCTGAAAAAGAGACAGGAAACATCAACTTGAGAAAAGTTCCATACTGATGACTGAAATGTAAAGTGACAGTCGATAGTTTGATTGTGGCACCTAACTCAGACAACCGTTGGCATCAAAAGCACACAATCAATTTGTATAATCTCAGGCTGTATCAACTGAAAATTTGCAAATACAGTGCAGCTGCTACAAGACCAAAAACACAGAGACCTGAACACCTTAAACAGCTGGGAGAACGCTGCCTAACCGGCTCATTTCCACAGATGTTGGCAGATTTCGTAAATCCATGCAGCGTTGTGTATTTAGACCCAGATCCCAGATTCCGCAGTCCCGGTGTTTCTATTCCATTCCTGAAGTGCAGAATACCAAGACTGCACAGATGACAGTAGAAATCAGCGACAAAAAAACAACCAGAACATCGGAATTAAACATCATTTCCCATCAATGGCAGCTGACACTGCGGCTTACCGGGAAATCCAAAGGCTGAAATAAAAGGATAGTAAACGTCTTCTATCCGCCAGATGACTGGATACACCATTTCAGTGAGAATCTGTTATTTCTGTTGCTCCTGAATTCGCAGCTCTGGCAGACACTCTGAGCTGATGCTTTTAAAACGGCTCTCATTTATGCAGAGGACCAGTTTCCATAGATACGGTTATATACTTCACTAACTTTCTCAGTTATAGTTTCTTGAACAAACACTTTAATTCAACATCATTGTTTGATGTATATATTGAGCTGATTGAAGAAAAATACATTAAAGTTCTTGGGCATTTCCTCAGCAATGTCTATGCTGGAAATACTTTATACTTTATACTTTATTGTTGCCAAATAATTGATACTAGAAAGCACAATCATCACAGCGATAATGGATTCTGCACTTCCCGCTCCCTAGACCACAAATATTGAATATTAAAAATATTAAAAACAGTAAAAATTAGTAAATATTAAAAAAATAAATTATAAATCATAAATAGAAAATAGAAAAATGGAAAGTAAGGTAGTGCAAAAAAAAAACGAGAGGCAGCTCCGGATGTTTGGAGGGTACGGACCAGATCCGGGTCAGGAATCGTTCAGCAGCCTTATCACAGTTGGAAAGAAGCTGTTCCCAAACAGTGCTTTATCATGGAGCAGCTACATTTTCAGATTGCCTCTGTTTGGTGCCTAATTATGCATCTTACAACCTCTCTCTCTCTCTCTCTCTCTCTCTCTCTCTCTCTCTCTCTCTCTCTCACTCACACACACACACACACACACACACACACACAGATTTGAACAAAGATACAATAGACACCGATGGCAGAATTGAAACGGTCAAATGAGCACGTTGATAATCTACAAATTGGAGATAACCTGCAGGTGCTGGAAATCCAAGGCAACACATAGGATTTCCGGCATCCTTTCTTTAATCCGTATCTCGGGTGATGATGAGTTGGAGTACAGAGAGGAAATTAAGAACCTGGTGGCATGGTACGAGGATAATAACCTATCCCTCACCGTCAGCAAGACGAAGGAATTGACTGTTGACTTCAGAAGGAGTAGCGGACCGCACGACCGCATTTACATCGGTGGCGCGCAAGTGGAACAGGTCAAAAGCTTTACGTTCCTCGGGATCAGTATCACAAATGACCTGTCTTGGTCCAACCAAGCAGAGTCTACTGCCAAGGAGGCCCACCAGCGGCTTTACTTCCTGAGGAAGCTAAGAAAATTTGGCCTGTACCCTATAACCCTCACTAATTTTTAGAGATGCACCGTAGAAAACATTCTTCTGGGGTGCATACAACCTGGTATGGAAGTTGTCCTGCTCAAGACCGAAAGATGCTGCAGAAGATCGTGAACACGTCGCAGCACATCACACAAACCAATCTTCCATTCTTGGACTCACTTTACACCGCACGCTGTCGGAGCAGTGCGGCCAGGATAATCAAGGAAACGTCCCACCCAGCCAACACCATTTTCGTCCCTCTTCCCTCCGGGAGAAGGCTCAGGAGCTTGAAGACTCGTACGGCCAGATTTGGGAACAGCTTCTTTCCAACTGTGATAAGACTGCTGAACAGATCCTGACCCAGATCTGGGCCATACCTTCCAAATATCCGGACTTGCCTCTCGGTTTTTCTGCACTACCTTTCCCTTTTCTATTTTCTATTTATGATTTATAATTTAATTTTCTTAATATTTACTCTCGATTTATACTCCAGGGAGCACGAAGAACAGAATCAAATACCGCTGTGATGATTGTGGGCTCTAGTATCAAATGTTTGGCGACAATAAAGTAGGAAGTATAAACTATAATACCATGAGGTTGTATATTCTTTAGCAGCTTCGCTTGCGGTGTCTTATCACCGGTCTTTTGAAAATCTAAGTAAACATCATGCACTGACTAATTTGTATATACTCACTGATAATTCGTCATATACACCCCTCACTCATTCTTACCTAACAGCCAAAGGAACGGGCTCACGCTGTCTAGCTATCATATGCCTTTTGTAAATTGATGTAACTTGATCATTAATCAGATCTATTTGCAACTTCCATCCTTTCTGACAGGATTCCGATAGAACTGTTGATATGAGTGTTTGAGAGGGTGGACAGAGAAATTTAACTTGCTTCTGGCTCTGCTCAAGCACAAATAACTTTGTCTTTATCTTTCAGACACATTATATTGATTCCCACAATTCTTCATGTGATATGTAAAAGTTGAAGTTTCGATGTTCGTTCTCGCTTTGGAATCATCATTAAGCTCGGAGTCAACATTAAGTTGAACGTATTTTAATAAGCACAGTACAGTAAACATTGGAACAAATCAGATAAAACAGCACTAAACTGCAGAAGCAGGGATCTGAAATAGAATCGAACACAAAATGGTGGAAATGCTTCACAGCGTTTGAAATCGATCAAATAAATGGTAGACGGCCTAATGTCAGATATTACTGTAATTCATTGATACAGTTCTCTCTACTTCCCCAACCCAATTAAGACACAGAACCTGCAAATTCAAGACTATCTGCTTTTTTTTTGGACAGCATCCCTAATTGGTTAGCAGATTTGTTGGTGATTGACAGATTCAAATTATATTTCTGTATTTGATGGAAATCTAAATGGACACCTCATTTCTGGAGTGGCAGAAGTTATTCAAAAAGATGCGGGAAGTAATTGTGCCAGCAGAATGGAGCTAGTATGGCGGGCAAGCAGCTTATATCACCAAAAGATATAGAGCAGAATTAGGCCGTATGGCCAATCGAGTCTGCTCCGCCATTTTATCAAGGTTGATCCATCTTTACTCTCAGTCCCAGTCTCCTGCCTTCCCACCGTATCCCTTCAGGCTCTGACCAATTAAGAATCTATTAATTTCTGCCTTAATTATACCCAATAGCTTGGCATACATATTTTCCTGTTGCAACAAACTCCACAGATGCGCCATTATCAGGCTAATTAAATTTCACTTTTTCTCCATTTTAAAAGGAAGTCCCTCTATTCTGAGGCTGTGTTCTCTGCTCTTAGACTTCCCACCAGCAGAAGCAAGGTCTCCACATGCACTCCATCGAGGCTTTTCAAGGAGCTTGACATCACACTTTCTGGCACTATTCGATCTGATACTTCATTACTCATTCTTCAAATCTCTCTAAGACATTCTGTAGCCTTTCTGCTTCCCAAAGCTACCTGAAATTCCATCTATCTTCGTATCATCCGAAGAATGGGCTACAATGCTATGAATTCCGTCATTCAAGTCATTGATATATAACGTAAAAAGGGTCTCAACACAAACTCCTCTCGAACAGCACCAGTCGCCAGTAGCCAACTAGAGAGGGCTCCCTTTATTCCCACTCTTTGTCTCCTGCTATGCAGTCAATGCTGCATCCATACTAGTATCTTCCCTGTGATACCATTCACTCTTAAATTGTTAAGCATCACGTGTGGCAACTTGCAAAGGCCTTCTTAATATCGAAGTTCACAACATCCTCCTTTGTCTATCCTGCTTGTTATTTCTTCAAGTAATATCCACGGATTTGTCAAGCAAAATTTTCACAGAAGGAAACCATGCTGACTATGGCCCATTTTATCAGGAGCTTCCAAGTACACCGATACCACTTCCTTAGCAATGGACTCCAACATCTACCCAAGTACTGCTCTCAGAATAACAGGCTGATAATGTTCTTTCTTTTCCCTCTCTCCCTTCTTGAAAATGGAGTGACATTCTCAATTTTCCATTTCTCTGGAAAAAAAAGATCCCAAATCAATTGATTCTTGAAAGATCATTTCTAATGCCTCCACAATCTCTTCAGCAACACTTTCAGATTTTGTAGTGTAGACCATTTACTTCAGGTGACCTATCTTCCTTCTGTCCGCAGTTACAATTGTTTAATTCCCCTTTCCACTTGATTACTGGAAATTACATTAAAAAATCAGTCCTTCTTAGGTAGAGAGATGTAGTCCCACCCACTCAGGCTCAATGGCTTGGAGACAGTATGTCCTTCATAGACCTTAAAAAGATTCATTGTTCACTTCTTAATTCGGACATAAATTTCCAAAAGGTGTGGGGACCTTTTCTTGAATATTTTCATTATTCGCGTTTTGATTTAGGGTCTGTCCCTCCTTTTTTTTTCTTCTTTTGCATTTTAATCCCTTGCTTCCAGTTTTTTTCGGTAAGACTTACGTGTTTTTTAATGTGTAAACATATTGTAGCTCAGGTTGTAGGAAAAATACCTTATTTTCATAATTATAGCTCTGTGGTGATAAAAGTTCTGATTAACTTTTCTAAATATCGTAAGGTTGGCTTGGTAGCGGCAGGGTGGAGAGGTAACTAACTTTATACGTTTCTACTGTGGGTGTTTTCCTTAACTGTTATGAACTGTACATTTGATATGTTTGTTTTGCCCTGTATAAACCTCTTGTTTTTTTTTTTACTTTTTTTTTGCTGCTGCATTGTAAAAACTTATAAAAAAATTAATAAAAAAAATAATGAATCTTGAATTTTGAAGAAGAGCACGGATTTCCAAGGCAATGTCAGATGTATCTGTATGTACTCATTTGCCCCTGGTTCAGAACTTGTGTGAATTACACAGTAATGTCAGTGCCCTGCAATCCACCTCTAACATTAATGTCAGTGCAAATACGTTGGGCAACGCCTGTCCTTGGGTCAACAGGGTAACTGGCCCCCGAGGATTGGTAACTCGGGGGAAAAAATTCACCCTAATCTGTCAGCAGTTGCTTATGCAACGTGGTATATCAATTGTATATATTTGCAAGTTCCCAAGGAACGTGTGAGGAGGGATAATGTCTGGGTCACGAAGATCGAATCGGAAGAATGGGAGAACGAAACACAGAACTGAAACCTCTCCGATCCAGGATATGGAAACAACGCGGGATATCTGATGGTCCGGTTGTATGACCACACGTGCTACTGTAATATTCGTGTTTGGGTTTAAGTGGAAAAATATCCTGTGTTCATAATTAAATGAGCCACACAAGTAGAACGAATGAACGTGCTGGAGTAAATCAGCAGGCAGGCCAGGCAGCATAGAAATATAGAAAACATACAGCACAATACACATCCTTCGGTCCACAAAGTTGTGCCTAACATATCCCTACCTTAGAACTACCCAGGCTTAACCCATAGCCCTCTGTTTTTCTAAGTTCCATGTGGCCATCCAGGAGTCTCTTAAAATACCCTATTGTTTTGCCAAACACCACAGCCGCCAGCTGCCCATTCCGCGGACTCACCACCCTCTGCGTTAAAAACTTATCCCTGACATCTCCTCTGCACTTACTTTCAAGCACATTAAAACTATGCCCTCTCGTGCTAGCTATTTCAACTCTGGGGAAAAGACTCTGACTATCCACAAGATCAAAGCCTCTCATTATCTTGTACAGCTCCATCAGTACACCTTTCATCCTCTGTCGCTCCAAGTTGAAAAGGCCGATTTCACTCAAACTATTCCCTTAAGGCATGCACCTCAATTCAGGCAAAATCCTTGTAAATATCTTCTGCACCCTTTCTATGGTTTCTACGTCCTTCCTGTAGTGAGGCAACCTGAACTGAGCACAGTACTCTAAGTGGGGTCTGAGCAGGGTCCTATATAGCTGCAACATTACCTCTAGACTCCTAAACTCAATCCCCCGATTGATGTAGGCCAATGCGCAGTATGCCATCTTAACCACAGCGTCAACCTGCGTAGCAGCTTTGAGTGTAATATGGACTCCTAGCCCAAGATCTCTCTAATTCTCTAAACTGCCAAGAGGCTTACCATTAATACTTTATTCTGCCATTATATTTGAATGAAAATGAACCACATCACACTTAGCTAGTTTGAAGTCCATCTGCCACTTCTCAGCCCAGCTCTGCATCCTATCAATGTTCCGTTGTAGCTTCCGACAGCCCTCCACACTATAATAGAGAGAACTAGTTAGGGTTGGGAAAGAACAATTGACACCTTGCTGATCTAGAAACAGCAGAAACTCATCAGGTGCTAGAAATCCAAGGAAGAGGCGAGAATTCTGTTAAGTTCCTCCAGCATTTTGTGTTTGATGTCTCTGATGTAATAGTCTTTTATGAGCATCTTAAATTTGGCAAAGGTCAAAGGATAACTGAGATGTTTCAATCGGCAAAGGAATGGGGAGTCCGGTAAGCACATGAATATGCAGAATTCGGAAGGATCTGAATCACATGCAGCAAACACTTTAACTGGGGGGACACATACAGGAGTATCTGTGGAAATGAGTGAGATTGCAGATTTGTGCATTAGCTCCATCATGCACAGGTCATTCTGAAGGGGCGGGGTGAGTCGCTAAATTCGCAGTCCTCTTTAGAACAATGGGGTAACAAGGTCCTTCAAAGGGAATTTAGGGATTTGGGCAGAAAGTTAAGATCTAGGACAGGGGTGGTGATCTCAGGATTACTTCCAGTTCCGCCTGCTTCCAAGTTAACAGATGGTAATGTAGCACAGTTTAATGTTGGCTAACAATCAAGTACACAGATCACTGGAGTCTCTTTCGGGATAGACGGGATAGGTGTAGGGAGAATAGGACACACCTGGGCTAAGGGGAGATAATAGTCTCACAGAGAATTTTGCTGCAGCTACCCTGAAGTGTTTTAACATGTGGCATGTGGGGATTAGAGGGTGGCGACAAGAGCTACAGCGTAGGAAGCAGCTTTGAGCACAGGGTAAAGACGAGAACAAGGAACGCCAAACGGAAGTCCAGTTGGGGCCATGTTAATGACCACAGTAGCACCTCGTGGCTGAGTGGTCATTCCTGAGGCTCATCCAGTCAGACAATGTGGATAGAACTCAGCAACAATAAAAGCGCAATCAGTGTAATGAAATTATACTGCGGGCCTCCAAATAGGCAGTAAGTGATAGGAACAGATAAGTTCGCAAATTATGGGCTGATGTAAAAACCATCGAGTAGCCGTAGTGTGTGAATAATCTCCCCATAATGACTGGGAGTCCCTTACCGTCTGACACTTGAATGGAGCGTTATTTGTTAGAAGTGTTCAGGAAGGTTTCCAGAAACAGTATGCAGATGGACGACCAGGAAGGAGACTTGGTATTGGGAAATGAGCCGAGCGAGATGATTGGATTTTCATTGGGAAAGATCTAAGGATAATAAATCTGGATGAAGGACGGGGATCATTCTGTGACTTAGGATGATGAGAAATATTGTATTCAGATAAAACAGTATGTGAATTCATATGTGCAGTTTCAGAAGATGAAAATGGATAGGCAGCAAGAAACAAGTTACACTGTGAATCAGGAGAGTGAACAGTGACAGGAAATGTCTTCAGGGAGGAGGCTCAAGTATCCCAAGTCATTTGATGCATACAGTAAAAACAACGTTATACAGAGGAGAGGACAAAATCACTCAAGGACAAAGAAGGTGGTTCATTGCTGAACCCAGAGTTAGCATGTGATGTTAAAACTGAATACCTTGCATTGGTGTTCACTAAGAAGAAGGACCTGGATAAAGCGAGATCAGGAAGGGGATTTGCTGATATTCTCCGACGTGTTAATCCCAAGGAGAAGGTGGCAGTGGGTCTGTCAAAGAGTATTAAGTTGGATACTTATCTTGGGCGATTTAGTCCATCGGGAGACACAGAACTTATGCAGCCAAACATACAGTTTGAACTAGCATCATGTTCAACACGCGCACAGTAAGCTGAAACAACTGTTCCAGTGCTGTTCTGTTCACTGTTTATTGGTCAATGATTTGAGGCCCAGTGGGAAAAGGATCAAACGGCCATTTATTGTGATACACGGACTGTGGCTCTCATCTGGGATATATTGCCTGCAGGGGTGATGGGAGAAACCAGTCAAATTCAACGCAATACAACACATGTAAGACATATAACCTCATAACACAGTATAGGTAACATATATGCATAGATTAATTGTGTGTACGTAATATTTACCTTTCTATTATTAAATTTAAGGACATCTGATCTGAATCAAAAGTGCTGAGATGGACTGAGAATTTATTGTCAGATTATAAACAGACCTCGGGATTTTTTTTTCTCTCTTACACGTGATATTTTCTTTAGGACCAGCGAAGGGATCAGAATTTTGGAAAAAGTTGATCAAAATCTAAATCAGTGACCTGCCCAAATCAGTTAACTGTGGCATTTCCAAGTTTAAAAACGGCGGGGAATTGGGAATAAAATTTAAGAAGAGTTGGACGGCGAGATCATGAGCAATGAAGTAAAAAGTTAGTACAAGCAGAGCTGGCGTACCGAGTTTTTGAAACAGACTTCATCTCTTATTCGCCAGCGGCCGAACTGTGATCTATCCAGCCTGGCAAAGGGATTATAGTCACCTCCGAATAAATTGCCTTCATTCCGTGTCTGCTGATTGTCATCTCAGCAGCCAAGAATAAAATCTCTCCCTGCCCTGTCTGCCTTAGATAAAACTCCATTTACCGGGAACCACAGAGAAGACACTACAACGGTAGCACAATTGAAAACAATTGTGTTTGTCAGCGTTCATCATTCCAGGCCCAGGTCTTCTCTGCAGAAATTCCTCACATCTGACCATTGGGCTGAGACATATTCAACTGCTTCATCAGTTACTTTTCCTGCACCGCCGGGTTCTAGGAATGTGAACATAAACATGAGAAAATTAGAATTATTCTCGTAGATATTTGCTTATTCTCTAATGCATTTCAAAATTGCCGATACATGGGACCCTCAGAAGAACACAATACTAGATGAAGTACAGAAATCAGTGAATATACCGTCTTCCATAGATCAGAGGGCATCTGCGTGGAATTAATGTTGTATATGCAGCAGTTTACTCGACTATATTTTCTGCAAAACGTTGTGTGCTTCAATAATTGCCATTTTTGGTTTCCATTTTCCTTGTCTCCAGTATTTTACATAGAAACATAGAAATCTACAACACATTACAGGCTCTTCAGCTCACAATGTTGTGCCGACTATGTAACCCACTCTAGAAACCGCCTAGAATTTCCCTACCACAAAGCCCTCTATTTTTCTAAGTTAAATGTACCTACCTGAGATTCTCTTAAATGATGCTTTGCATCCGCCTCTACTAGCTGGCAGTGTATTTCACGCACCAAACACGTTCTGTGTAAAAATATTTACCTCTTTTATCCCGCTTGTACGTACTGCAAAGTACCTTAAATATATGGCCACTCGTGTTGGCCATTTCTGCCCTGAGGGAAACAATCCGCTGGCCATCCACACGATTGATACCTCTCATCACTTCAATCAGAACACCTATCATGCTCCGTCACTCCATGGAGAAATGGCCAAGTTCACTCAATCTATTCTCATAAGGTGCGCGCTCAAAACCAGTTATAATCCTTGTAAATCTCCTCTGCGCTCTTGCTATATTATCGATATCCTTCCTGTAGTGAGGAGACTAGAACTGAACACGGTACTCCAACTGGGCTGTAAGGTCTTTTATGGTTGTATTATTACCGCACGGCTTTTCAAATCAACCACGGTTGAAAAAGGCCAACATATCATACGCCTTCATAACAACGCTGTCAACCAGCGCAGTAGTTTTGAGTATCCTATGGACATGAACCCCAATGTCTCTCTGAGCCTCCGTACTGCCACGAGTTTTGCCATCAATAAATTTACTATATTGCGTGTATTTAAAGTAGAAATATGTACAGTTGCATGCAAATGTTTGTTCACCCCTGGTTAAAATTTCTATTAGTGTAAATAGTCAAGTGAGTAGAAGATGAACTGATCTCTAAAAGTCATAAAGTTAATGATGAAACATTCTTTTCAACATTTTAAGAGAATTCAGCTCTCAGATTTTTTTTTTTACCAAGGCCTCAGACCTTAATGAGGTTGTTACGGTTTGGCCTGTTCACAGTCATCGTTAGGAAATGCCAAGTGATGCAAATTTCAAAGCTTATTAAATACCCTGACTCCTCAAACCTTGTCGCAAGAATGAGCAGCCATGGGCTCCTCTAAGCAGCTGCCTAGCTCTCACAAAATTAAAATAAATGAAGCCCACTGGGCAGGAGAAGGCTATAAGAAGATAGCAAAGCATTTTCAGGTAGCGTTCCCTCAGTTTGTAATGTCATTAAGAAATGGCATTTAACACGAACGGTGGAGGTCAAGTTGATGTCTGGAAGATCAAGAAAACTTCCGAGAGAACTGCTCGTAGGATTGCTAGAAAGGCAAATCAAAACCCCCGTTGAACTGCAAAAGGCCTTCAGGAAGATTTAGCAGACTCTGAAACGGTGGTACCCTGTTCTACTGTGCAGCGACAGCAGCGACATATTGGAAACAAGTCCTGTGGACTGATGAATTTAAAATAGAATCTTTTGGCCGCCATGAGCAAAGGTATGTTTGGAGAGAAAAGGGTGCAGAATTTCATGAAAAAGAACACCTCTCCAACTGTTAAGCATGAGGGTGGATCGAACATGATTCGGGCTTGTGTTGCAGCCAATGGCACGGGGAACATAGTGAAGAATGAACTCAATTAAATAGCAGCAAATTCTGGAAGCAAACTTCACACCGTCCGTAAAAGAGCTGTAGATGAAAAGAGGGTGGCTTCTAAAACAGGATAATGATCCAAAACACACAACGGACTAGTTCAAGAGGTGCAAGCTGAAAGTTTTGCCATGGCCCTCACAGTCCTCCGGCCTAAACAATATCCAAAATCGGTGGATATACTTCAAAATTGCAGTGCATACAAGACAGCCCAAGAATCTCACAGACCTAGAAGCCTTTAGCTGGGAAAAGTGGGTGAATATCCCCCAAGCAAGAAGTGAGAGAGTCTTAGCTGGCTACAGAAACCGTTTGCAAGCTGTGATACTGGCCAAACGGTGTGTTACTACTTACTGACTATGCAGGGTGCCCAAAATTTTGCTTCTGGCCCTTTTCCTTTTCTGTTATATTGAAACTGTAAAAGATGGAATTTTTTAAAAAAATAAATAAAGTAATCTTGCTCAAGATATTGAAGAAACGTTTCATCTTTAACTTTATGCCTTTTGGAAATCAGCTCATCTTTTACTCGCTTAGCTATTCACTAACAGAAACTTTGAAGAGAGGAGTGCAGGATAGTTTTTTGCAGCAATACATAGAGGTACCAACTAGAGAAGGGGCAGTGTTGGATCTCCTGTTACGGAATGAGATAGGGCAGGTGACAGAGGTATGTGTTGGAGAGCACTTCGGTTCCAGTGATCACAAAACCGTTACTTTCAATATAATTATGCAGAACGATAAGACTGGACCAAGGGTTGAAATTTTTGACTGGAGAATGGCTACCTTTGAAGAGATGCGAAAGGATTTACAAGGAGTGGATTGGGACAATTTGTTTCATGGGATGGATGTAATAGATAAGTGCAGGTCATTTAAAGGTGACATCTTGAGGGTACAGGATCTTTATGTTCCTGTGAGGCTGAAAGGAAAGATTAGAAGTATGAGAGAGCCATGGTTTTCAAGGGATATTGGAAACTTGGTTCGGAAAAGGAGAGGGATCTAAAATAAATATAAGCAGCTTGGTGTAAATGACGTGCTTTAGGAATATAAAGAATGTAAAAAGAATCTTAAGAAAGAAATCAGAAAGGATAAAGAAGAAACGAGGCTGCATTGGCAAGTATATTAATAGTAAAAGGATAGTGAGGGATAAAATTGGTACCATAGTGAATCAGAGTTGAAGATATGTGCGGAGTCAAAAGAGATGGGGGAGAATTTGAACAATTTATTTTCATCAGTATTTGCTAAGGAGAAGGATATTGAATTGTGTAAGGTAAAGTAAACAAGTTGGGTATTTATGCAAAGTATGATGATTTAAGAAGAGGAAGTACAGGCGCTTTTAAGGAATATATAAGTGGATAATTCTCCGGATCTGGATAAGATCTTTCCTTCGACCCTGAGGAAGTTAGTGTCGAAATAACAGGGGCTCTGACAGAAATATTTCAAATATCATTAGAAACTGGGATGGTGCCGGAGGTTTAGGGTATTGCTCATGTTGTTATATTGTTTAAAACGGGTTCTAAGAGGAAACATAGCAATTATCTGCTGTGAGTTTGAAGTCAGTGGTGGGTAAATTGATGGAAAGTGTCTAAGGGATGGTATATCTAATTATTTGGATAGACAGGGTCTGACTAAGAACAGTCAACATGGATTTCTGCGTGGAAGGTCATGTTTGACAAATCATATTGAATTTTTAAAGAGGTTACAAGGAAAGTTGATGAGGGTAAAGCGGTGGATGTTGTCTATGTGGACTTCAGTAAAGTCTTTGACAAGGTTCCACACGGAAGGTTAGTTAGGAAGGTTCAATCGTTAGGAATTAATATGGAAATAGTATAATAGATTCAGAAGTGGCTGAATGGGAGATGTGAGAGTGTAGTGGTGGATAACTGTTCGTCAGATTGGAGGCCGGTGACTAGTGGCGTGCCTCAGGGATCTGTATTGGGTCCTTTGTTGTTTGTCATATATATTACTGATATGGATGATGGGGTGGTAAATTGGATTAATAAGTATGCAGATGATACTAAAATAGGTGGCATTGTGGATAATGAAGTAGGTTTTCAAAGCCTGCGGAGAGATTTCCGACAGTTAGAAGAGTGGGCTGAAAGATAGCAGATGGAGGTTAATGCGAATAAATGTGAGGTGTTACATTTCGGTATGACGATTCAAAATAAAACATACATGGTAAATGGTGGGGCATTGAAGAATGTAGTAGAACAGAGGGATCTAGGAATAATGGTGCATAGTACCCTGAATGTGGAATCTCATGTGGATAGGGTGTTGAAGAAAGCTTTCAGTATGCTGGCCTTTATATATCAGAGCATTGAGCACAGGAGTTGAGAAGTTATGTTGAAATTGTATAAGGCATTAGTGAGGCCAAATTTGGAGTATTGTGTACAGTTCTGGTCACCGATTTATCGGAAAAAGGGCAATAAATTTGAGCGAGTACAGAAAAGATTTACTAAAATGTTGCCTGGGTTTCATCTCCTAAGTTATAGAGAAAGGTTGAACAAGTTAGGTCTTTATTCTTTGGAGCGTAGAAGGTTGAGGGGGGACTTGATAGAGGTATTTAAAATTATGAGGGGGATAGATTGAGTTGACGTAGATATGCTTCTTCCATTGCGAGTGGGAGAGGTTCAAAAAAAGAGGACATGAGTTGAGAGTTAAAGGGCAAAAGTTTAGGGGTAAAATGAGTGGGGAACTTCTTTACTCAGAGAGTGGTAGCTGTGTGAAACGAGCTTCCAGCAGAAGTGGTTGAGGCAGGTTCGATGTTGTCGTTTAAACTTAAATTGGATAGCTATATGGACAGGAAAGGAATGGAAGGTTATGGGCTGAGTGCAGGTCGGTGGGAATCGGTGAGAGTAAGAGTTCGGCACGGACTAAAGGGCAGAGATGGCCTGTTTCCACGGTGCAATTGCTATATGGTTACATGGTTAATCACGGAGAATCTTACCAAATGCCTTACTGAAATCCATATACACTACGTCCGCTCCTCTACCTTCATCAATGTGTTGTGTTTCATCCTCAAAGAATTTAATCAGGTTGAACGGCCCTTGACAAGTCAACCTGACTATCCTCGCTCAGATTATGTCTTTCCAAATGCTGTTAAAGCCCGCCTCACAGGATGTTCTTCAACAACTTGTTTACGACCGAAATAAGACTCGCTGGTCTATAACTATCTTTACTCCCTTTCTTGAGAAAGGAAATAACAATTACTATCTTCCAATCATCTTGTACTTCTATGATCCCTAGTGATGACGCAAGATTATCGCCAGAGGCTCAGCAATCTCGTCCCTTCTTTACCACAGTAGCCGGGGATATATATCTTTCGGTCCCGGCCACCTATGTAACTTAATACCTTTCAAAAGCTCCAGCACATCTACTCTGTTAATGTCTGTACACTCAAGTGTTAGTCCACTGTGAGTCATCTCCACAATTGCCAAAGACTTTTCACTGGTAGAGCCAAGTAATTATTAATTATCTCTGCTACCACCTCCGGATCCTTGCATATGCTTCCACTCTCGCTTCTCATTGGTCATATTCTCACACGGCTCGTACTCTTGTTCTTCACATACGTGCGGAATGCCTTGAGCTGTTCCTTAATCTGGCTTGCCAAGGCCTTTTCATGTCCCCTAAACTTACTTCAAATTTCGACACAACACAATCCACAATGACTTCAACATCCACCACTTCACCCATCGTCTCCACAGTTTGTATATGTACTTTTACTCAGCAGGATATCCTCGCTCTACTCCCCAATACGTCTATTTATAAAGCTCACGACTCCATCTGCCCTGTTCTACTGAAACAGGAAATGTTATGTTGCACTAGAAGACCTGGAAATGCTACTTTACACTAATAGTGTTGATTTGTTGTTTAACAGAACTGCTGTCAGAGGAATTTATCCTACCTGCAATCGTGATGTAAATTCATGGCTATGAATCGTATCTGATCTCGCTGCCTCATATTATATTCAATAGGGCTGAATGAACAACATCATTTTGCTGCATTTGAAGGCAGATTTTCAACCGACAACGTAGCCTTTCCAGGGGTTCGGTGTAGCACGCTGAACATTGCCAGGGATTCCGAGTCAGCTTTTGAACTTAAGGATATTCAGAGGGCGAAATTCACCAAAGGCATCACTGGATTTGGGGTGACAGTCTGAAGACCTCGCTTATAAAGTGCTACACCCTGAAATTGACGTTATCAGACTTTCGGTCCACAAACCAATGGTTAGATAGTGAGAATACAAGTTAACTACATCAGCTTCCTTTCTAGACCAGAGTTCAGCTGTATGACATGTCCATTGGCCTCTGGATACCATCGCTTCTGAACTTAGAACAAAACATTGAAAAATACTGCACAGGACCAAATCGTTAGACCTTCAAAGTTGTCCTGAATCAGAGACAACGTAATTCAACAAAACCCCAAAAACTGATCCCTCCTACCTACAGAAATTCAATGTACCTTCATCTTCTTCGTTATCACGTACCTGTCAAAACGTCTCTTAAAAGCTACTACTACCATACCACGTGGCGCATTCCCGGTATCCACCACTTTCTGAGTGAAAAAGTAAGCCCTCACATCTCTTTTTAACCCACCCGCTTCACCTTCAATGCATGTCCTCTAGTTTTAGACATTTCTAACCTGTATAAAAGATACTCCATGTCTACCTGATCTGCGCTTCGCAAAAACGTGATAAACCTCTGTAAGCTCTTATTTCAGGCTCCGCCCGTCCAAAAAAAAACCTCAAGTTTGTCCAGCTTCTCATGAGAGCATATACACTGTGAACCAGACAACATAATGGTAAACTTCTTCTGCGCCCTCTCTAATGTTTCTCCATCTTTCCTCAGCTGAAGCGACGAGAGCTATCTGCAACATTCCAGCAGTCTCTTCAAAGTTGCAACATGAAATTTGACCTCAGTGCCTCGACTAAACAAAAGCAAGCATTCTGCAAGCATTCTTAACGACACGATAGACCCATGCTGTCACCTACCAGGAGCTAAAGAACTGGATATCAATCCTTCTGTTCAGCAGCACTGTTAAGAGTCTTGTGCTTAACTGTTAACTGTCTCTTTGAATTTGGCCTACCAAGGTTCAACATCTCATATTTATCAGTGCAAAGCTCCATCTGCCTTTTCTCTTCCCATATCTATATATCATCTATATCACACGGTATTCTATGCTATTCTTTCTATCTATCCACAACTGCACCACGCTAGGTATCATCGACAAACTTACTAAAAGACCCATCTGCTTTTTCGTCCCGTCATTTTTATATTTCACAAACATTAGCGGTCTCAGTACAGATATCTGCAGAGCACCAATAATTACAGATCTCCAGCTCAATAAGTCTCGTATAAAACTCCCCTCTGCCTTCCCTGCACAAGCCAGCTGCGAACGTAAACAGCCAATTTGCTGCGGGCCCCATGTATCCTAACCTTCTGGATTAGTGTCCTGCCAAAATGAAGACCAGATCGGGCCACGTTAATCAGCAAAGAGGCACCGAAGGGCAGACGTGAGTTCATTGCATTGCAGGATTTATAACAGGAAACAAAGACTTACCTACAACCTGGAGTACTACATGGCATGATGGTACAGCCATTACAGAGATCTGATTGAGAGAAGAGAGGACAGTTACCTAAACATTGCAGGATTCAGATGATTCACACCGTCCAGATGGGGGTAAAAGAGGTTCAGGGAGATTCACTGCTGTTCAGATAGAATGTCACAAGGTCAAGGTCATTCTAGAAACTCATCCAGTCAGACAATGTGGATAGAATTCAGTAGTAAAGAAGGTGCAGTCACTGTGGCGGGATTGTACTGTAGCCTTCAATATCTAGTTAGAAAGGGAGGAACAGACATGTTAGCATATTATAGGCTGAAGTGAAAACAATAGTTCAGCAACAAAAGGCTTTGAAGGGACATTATATATAGTTGTATTTGGGAAGGTTTCCGAAACAGTACGTAGATGATCATTAAGACAGGAAGACAAGCTTGACATAATATTGGGAAATGAGCCAGCCGAGATGACTGGCATTTCATTGGGAAAGATCTAAGCTTTAAAGATTTAAAGATGGTTATACGGGCACTTGCAGGTGGTTGAATCCAACTTTGGGGAAGTTTAATTACAAGAGAATTGGACAGGAATTGCAGAGAGCAGTCTGTAAGCCGCTGTTTCTGGATAAGGCCAGATCTGATATGTGACAGTTACTTACAGTCCAGCCGGTCAGAATGCGGGACTTCCGAATCCCTGTGAGGAAGGTAGAGAAGGATGGGCACATTCAGCACTCAGGGTGATGGGAGATATCGTATTTGATTTAAAAAAATATTTGAAACTAAAATTGGACAGAATCTGGGAGGAACATTCATGAAGCACAAACACTGTGAATTAGGAGAGAGAACGATGGCCTGGAAATATCCCAGTAAGGAGGATCAACGAGAGTCCCAAGGTAATTTATGCATTCACAATAAAGGACAGTGTATTGGTGAGAGGCCAGGAGCACTCAAGGACAAATGATGGGGTTACAGCTGGGGCCACCATTGCATTCACTGGTGTTCGCAATTGGACGGACGTTGAGGAAAGCGAGATCAGGATGTGAGCATGATGATATTCTTACGCGTGGTTATACTAAGTAGGAAGTGGTGTTCGGTCGCTGAGAGTATTATGGTGGGTAACTCCTTTGGGGGATTCACTCTACTGTGGGACACAGACCACATGCATGTAAACATGATGTTTAAATTGGCATCATAGTTAACATACAAACACTAAGCTAAGGGCACTGCTCCTGTGTTGTACTGCTCACGGCTTCTCGGTCAATGATTATAGGCCCAGTAAGCAGAAGATCAAAGGGGCATGTGATACAACTCTTATTTCTGTATTGACTGTGGTTCTCATCTGGGACACACTGCCTGTAGGGATGGTGGGGGCAACCAGACAGAGCATTCAAAGAGGCACCGATTAGGACGTGAAGAAGAAATAAACTGCGGAGCTTTGGGAAGAAAATGGGGATCTCGATATTGGGAATGTTGTGCCAGGAACTAGTATAGACTCGATAAAACGGCCTGGCTTACCCCACGGAGGCGAGGACAAGAAGAGATAATCACCAAAGAACGACAGACAGTTCCATCTCTGCTCCGGCGTAGCTCTGAGTCTCAGTTGCGCCAGCAACCTCAGCTGGCTGCGGGCACAGCCATTCCCTACCTAGCTCGGAGTGACTGGCAGCCACTGACCTGGTTCGGGACACAGCCAAATTCATACTGCCAAGACAGCTCCGACTACCGACAGCAAGGCTCGATGAAGTGATGGTTCTCCAACACGGCCTAAAGATGACAAGTGGCCACTCTAGCATTCCACCGGCAGGTTGCTCCCAGGGGATCATGACATGACAAACCTGCAGCCCACACTCAACCCCAAGGCTGCTTATATTCCAAGCCGCAAGATGGCAATCATTTGCCTATGTTTAACTCAGCTGGAAGACACGGATTCCTGAGTTTAATGACCGGAACATGAACCGGAATACAGACTTCACGGACCCGACCATGACACTTATGAAGTATAGTCGCTGTTTTTACATCAGCCCATAATTTGTGAGCATATCTGTTCCTATCACTTACTGCCTATTTGGAGGTCTGCAGTATAATTTCATTACACTGATTGCGCTTTTATTGTTGCTGAGTTCTATCCACATTGTCTGACTGGATGAGCCTCAGGAATGACCACTTCAGCCACGAGGTGCTACTCTGGTCATTAACGTGGCCCCAACTGGACTTCCGTTTGGCGTTCCTTGTTCTCGTCTTTACCCTGTGCTCAATGCTGCTTCCTACGCTGTAGCTCTTGTCGCCACCCTTTTAATCCCCACATGCCACACGTTAAAACACTTCAGGGTAGCTGCAGCAAAATTCTCTGTGAGACTATTAGCTCCCCTTAGTACAGGTGTGTCCTATTTTCCCTACACCTATCCCGTCTATCCCGAAAGAGACTCCAGTGATCTGTGTACTTGATTGTTAGCCAACATTCAACTGTGCTACATTACCATCTGTTAACTCGGAAGCATGTGGCCTGGAAGTAATCCAGAGATCACCATCCCGGTCCTACATCTTAACTTTCTGCCCAAATCCCTAAATTCCCTTTGAAGGACCTTGTTTCCCCATTGTTCTAAAGAGGACTACGAATTTAGCACATGCAGTCATACAACTGGACCATCAGATAACCCGTACTGTTTCCATATCCTGGATCAGAGAGGTTTCAGTTCTGTGTTTCGTTCTCCCATTCTTCCGATTCGCGATCTTTGTGACCCAGACATTATCCCTTCTCACACGTTCCTTGGGAACTTACAAATGTATACAATTGATATACCACGTTGCATAAGCAACTGCTGACAGATTAGGGTGAATTTTATTCTGAGTTACCAATCAGGACTGTTGACCCAAGGACAGGCATTGCCCAAGGAACCTGCACTGACATTAATTTTAGAGGTCCATTGCAGGGCACTGACATTACTGTGTAATTCACACAAGTTCTGGACCAGGGGCAAATGAGTCCGTACAGATACATCTGACATTGGATACATTGGAAATTCGTGCTCTTCTTCAAAATTCAAGATGCGTTATTTTCTTTTTTCATTATTTTTTATAAGTTTTTACAATGCAACAACAACAAAAATAGTAAAAACAAGAGCTTTTTTCAGGGCAAAAGAAACGTATCAAATGTACAGTTCATAACAGTTAAGGAAAAGCACCCATAGTAGAAACGTATAAAGTCAGTCACCTCCCCACCCTACCGCTACCAAGCCAACCTTACGATATATAGAAAAGCTAATCAGAACTTTTATCACCACAGAGCTATAATTACAAAAAGAAGTTATATTGCCTACTACCTGAGTTTATGTTCGCACATTAAAAAAACGTAAGTCTTAACTGAGAAAAGCTGGAAATAAGGGATTTAAATGCAAAAGAAAAAAGGAACGATAAAGCCTTAATGTAAACGCGAATTTTGAAAATATTCAAGAAAAAGTCCCCGCACCTTTTGAAATTTTATGTCCGCATTAAGAAGTGAATAATGAATCTTTTCAAGGTCTAAGCAGGGCATACTGTCTCTAAGCCATTGAGCCTGAGTGGGTGGGACTACATCTCTCCACCTAAGAAGGACTGTTTGTTTAATGTCATTTCCAGTAATCAAGTGGAAAGGGGAATTAAACAATTGTAACTGTGGACCTGAAAGAAGATAAGTCACTTGAAGCAGATTGTCTACACCACAAAATCTGAAATTGGAGCTGCAGAGATTGTGCAGGCATTAGAAATGACCTTTCAAGAATCAATCGTTTCCGGCATTTTTTTCTGGAGAAATGGAAAATTGCAAATGTCACTCCATTTTCAAGAAGGGAGAGAGGCAAAAGAAAGAACATTGTCAGCCTGTTAGTCTGAGAGCAGTACTTGGGAAGATGTTGGAGTCCATTGCTAAGGATGTGGTATCAGTGTACTTGGAAACTCATGATAAAATGGGCCATTGTCAGCATGGTTTCCTTCTGTGAAAATTTTGCCTGACAAATCTGTGGGAATTCTTTGAAGAAATAACAAGCAGGATAGACAAAGGAGGATGTTGTGAACTTGGATTTTAACAAGGCCTTTGCAAGTTGCCACACGTGATGGTAAACAATTTAAGAATGAATGGTATCACAGGGAAGATACTAGTAGGGATAGAGCATTGACTGCATGGCAGGAGACAAAGAGTGGTAATAAAGGGAGCCTTCTCTAGTTGGCTGCTGGTGACTGGTGGTGTTCCACAGGAGCTTGTGTTGAGGCCCCTTTTTACGTTAAATATCAATGACTTGAATGATGGAATTCATAGCATTGTAGCCCATCCTGCAGATGATACGAAGATAGATGGAATTTCAGGTAGCTTTGGGGAAGTAGAGAGGCTACAGAAGGACTTAGAGAGATCTGAAGAATGAGTAAAGAAGCATCAGATCGAATAGTACCAGAAAGTGTAATGTCAAGGTCGTTGAAAAGCCTCGATGGAGTGGATGTGGAGAGGCTGCTTCTGCTGGTGGGAAGTCTAAGACCAGAGAACACAGCCACAAAATAGAGGGACTTCCTTTTAAAATGGAGAAAAAGTGGAATTTCATTAGCCTGATAATGGCGCATCCGTGGAGTTTGTTGCAACAGGTGGCTGTCGATGCCAAGTATGTTTAAGGCAGAAATTAATAGATTCTTAATTGGTCAGAGCATGAAGGGATACCATGGGAAGGCAGGAGACTGGGGCTGAGAGTAAAGATGGATCAGCCTTGATAAAATGGCGGAGCAGACTCGATTGACCATACGGCCTAATTCTGCTCTATATCTTTTGGTGATACAAGCTGCTTGCCCGACATACTCGCTCCATTCTGCTGGCACAATTATTTCACAGATCTTTTTGAATAACTTCTGCCACTCCATAAATGAAGTGTTCATTTAGATTTCCATCAAATAGAGAAATATCATTTGCATCAGTCAATCACCACCAAATCTGCTAACCAATTAGGGACGCTGTCCAAAAAAAGCAGATTGTCTTGAATTTGCAGGTTTTGTGTCTTAATTGGGTTTGAAAAATAGAAATATCTGTATCAATGAAATACAGCAATATCTGACATTAGGCTGTCTACCATTTATTTAGTCGATTTCAAAAGCTGTGGAGCATTTCCACCATTTTGTGTTCGAATCTATTTCAGATCCCAGCTTCTGCAGTTCAGTGCTGTTTTATCTGATTTGTTCCTATGTTTATTGTACTGTGCTTATTAAAATAAGTTCACCTAAATGTTGACTCCGAGCTTAATGATGATTCCAAAGCGAGAACGAACATCGAAACTTCCACTTTTACATATCACATGAAGAATTGTGGGAATCAATATAATGTGTCTGAAAGATAAAGACAACGCTACTTGTGCTTCAGTAGAGCCAAAAGGAAGTTGAATTTCTCTGTCCACCCTCTCAAACACTCACCTCAACAGTTTTGTCGGAATCCTGTCAGAAAGGACGGAGGTTGCAAAGAGATCTGATTAATAATCAATTTACATCAATTTACAAAAGGCATATGATAAGTAGACAGCGTGAGCCCGTTCCTTTGTCTGTTGGGTTAGGATGGGTGAGGGGTGTATATGCCGAATTATCAGTGAGTATATGCAAATTAGTCAGTGGATGACGTTTACTTAGATTTTCAAAAGACCGGTGATAAGACACCACACGTGAAACTGTTAAAGAAGATAAAAGCTCATAGTATTATGCTTTATACTTCATACTTTATTGTCGCCAAACAATTGATACTAGAGCGTATAATCATCACAGCGATATTTGATGTTGTTCTTTGTGCTCCCTGGGCTATAAATCAATAGTAAATATTAAACATTTAAATTATAAATCATAAATAGAAAATAGAAAAGGGAAAGGTAATGCAAAGGAATGGCCCAGATCAGGGTCTGGATCCTTTCAGCAGTCTTATCACAGTTGAAAAGAAGCTGTTCCCAAATATCGCCGGACGAATCTTCAAGCTCCTGAGCCTTCTCCCGGAGGGAAGAGGGACGAAAAGTGTGTTGGCTGGGTGGGACGTGTCCTTGACTGCACTGCTCCGACAGTGTGCGGTGTAAAGTGAGTCCAAGGATGGAACATTGGTTTGTGTGATGTGCTGGGCTGTGCTCACGATATTCTGCAGCTTCTTCCGGTCTTGGGCAGGACAACTTCCATAGCACGTTGAATGCACCCCAGAAGAATGTTTTCTACGGTGTATTTCTAAAAATTAGTGAGGGTTTTAGGGGACAGGCCAAATTTTCCTAGCTTCCTCAGGAAGTAAAGCCGCTGGTGGGCCTCCTTGGCAGTAGACTCTGCTTGGTTGGCCCAAGACAGGTCATTTGTGACATTGATCCCGAGGAAGTTAAAGCTTTTCACCCGTTCCACTTGCGCACCACCGATGTAAATGAAGTCGTGCGGTCCGCTACTCCTTCTGAAATCAACAGTCAATTCCTTCGTCTTGCTGACGTTGAGGGAGAGGTTATTATCCTCGCACCATGCCACCAGGTTCTTAATTTCCTCTCTGTACTCAAACTCATCATCACCCGAGATACGGCTTAAAGAAAAGATGCCGGAAATCCTATGTGTTGCCTTGGATTTCCAGCACCTGCAGGTTATCTCCAATTTGTACATTATCAACATGCTGATTTGACCGTTTCCATTCTGCCATCGGTGTCTATTGTATCTTTGTTGAAATCTGTGTGTGTGTGTGTGTGTGTGTGTGTGTGTGTGTGTGTGTGTGTGTGTGTGTGTCACAAAGAGAGAGAGAGATAGATAGAGAGAGAGAGAGAGAGAGAGAGAGAGAGAATAGCGAGAGAGACTGAAGGACAGTTCGAAATGGGAAACTGCATGGACAGAAGGTATAGATCGTGCAGTGTCGCTGGTCTTGTTGAAAGATGAATAATTAGGCACCAAACAGATGAAATCTGAAAATGTAGCTGCTTCGTGATAAAGCTCTGTTTCGGAACAGCTTCTTTCCAACGGATCTGGGGCGTACCTTCCAAATATCCAGACCTGCCTCTCGTTTTTTTTTTTTGCACTACCTTACTTTTCATTTTTCTATTTTCTATTTATGATTTATAATTTATTTTTTTAATATTTACTCATTTTTACTTTTAAAAAAAAAATAATATGCAATATTTGTAATCCAGGGAGCGGGAAGCGCAGAATCAAATATTGCTGTGATGATAGTGCGTTCTAGTAGCAATTGTTTGGCAACAATAAAGTATAAAGTATAAAGTATTTTCAGCACAGACATTGTTGAGGAAATGCCCAAGAACTTTAATGTATCTTTCTTCAATCAGCTCAATACATTCATCAGACAATGATGTTGAATTAAAGTGTTTGTTCAAGAAACTGTAACTGAGAAAGTTAGTGAAGTGTATAACCGTATCTATGGAAACGGATCCTCTGCAGAAATGAGAGCCGTTTTAAAAGCATCAGCTCAGAGTGTCTGCCAGAGCTGCGAATTCAGGAGCATCAGAAATTACAGCTTCTCCCTGAAATGGTGTTTCCGGTCATCAAGAGGATAGAAGCAGTTTACTATCCTTTTATTTCAGCCTTTGGAATTCCCGGTAAGCCGCAGTGTCAGCTGCCATTGGTGGGACATGATGTTTAATTCCGATGTTCTGAATTGCGATGTTTTTGTCGCTGATTTCTACTGTCACTTGCGCAGTCCCGGTATTCGGCACTTCAGGAATGGAAGAGAAACGCCGGGACTGCGGAATCTGGGATCTGGATCTAAATACAAAACGCTGCACGGATTTAAGAAATCTGCCAACATCTGTGGAAATGAGCCGGTTAGGCAGCGTTCTCCCAGCTGTTTAAGATATTCGGGTCTCTGTGTATTTGGTTTTGTAGATGCACTGTATTTGCAAATCTTCAGTTGATACAGCCCGAGATTATACAAATTGATTGTGTGATGGTGATGTGAACGGTTGTCTGAGTTAGGTGCCACAATCAAACTATCGACTGTCACTTCACATTTCAGTCATCAGTAAGGAATCTGTATTCAAATCATACTGAATTTAACGCACCAATGAAGGGAAAGTATTACAGGATCCCCTCATCCCTTCAGACTGCTGCATTGGCTTCTGCTCAGTCTTTTCTCAAGTTGATGTTTTCTGTCTCTTTTTCAGCGAACTTAGCGGCGATTGTGATCCTGTCCCGGGGAAAGTGCGGTCTCTCCAAATGTGTCACTCACTACCTGGTGGGAATGGCAGCGGCCGATCTCCTGGTCGTTTTCTCGGATCCGTTGTTAAGGTGGACCACTTCGTTTTATTTTCCACAGTCATTTGTGTTTATCACTCCTGTGTGCAGAACCCGTACTTGGTTGATCTTTGCGAGTACTGCGACCTCAGTCTGGCTGACTGTCGCATTCACCGTCGATCGATTTCTGGCTATTTGCTATGAGAAGCTGAAAAGAAAATATTGCACCGAGAGAACGGCGGCTATGGTTATCGGGACAGTGAGTGTGCTGGCCTGTTTGGAGACTGTTCCCTGGTTCTTTGTATGCGGGCCTAGAGAAATAATTGACGGTGTTCCCTGGGACTGTGTTCGTACACCGAGCTTCAAAAAATCTCCCTCATGGGCGGTATTTGAGATGTTTCACCGCATTTTAGTCCCCTGCGTCCCATTTTTTCTGATTTTACTGTTCAATATTCTGACTGTCAGGCGGATTCTAGCGGCCAGTCGAGCTCGCAGGGGGCTCCGGGGACAAAAGAGTGGAGAGAATGAAAAGGACCGGGAGATAGAAAACCGACGGAAATCCATCGTTTTGCTCTTCAGCATAACCGGTAGTTTCATATTGTTGTGGATAACGCAAGTGGTATTTTATATCTACAGACGGATTTCAATTAGTTTTATTGATTCCGTCACGGATCCCCGTTACATCACACAACATACATCGGGAATGCTGCAGATTCTCAGTTCCTGCACCAACACGTGTATTTACGCCCTGACTCAGAGCAAGTTCCGAGAGGAACTGAAGAATGCGGCGAAATACCCAATGAATTGGATTTTGAAACTCGTAAAACATTAGAAATAAATGCTGTAAGGTTTTACATTTCAAATGCCTTCATGCTCCCCGACTTGTGGGTAAATGGAAGCAAAATGATGAACAGAGTTACAAGGCAAACACAATAAAATCTGCCGATGCTCGAAATACAAAACAACACACACAAAATCAGATCCTGATGAAGGGTATCGGCCCAAAATGTCGATGTTTTTACTGTTTTCCATTTTGTTGGTGTTGCCTTAGAGATACAAAACAACTATTTACAACTGATCACTGGACTCACCATCCCAGAGAAGTATCCTTAGAATCCCACGTCTCGTCCTGTTAACATGAAGCTTGAGGCGAACCAATTCCCCCGCTTCCCGGTTCTGACAAAACTGCCTGACCATGAAGTATGTTTACTTCGGTATCAGACACTCTTGCTCCCGTCATTACCAGTCCTTTCCTTCACGGTCTGTTTCTCCTGTTTCTCCAACTGTAGGTTCTCCTTCACTCTGCCACCTTGAACTACTTTCCTTTAACAGAATTTAAACTGGTCTACAAATGAGGGCAACATACCGTTACATTTACTTGTAGCTCTGTTTGTGTGTCTGTCTGTGTGTGTTTGTGTGTGTGTGTGTGTGTGTGTGTGTGTGTGTGTGTGTGTCTGTCTATCTGTCTGTCTGCGTCTACCTGTGTCTGTGTGTGTGTCTGTCTGTTTTGTGTGTCTGTCTGTGTGTGTCTCTGTGTGTGTGTGTGTGTGTGTCTGTTTGTGTCTGTGTGTCTGTCTGTCTGTCTGTGTCTGTCTATCTGTGCCTGCCTGTCTGTCTGTCTGTCTGTGTGTGTGTGTGTGTGTGTGTTTGTGTGTGTGTATGTGTGTGTGTCTTAGAGAGAGAGAGAGAGAGAGAGAGAGAGGGAGAGAGAGAGATTGAGAGAGAACGAGCGAGGGAAAGGATAGGGAGAGATGGTGCGATGCCTTGCCTTACGCAGCTGAAATTGCTTTTTTTAGGAGGTGAAAAAAATAAAGTCATGTGGTTGCTGTGAATGTGGAAGTTACGAATGCCTTTGACAAGATTCCCCATGATAGACTCATCCAGAAATTCTGCAGGCATTGGATCGATGGAAATTTGGCTTCCCGAATTTGGAATTAACTTGTCCAGAGAGGAAGGGACCCTTCAAAAATTTCCACACCAGTTAATTTGTTGGTAGGAAGGCGTATGTTGTGCTGGCCATCATTAGTCGGGGGACGAAGTTTTATAGCTGCAGGGTGATGTTATAACTCTATAAAACTCTGATTAGACCATACTTGGAGTTTTGTGTTCAGTTCTGGTCACCTCATTATAGAAAGCACGTTAAAGCTTTAAAGGGGGTTCGCTGGGTATTTACCAAGTTTCTGCCTTAATCGGTGAACATGCATTACGAGGAAACGTTGAACAAGCCAGGGATTTGCCCTTTCGAGCAAAGGGGATGAGAGGAGACTTGACGGAGGTATACAAGAGAGAAAAAAAAGATTGGATATCATGGACACGCAGCGCCTTTTCACAGGGTGGAAGCTGGTTAACACGAGAGGACATACCTTTGTCATGGTCCCGTCCGTGAAGTCCGCTTTCAGGTTCACGGTCCGGTCCACGCTCCGGTCCAATGATCCCTATTCCAGGTTTTCCGGTCTTCCCCAGTTTCTGTTGAGGCAGCTGATTCATGTCTGGGCTGACTTCACAAATAGTTTCAGGATTCATCTTCTGGCTGCCGGACTGTTCCCTTCCCTTCCCTTCCCTTCCTTTCCTTCTGTATCCCTGACAGTTGCCACGGCAACTTACTTCGGCATTTACCACGGCAAGTACATCGGTAGTTATCACGGCAAGTTTCTCGGCGTTTACCACGGTAGGTTCCCTCGGCAGCCACTCCGGCCCTGCATCCTAAAAAGCGTCCGACACTGCGCCCTGAAAAGCATCACGGCCCCTGCGTTCATTAAATGAGCCCGGCCTTGCTTCCTGGAAAGCTTCCTGGCCCTGTGTCCTGGAAGGGTTCCGGTGGCTCCGAGACACCAGAAGGAGCCCCGGCTCCGACCCCTGTCACGTACGCCGTGACGGGGATAAAGGAACCAGCAGAGATGGAAAACACTTTGGGGTCTCGTATTGCTAAAAAATACTAATATTTATGAGTAACTACGCAATACAGTGATATAAATGTCGATAAATATAAGTAAATCAGTAAGTGCGGAAATAGATATATGAAAAGAACAAGCTTCTTTAGTCTAGGGGTAAAAAGATACAGTCTTATAATGTTGAGTAAAGTTCAGTTCAGTTCATTCGTGGTATTTAGTTGAGTAGTGTTGGAAAGAGAGAGAGAGAGAGAGAGTTGAGTCTTCAGGTGAGCAGTTGCCGTCGATCTTTTCGTCGTCCTCCGAAACCCTTTACAATTCACCGACTGTCACTTTATCCAGGGGGACCGGTTTTCCTGTGGTGGAGCTATCACGCCGACAAGGGTGGACACAAAGACAAATCCCCACCAGTCAACCCCTTCTTCACCGCTGGAATAACAATTTGGATCAATCCGCCTGATCGATCCTCAAAAACCCACTTTCTCTGCCGGCACAACAGTGCTGATTCAGTATCCAGATCAAGTGTCTGAGGTCTGTATCATCTGACCTCCCATTTGTTTGACCAGGCTGAGCATCACCTGTCATTCAAACAGTCGCTTCTTCCTTTGTCTGTAAAAGAATGTGAGCAGGCAACAAGTCCTTGGAAGTAACATCAATAATGTCCTGTTGGTCACCATAGCAACCTTCGACCTGCTCACTTTTTATCTCCAAAGTGAAACTCCAAAGTTAACTCCCGTGTGAGTCCAGCCGTCAATATTGGTCTCTCTCTCCTGTCCAAACAAACCATCAATGATGAATGTGTCTCTCTGTCTCTCTTCAAACAGTTTAATAGGGGCACTCCTGGATCCCCACACAACCCCAAGAAGGAGTCCCGGCTCCGAGCCCCAAGAAGGATTCTCTGCACCGAACACCAGCAAGTAACCAAGAGCCGAGCCCAGACCAGTCGAAGGGCCGAGCCCAGTCCAAGTAACCAAGAGCCGAACCAAGCCGGGTCCTGGAGGCACGTCCCGTCCAGGAGAACCTCGTCCAGTCCAAGAGTCAAAGCCGCACCCAGCCGAATCAGGAGTTCCACGCCCAGCACAGTGCTGTAGTATGTCGTCCTGTGCTGGGAATTCATCGTCCCGTCCTGAAGTCTCTCGTCACGCCCAAGAACCTCTCCTTATCCAAGCCTCGTCCTAGAGCCTCGTCCAGGCCATGTCAACGCTTCGTATTCCCTGTACTATTTTTGTGTCTCACCTGTTCCTACTCCCGAATCCCCGCCTGGATCGGGATTATGAGCCCCAGTCAAAGCCCATGTTCCGGATCCCTGTCCAGTCTCTGGCTCGCAGTCCAAGTCCAGGCTCCTTGTTTCAAGTTCCTCGTCCTGGTCCAACACTTCCAGTCCAAGTCCTAGCCCAGGGCCGGTGTCCTTGTCTCGTCCAGGTTCTGTGTCCATGCCCAGCATCCTTTCCTCCCTACTTCCCCTGCCTTTTTGACACTCCTAGGCCCATTTCCAGTATGTCAGTGTATGTGTCTTGCATTTGGGTCTCCACCAGGGCCCACATACGACTACCTTTCATGTAGCTGGAGGAAATTACAGGGGGAGGGGTACCAGGGACAGTTTAAAATTGCACAAAGAGTGTTAAGTGTTTCTACCTCCCTACCAAGGTGTTTCTGTAAGGAAACATTTAACTGTGATTCCTCCTTGGCTTCTGCTGAAATAAAATGGGAGTCGGTAAGCAAAACAGGGTTAGCTTGGAGCGGGATTGTTTTGAAGTTCAAGACAACCAGTGTACAACAATGTTGTCAGAGAGTCAAGTGCAGCTCTAATAGTTGAAGAGGTGAAAAACATGCTTGTCTGGGTTGACGGTCATCCGAGATCGGATAGGTGCAGCTGGTCCCACCGAGATGGAAATGTACCAGTGTACGGGAGTTTGGAGGGTAGACAAAGCGGCATCTTCTTTGGACCAAGGGTGAAACAGAGATTTGTCCCAGGGCAGACCACGGCTGGAGCTGAAGTTGTGAACAGTGTTGAGAGAAAGAGAGAAAAAGAGCAAGAAAAGGAAAATAGAGAGAACAAGAGACTGAGCAAGATAGGGAGAAGAGTGAGAGTGATTAAGAGAGAAACAGAGAGAGAGAGTGAGCCAGACAGAGAAAGAGAAAGACAGACAGATAGAGAAAAACCGAAAGAGACAGAAAAAGGGTGAGTGAGAGAAAGGGCAAGAGAGACAGAAAAAAGAGACAGCGAGAAAGGGAAAACCAGAGGCGGAGCAAGGGACAGAGAAAGAGAGAGAGAGAGAGAGAGAGAGAGAACAGTCTGGGTGACATTTGCTTGCCGTTCTGTATTGAAATTGTACGAGTTGTTATAAAGTGATTTGTTTAACACGCATGCACTGTCTCCTTTGTTTGCAAATGCATATGTAAATATCCTGTGCTGAATCAAAAAAGAATACTGAGTGAAATTTTAAACATTTTTCATTACAAGGAGTCTATTCGAACACACTTGAACATACAGGAAATAGAAGGATAAGAATCACATGAATGAACACCCATATACTTGTGACATACGTACCTTCATTGGTTGTGTCCTTGTCTGTAGAAGTTAGGAATTTATATTTGTTGTCTTTTTTTCTTTTTTTGACATTGAGCAACAGAAAGGACCCTGAAAACAAATTTCTACAAATCTGTCTAAATTCATTACAGTTGTTTAGCACAACATAATTCATTGCATAATTACTCACCCCCTTCAAGTCAGTATTTTATCAAGGCCTCAATCTTTAATTTCCTGTTTTTCTCCTAATTCCCTTTCATTGTCCCACGATTCAGACCGATAATTTCCCAATTACTTCTAATTCTCTTTGATGGCGACACACCTGGTTTCCATCAAAACCTACAGCATAAGAACCCCGGCATTTCAGCCACTATTCACCAGATTGTTGGTTTTGCCTAATGTTAATTAACGTTTCCCGGCGTTTAAGGACCGTGTGTTCTAAGTTTTGTTCCAGTTTCAAAGTTTGCCTTTGAAACTCCGTCTCTCTGTGTCAAGGCTCCGTGTCAAGACTTCGTGTCAAGATCCCTCCTATCTGCTGTTCAGCATTCATGTCCGCATACGTATCCTAACTCAATCTCTGTGCCTGTGTCCTGCATTTCGGTTCGCTTCATTCGCTCTTTGCAACAGAACGGACCAAGCAGACACGGATACCCTGCAACAAGACCTCGCCAGACAGGGTCCCCTACTGTGTCTGCACGATAAACTTCTCCAGGATGTCATGGAGACCGTCCGTTCCCTGTCTGCTAATGTAACGGTGATCGGTGACCAGGTGGACGGTGTATCCACTCATTTTACCGCAACCACTCCTGGAACCCTGAGTAACCAGCCCAGACAGCCTGTAGAGGCAACCCCATACGTGTCAGTAACATCCTCGCCAAGACAGCCGCACGTACCTGAACCAGAATCCTATGCTGGGGATTTGGGGAAGTTCCGGGCCTTCTTTCTGCAATCGTCCTTGGTGTGCGAACATCAGTCATTCATGTACTCCACGGATAAGTCGAAGGTAGCTCATATTACGGGTTATTCAGTGGCAGTGCCTTAGCGTGGGCTACAGCTGTCTGGGATACTCAACCAGATACCTGCTCCTCTTTCCCGACCTTTATCATAGAAATGAGAAAGATCTTTGACCACTCCGTCTGTGGTAAAAATGCCGCTCAGAGTCTAATCACTCTCCATCAGCACACACGCAGTGTTTTCGAATATTCCGTGGAGTTCCGGACGTTGCGGCCGACTCGGGGTGGAATGATTGGCACTCCAAGGGTTCTTTAGGAATGGTCTCAGCGACATAGTGAAAGACGAGTTCGCAACAATTGATAACACGGACAGCCTGGATTCCTTGATCTCCCTAGCCACCAGGTTGGACAATCGTCTTCGAAAACGCCAAAGAGAAAGAACTGGTCGTCCACCTCCTTTGACCACTCGACGGCATTCATTAAGGTATCCCACAAGCACAAGCCTCGATTCTCCTCCTGTTCCTAGAATACCTCCCAGCTGGGCCATTTCCACCGCTCCAGGAGAAGAACCCATGCAGCTGGGACGGTACCGTCTTTCCTCCACAGACCGACTCCGGAGATTGAGAGCGGGGAGTGTCTATATTGCGGCCAGTCCGTCCCCTTCCGTGCTACCCACAGATCTTTGAAGACCTAACCTGGTCCCAACATATCCTTAGCAGTTATAAAGAAAGCAAGACAACGACTATACTTCGTAAGTGTCATGGTCCGGTCCGTGAAGTCTGTATTCCGGTTCATGTTCCGGTCCTTAGACTCAGGAATCCGTGTCTTCCAGCTGTCCCTTGTTTTGGTTGAGTTAATCATAGGCACATGATTCCCATCTTGCGGCTTGGATTATAAGCAGCCTTGGGGTTGAGGTTGTGGGCTGCAGGTTTGACATGTCATGATACCCTGGGAGCAACCTGCCGGTGGAAGGCCAGAGCGGCCACTTGTCATCTTTAGGCCGTGTTGGAGAACCATCACTTCATCGAGCCTTGCTGTCGGTAGTCGGAGCTGTCTTTGCAGTATGAATTTGGCTGTGTCCCGAACCAGGTCAGTGGCTGCCAGTCACTCCGAGCTAGGTAGGGAATGGCTGTGCCCGTAGCCAGCTGAAGTTGCTGGCGCAACTGAGACTCAGAGCTACCCCGGAGCAGAGATGGAACTGTCTGTCGTTCTTTGGTGATTGTCTCTTCTTGTCCTCGCCTCCGTGGGGTAAGCCAGGCCGATTTATCGAGTCTATACTAATTCCTGGCACAACATTCCCAATATCGAGATCCCCATTTTCTTCCCAAAGCTCCGCAGTTTATTTCTTCTTCTCGTCCTAATCGGTGCCTCTTTGAATGCTCTGTCTGGTTGCCCCCACCATCCCTACAGGCAGTGCGTCCCAGATGAGAACCACAGTCAATACAGAAATAAGAGTTGTATCACATGCCCCTTTGATCTTCTGCTTACTGGGCCTATAATCATTGACCGAGAAGCCGTGAGCAGTACAACACAGGAGCAGTGCCCTCAGCTCAGTGTTTGTATGTTAACTATGATGCCAATTTAAACATCATGTTTACTTGCATGTGGTCTGTGTCCCACAGTAGAGTGAATCCCCCAAAGGAGTTACCCACCATAATACTCTCAGCGACCGAACACCACTTTCTACTTAGTATAACCCCGTGTAAGAATATCATCATGCTCACATCCTGATCTCGCTTTCCTCAACGTCCGTCCAATTGCGAACACCAGTGAATGCAATGGTGGCCCCAGCTGTAACCCCACCATTTGTCCTTGAGTGCTCCTGGCCTCTCACCAGTACACTGTCCTTTATTGTGAATGCATAAATTACCTTGGGACTTTCGTTGATCCTCCTCACTGGGATATTTCCAGGCCATCGTTCTCTCTCCTAATTCACAGTGTTTGTGCTTCGTGAATGTTCCTCCCAGATTCTGTCCAATTTTAGTTTCAAATATTTTTTTTAGTCAAATACGATATCTCCCATCACCCTGAGTGCTGAATGTGCCCATCCTTCTCTACCTTCCTCACAGGGATTCGGAAGTCCCGCATTCTGACCGGCTGGACTGTAAGTAACTGTCACATATCAGATCTGGCCTTATCCAGAAACAGCGGCTTACAGACTGCTCTCTGCAATTCCTGTCCAATTCTCTTGTAACTAAACTTCCCCAAAGTTGGATTCAACAACCTGCAAGTGCCCGTATAACCATCTTTAAATCTTTAAAGCTTAGATCTTTCCCAATGAAACGCCAGTCATCTCGGCTGGCTCATTTCCCAATATTATGTCAAGCTTGTCTTCCTGTCTTAATGATCATCTACGTACTGTTTCGGAAACCTTCCCAAATACAACTATATATAATGTCCCTTCAAAGCTTTTGGTTGCTGAACTATTGTTTTCACTTCAGCCTATAATATGCTAACATGTCTGTTCCTCCCTTTCTAACTAGATATTGAAGGCTACAGTACAATCCCGCCACAGTGACTGCACCTTCTTTACTACTGAATTCTATCCACATTGTCTGACTGGATGAGTTTCTAGAATGACCTTGACCTTGTGACATTCTATCTGAACAGCAGTGAATCTCCCTGAACCTCTTTTACCCCCATCTGGACGGTGTGAATCATCTGAATCCTGCAATGTTTAGGTAACTGTCCTCTCTTCTCTCAATCAGATCTCTGTAATGGCTGTACCATCATGCCATGTAGTACTCCAGGTTGTAGGTAAGTCTTTGTTTCCTGTTATAAATCCTGCAATGTAATGAACTCACGTCTGCCCTTCGGTGCCTCTTTGCTGATTAACGTGGCCCGATCTGGTCTTCATTTTGGCAGGACACTAATCCAGAAGGTTAGGATACATGGGGCCCGCAGCAAATTAGCTGTTTACGTTCGCAGCTGGCTTGTGCAGGGAAGGCAGAGGGGAGTTTTATACGAGACTTATTGAGCTGGAGATCTGTAATTATTGGTGCTCTGCAGATATCTGTACTGAGACCGCTAATGTTTGTGAAATATAAAAATGACGGGACGAAAAAGCAGATGGGTCTTTTAGTAAGTTTGTCGATGATACCGAGCGTGGTGCAGTTGTGTATAGATAGAAAGAATAGCATAGAATACCGTGTGATATAGATGATATATAGATATGGGAAGAGAAAAGGCAGATGGAGCTTTGCACTGATAAATATGAGATGTTGAACCTTGGTAGGCCAAATTCAAAGAGACAGTAAACAGTTAAGCACAAGACTCTTAACAGTG